>NC_053394.1:39062773-39403237 GCF_905171765.1 Bufo bufo
TCGCCGTGGCATCACATGGCCTAGACTAAGCAGTACTGAGAACACCGGTGCCTTCTCAAAGAGCAGATCGGCAGGGGTCCCGGGTGTCGAACCCTTACCTATCAGATACTGATGACCTATTCTGAGCATAGGTCATCAGTAGAAAAGTCTCAGGAAAATCCCTTTAAATTATTCCAATAATAAAAAAAACCTGAAAATAAAATGTAACGCGGACAACCCCTTTAAACACCTTGGTAACTGCCTGAGTTGCTCTGCCCTTGACTCGACTGATGACTTCAGCAAGATTTCTGATGTGCATCGGCTTTCTGGACATATTTTGAAAAAATAAATAAATAAATAAATACATAAAAAAGTGAAACATCAGACCTGTAATTTTGCCGCAAGCCTCGGCTTTCGTAGTAGCTGCCCAAAAAAAAAGCCCCAAAAAAATATATATATAAAAAGCCCAAAAAAATAAATAAAATCACGTTTAAATGTCAGAGAAGTACGGCGGCCTTCAGCGCTCCTAAACAGTGACTTGTGCTGTCTATTATGGCGCCGCTCTGCAATGTCAGCCCCGGGTATTGGAGGAGAGAGGGAGAGCACCGCTCTCGGAGAGATCCCCGACACTGTAAGTCACATACAGAAGTAGAGTGTGACTAAAGCAGAGCACAGAGGTGACAGCTTTACAGCACGTCTTTAAAAGGAACAAAAAACAGCCTGCGCCAAAGAGTTACTAGCGGTTAGAAAACAAATTAACTCCGCCAGGCTACGGCGACGGTTCAAGGACAGTAGAGGATACTGCAGGAAAATATAAAAAAACTGCACCCATCCCCCCCCCCCCTCCTGCTGAAAATGCATTTGCTCCCACGATAAATAAGTCCTTGCTCCACTTACACGGAGGCACCAGAGTAAAATGGAGATGAGATTGTTATCCCCTCCAAGCAGCACAAAATATTATGCAGCGCGCAGATTACATCTGTCACTCGGTGACTTATCGTTCAACTCATAAAAATCACGGAATGCTTCCAAACGGCAAGAGTCTTTTTTTTTCTCTCCCCCCCCAGACGTGTCCATTTAATAATTGATGGAGTGGATGCATCAATCAATAATTCAAAGAGAGAGATGAAATGATGTGTCGGGATGAGGCGTATTTAGAATACGGTTTACAGGCCGAGCATACAGCTGTGAGGCAGATAATTATCCCACGGCGCGCGGCCGACCGGCTAAGGAGACTTTAAGGTGACAACTTCGGATTTTCTCAAAGTTACAGGGGGTTGTCTGCTTTATAAAATCCGACTTCTAATACCTTATTTAAGAGGGGTTTTCCAGCCAAATGCAAATCAGGGGCAGTGGCCTCAGAGGGGTTGTCTGAGTTCAATAAAAACTGCCCCTGTAAAGGTGACAAAATAACAAAACAAAAAAATTACACTTACCCCTTTTCTCCCCTGCCGATTCCAGCGACGCGCTCTGGGCCTCCCGCATGCTGACGTCTTCTCCAGGCTGCAGCGGTGACATTCCGTGTGCACAGGTCACCTGCAGCCAATCACTGAGCGAGCAGCGCATGGGCCCCCTGGGGCCACTGTTTGGCTGAGGGTGACCTGTGTGCGTGCACCATCACTGCTGTATTCGGGAAGACAAACAGGAGCAGCGAGGACTGGAGCTTACCAGAAATCACAGCTGAGGCCAGTAACCTGCTGCGGCGGTGACCTGTGTGCACGGGACATCACCGCTGCAGCCTGGGGAACAAACAGCAGTTGGGAGGACCAAAGCGCCTCGCTAGAAGTGGCAGCGGGGAAAAAAAAAAGGGGCAAGTATGGCTTGCTTTGTTATTTTAGCATATTTACAGGGGCTGCCTGAGTTTATATAGAACTCGGACAACCGCTATAAGAACGGATACCCTCGCCGATCCCCACCACTGCCATTCTGATCCCATTTCTCAGTTTGACATGCAAGAAATGCCCAGAAAGGCCCTCTCAGCCAATCACTGCCCCCAATGTTTATTCAGCTGGAAACCCATTTTATCGTAGGGGGGGGGGGTCTCCCATTTAGGACCCTTCTGTACTAGCCAGAGCTTCTCAGCTGTGGTGGCGCTACGGAGAATTGAACAGTTTTCACACCGATTATACCTGATCCTTGAGGGAAACTCTTGATCAGACACTTCTGACAAGAATGAATAGTCAAAAGCTGACAACCCCCTTAATTATTACAATGTAAGTGAATACATATATGTAATAAATACATAACTACTGGTAATTAAATGTCAGATAGATAATTGTATTTCATATAAATATAGGAATTTTCTTTCCAGGCTGACTCTAGAGATTTATCCACAGTGGTCAACAAATGTCCTGTTTGGTGGTATTAAGACCAGACCCTCATGACGACTTACCCAGGGCAGCAGTAGCTTTCCCCACCACGTAGATGCATTTTCTGTTCCACTTGTCTTTCAGGGAATGTTCCCAAGCTGAAAAAACATTAAACAAAGGACAAATTAATGCAAACATAATAAAAGCACGCGGACTTCACTATAGATGATGAATCAGGCTACATTTTATATTTGTGGAAATGTATAGTTATTTATTGTGTTTCGGTAAAACCTGTTAAAATAAATAATAATAATAATAATAATAAAATTTTAAAAACCTGCTTTCATCACTGAACACTTGTTTGCCATTGATGACCTCATCAGAGCTGGCTGGCTGGAGACACCTACCGCCATCACGCATAGTGTGGGGCACCATTAGCTACCATGGCCGTTCCAGTCTGATATTCACGGAGAGAACATTGACCAGCCTACAGTATATCTAGGAGATCATGGAACCTGTCCTACTGACTTTTTTTGACTCTGGAGAAGTAGTGCTCCAATGGGTCCATGGTCCGCATTTTGCAGGCAAGTATCGGACATGTGTTTTTTTTTTGAGGAAATGACATACAGATGAGGAAAGCACACGGATAACCAATGTCCTTTCCGCAACGGATAGAACATGTGCTATTCTTGGCTGCAAAATGCAGATCATGAACCCATTGATTTAAAAAAATAAATTAATGATGCAACATGGACGTCATCTGCATTTTGCAGACCGCAAAAGACATACGGTCGTATGGACGTAGCCTTAGTGTCCTAAAACACCGGTAACAACGTACTCGCAGACTGGCAACACAGGGGGATGTTCTTCTCAAATGTGCCCGACATTACCTCCAGATTTAGAGTTTCTTCAAGTCATCGGACATGACCCATGGATAAATGACTAAGGCTACTTTCACACTAGCGTTCGGGGCTCCGCTTGTGAGTTCCGTTTGAAGGCTCTCACAAGCGGCCCCGAACGGATCCGTCCAGACTTATAATGTAAGTCAATGGGGACGGATCCGTTTGAAGTTGACACAGTATGGCTCAATTTTCAAACGGATCCGTCCCCCATTGACTTTCAATGTAAAGTCAAAACGGATCCGTTTGCATTATCATGAACAAAAAAAAAAAAAAAAAAAAAAATTTTTTTTTTTTTGTTCATGGTAATGCAAACGGATCCGTTCTGAACGGATCTAAGCGTTTGCATTATAGGTGCGGATCCGTCTGTGCAGATACCAGACGGATCCGACCTAAACGCAGGTGTGAAAGTAGCCTTATCCAGTGGAAATTCTGGACAATTTGAGGCACTAAGGTTAGGTTCTTATAGTCATCATCCAGATATCATTGCAACCTGATGAACATGAGACAGTCTATAAAGCAGAATTAAGAGAATTGGAGTTGGAACGTCTTGATTAGTGTTCTACAAAAAAGGTACATGATAATAGACTGGGAAGAAAACAGATTGGGGGATGTCAACCTCAAAGCTGGCCACTAACACCCCAACCACAAGGCAGACTTAGAATTTCTTCAAATCGGTGTGCATGACCCATGGGTCAATTATTTATCCAGCTGAACCTCTGGAACTAAACTCAGGTTATTTGTGTGTGTGGACATCACTGCAGCCAGATGATAAGAAGTCTAGTAAGTTGTATTGGGCCAGTTTCAGACAGGTGTGATCACTACATGAAACAAGCTCTGTGAGGGTGCGTGAACTACCGTAGTGAACGCTGCTCCTTTCATCCATAATGCGGTGTGTCCCTGCCCTACTGGCCTAATGCCATCGGGACAAGTCATTACAGTTGAGGTCACACAGAATTATAAATCATTGTAATGCCATGGTGTCCAGTCAAAGAAGGAGAGTTCACGCTCCCACACGGAGCTTGTTTCATGCAATGAGCGCATAAGCCCGAAACTAGCCTTGCAAGAAGTTGGGTTGAAAACATTGGGATTAGTGACCCACAACACAGCCCCTACACCCCAGAAGCAATCCATATCTATGGCTCCAACGCAGCTCATGATGTTGTGGTTGACTCCTATGATATATGGTCATGCCGCAACGGTAGACATACAACTTAGATAGCTGTTGGCTGGACAAGTGTCCTGCTGGCGGCTATTCCTCCAAACCTCAATACAAATGTATGTCTTCTCGATGGGGAGAAGGGAACAAGCTGCTGCCAGACCCCTCTGATGGTGGCTTATCTCCCTTGAGAACCAGAGATCAAGCATGTTGAGTGGGGGCACCCCATACACATTAGGCTACTTTCACACTTCCCCTTTCCGTCAAAGCATCTCAATAGGGAAGGGGGGGGGGGGACAATTCCATTTTGTCCCCATTCAATGTCAATGGGGACAAAGCCGAACTGAACGAAACTGAGTGCTCCAGAATGCATTCTGTTCCGTTTGGTTGAGTCCCCATCGCAGACAGAATAACGCTGCACGCAATGTTTTTCTGTTCGCGATGTGCTGCGGAGCAAGACGTCCTGACACACAATGTAAGTTAATGGGGACGGATCCGTTTTTCTCTGACACAATAGAAAACGGATCTGTCCCCCACTGACTTTCAATGGAGTTCATGACGGATCCGTCTTGGCTATTTTAAAGATAATACAACCGGATCCGTTCATAACAGATGCAGACGGTTGTATTATCGTGACGGAAGCGTTTTTGCTGATCCATGACGGATCCAGAAAAAACGCTCGTGTGAAAGTAGCCTTAGATCTGTTTGGCTTATGTATGGACATCTTTACATTTTCCTATAGACTTGACTCCCGGAGAAGAGATTCCCTAACGCCTCCTCTTTGCATTTGTATTCTCGCCCACAATCGTGTCGATGCTCCGCTACGTTGCTGCCCCCTAACTCACCATGTTTACAGGTTTATTTTCTTGTTGCTTAATTTAATTACCCACGGTATAGTTTCCTATTTGCAGAGTTAATGCTTTAGTGGTTTATAAAAAGGAACAGTAAGGAAGGGAAGGGAAGGGGGGGGGAGCTTATAAATGCCAGCGGCTAATTTTGTGCAAAAAGGTTGTAATAACCCTATTCAACATATTAGTAATGATTAAAGATTTCATGGAGGGCGATTTTTCAGCTTAAAAATCAAGAGCCTAATTAAAAAATCTAAATGAGTCTGCAATATTAAATTTTCCAAGGAGGTTAATTTACAATAATTCCTTGTGTGGGACATAATAATTGAAAACAAAATGCGGTTATCTTTATTTAATTAGGAACTGACATCGCGGGTTTACTGAAAATGTCACAATATATGGAGGGCAGAGCGCGGTGAGTTCATCACCAAGGTGGCGGTCTTCATTACATTTCATAACTGTTATGGTGGAGACCCACACATTGTACCTGATAATCGGTGATGCGTTAAAGGGGTATACCGGTTACGCCCTATCGACAGGATAGGGGTTAACTGTTAAACTGTTGCAGGTTCGACCTCCATTAATCATGGTAACGCGGGTCATATGTCTCCTGCTTGAATGAGCATGCACACTGCCCCTCCATTCAAACTCGTTGGGACTGTCGGAGATATCCGAACACTATAGTCCACTCTCTCTGGGAGTCCCGAAGAGATAGATGGAGTGGCAGTGTGCATGCTCGACTCTCACTCCATTGATACAGGGGGACACAGGATCTCCCCATTCTTGTGACTGATGGGGTCCCCAGCAGTCAGACCCCCATCAATCTAAGGGTCCATTCACACATCCGTGTGTGTTTTGCGGATCGACGGATCCGCAAAACAAGGACACCGGAAATGTGCGTTCTGCATTTTGCGGACCGCACATCGCCGGCACTATAATAGAATATGCCTAATCTTGGTCGCAATTGCGGACAAGAATAGGACATGTTCTATTTTTTTTCGGGAACGGAAATGCAAACCCGGAAATGCGGGTCCGCATTTCCGGATCCGGGAAGCACATTGTGTGGCCCCATAGAAATGAATGGGTCCGCAATTCCATTCTGCAAAATGCGGAACAGAATTGTGGACGTGTGAATGGACCCTAACAGTCATCAACTATCCAATGGATAGCTTGTTCTTACTGGAATACCCCTTTAATTTGAGGATAAGATGGGTGAGAAAACTTGAATATAACACACTCCCTAATGAGGCATTCACATGACCATAAGCGCTTTGCAAATTGTGGATACCGGCCTTATGCACACCGCATTACGGTACAGACCACTGGTCCTCATGTTGCGGCGAAGTATAGGACATGTCCTATCTTTTGAGGCGCAGCCACATGAAAAGCTCTCTTCACAATTGCGTTAATGGGGTCTGTCTAGGGTTCTTACAGGCTTTCTGGTCTTTGACTGCACTAATAGCTCTGTGATCTGTAGTCCTTCTCTTGGCATCGCAGATACCAAAACCTTGACCGACCCGAATAAAGTCGAGAGGGCTATCAGGATTCATGGATCCAGCATAGCTGTTAGTTAGAAATAGAAATCATGATGTGTGACCACGCAGAAGAAGGAGGGGGGTGCCCATTATGAGGGTCCCAATGGTGAGACCTGCACCCATCAGACATTCATTGCATATCTTGCGGATATGCAAAAAACTAAAGTTACACCAAAGTACAGGGTGCACGCTACCAGAGCTGCAAGTGCACAAGAAAACAAACACTAAATGCAGCAGCACCCCGCAAAAACACCTACAAACACTGGAAACTGGAGACAAATCTGAATCTCACTACTGCTATACTTACAGAGGCTTTTTGCTCACATTTTTGTTTACCAGCAGCCTGTACTTTATATACATATTGTTTGGAGGTGCTAGTCTTTGCTTTTTGCATTGTACATTTCTGGGAGCGGCTGCCTCCATTTAGACCTCAACCTCCGCCCACTGGCCCCAGACTTCTAATCAGAATATAACACAGCTGAAGAGGCAAGTCTGATGTGTAGGTCCTGTCTGCTGGAAGCCACCTTGTCGCTGGTAGGTGGGCCCGACACAATATTGATCAAAATGTGCGCAAAGATGCTTCTAATTCTCATATAGTAAGTATAGCAGTGATGCAATTTCCATTCATTCAGAGTTTGCATGTGTCTCTGCATACAGAGCAGTGTGATGCTTCATGCAATATCTTGTGGATATGTCATAAACATCTAAGGTGGGAATAACCCCTTTAAAGACTAACTAAACCTTTATATGAAGTTTTAATACACTGCTCAAAAAAATAAAGGGAACACTTAAACAACACAATGTAGCTCCAAGTCAATCACACTTCTGTGAAATCAAACTGTCCACTTAGGAAGCAACACTGAGTGACAATCAATTTCACATGCTGTTGTGCAAATGGGATCGAAAACAGGTGGAAATTATAGGCAATTAGCAAGACACCCCCAATAAAGGAGTGGTTCTGCAGGTGGTGACCACAGACCTCTTCTCAGTTCCTATGCTTCCTGGCTGATGTTTTGGTCACTTTTGAATGCTGGCGGTGCTTTCACTCTAGTGGTAGCATGAGATGGAGTCTACAACCCACACAAGTGGCTCAGGTAGTGCAGCTTATCCAGGATGGCACATCAATGCGATCTGTGGCAAGAAGGTTTGCTGTGTCTGTCAGCGTAGTGTCCAGAGCATGGAGGCGCTACCAGGAGACAGGCCAGTACATCAGGAGACGTGGAGGAGGGCAACAACCCAGCAGCAGGACCGCTACCTCCGCCTTTGTGCAAGGAGGAACAGGAGGAGCACTGCCAGAGCCCTGCAAAATGACCTCCAGCAGGCCACAAATGTGCATGTGTCTGCTCAAACGGTCAGAAACAGACTCCATGAGGGTGATATGATGGCCCGACGTCCACAGGTGGGGGTTGTGCTTACAGCCCAACACCGTGCAGAACGTTTGGCATTTGCCAGAGAACACCAAGATTGGCAAATTCGCCACTGGCGTCCTGTGCTCTTCACAGATGAAAGCAGGTTCACACTGAGCACATGTGACAAACGTGACAGAGTCTGGAGACGCCGTGGAGAACGTTCTGCTGCCTGCAACATCCTCCAGCATGACCGGTTTGGCATTGGGTCAGTAATGGGGTGGCATTTCTTTGGAGGGCCGCACAGCCCTCCATGTGCTCGCCAGAGGTAGCCTGACTGCCATTAGGTACCGAGATGAGATCCTCAGACCCCTTGTGAGACCATATGCTGGTGGAGTTGGCCCTGGGTTCCTCCTAATGCAAGACAATGCTAGACCTCATGTGGCTGGAGTGTAGTTCCTGCAAGATGAAGGCATTGATGCTATGGACTGGCCCGCCCGTTCCCCAGACCTGAATCCAATTGAGCACATCTGGGACATCATGTTTCGCTCTATCCACCAACGTCACGTTTCACCACAGACTGTCCAGGAGTTGGCAGATGCTTTAGTCCAGGTCTGGGAGGAGATCCCTCAGGAGACCGTCCGCCACCTCATCAGGAGCATGCACAGGCGTTGTAGGGAGGTCATACAGGCACGTGGAGGCCACACACACTACTGAGCCTCATTTTGACTTGTTTTAAGGACATTACATCAAAGTTGGATCAGCCTGTAGTGTGTTTTTCCACTTTAATTTTGAGTGTGACTCCAAATCCAGACCTCCATGGGTTGAAAAATTTGATTTCCATTTTTTTATTTTTGTGTGATTTTGTTGTCAGCACATTCAACTATGTAAAGAACAAAGTATTTCAGAAGAATATTTAATTAACTCAGATCTAGGATGTGTTATTTTTGTGTTCCCTTTATTTTTTTGAGCAGTGTATGTTCTCCCTAATAAAACTATCTCTAATATACTTTATTAATGAATTTACTATTTTTACTATACTTTTTCCTACCTAAAGCGCACTATTCACTGTGCGCTTAAAACTCTGCTAGCTTAGCGGAGCAGGCAGAAGCAGGAGCCGCTCCGCTCAGCTAATCCTGGCATAGTACATGGGTACAGGGTACCCACATGCTATGCCAAGAGTTAGTAATCGTCCAGAGAGAAATGTGCGCTCCTGCCCGTACTCACAGCACTGCTGCAGCCCCATTGATAAAATGTGTACTCTGTACACCGCTGAGCTGTCAGCCGTGCACAGAGAACAGAGTTTTCTCATCCGTCTCATTGGGGGACACAGGCTTGACCATGGGTATAGCTGTTGCCGCTAGGAGGCGGACACTAAGCACAAAGTGTAAGCTCCTCGCTCTTCAGCTATATCCTTCCTACAGGGACCAAGCTAATCAGTTTAGTGCAAAAGCAGTAGGAGAAGCCAGACACAAGAAAATCACAATATGTGCAAACCCAGAACCACAGGCCCAAAAAGGCCCATAAACAAAAAACTGGGTGGGAGCTGTGTCCCCCAATGATCGGAAGAGAAACAGATTTTACGGTAAGTACAAAAATCTAGTTTTCTCATCTGTCTCATTGGGGGACACAGGCCTTGACCATGGGACATTCCAGAGCAGTCCCTGAGGGTGGGCATAACTACAACCCCCTGCCAATAAGAGAACCGCTGTTTGCAAGACTCTACGCCCCAAAGAAGCGTCAGAAGATGAAAAAGGTGTGCACTCTGTAAAACTTAGGAAAAGTATGCAAAGACGACCAGGTTGCCGCCTTGCAAACCTGAAGGGCCGAAGCCCCGTGATGCACCGCCCAAAAGGCCCCCACTGCCCGAGCCGAATGAGCAGTAACCCGGAAGGGCAGGGCCCGGTCCTTAACGGGGTACGCTTCCACAATAGCCAAACGAATCCACCTGGAAATGGAAGTCTTTGACGCTGCCAGCCCTCGTCTCGGCCCCTCTGGAATCACGAACAGGGAATCCGTCCGCCTGAAAGAAGCCGTCTGGGACAGATAGATAGGCACTGCACGCACCTGATCCAGAGTATGGAGCGACTGTACTCGAGGATGAGATGGATCCGGACAAAATGAAGGAAGCTAAAACTGATTAGCTTGGTCCCTGCAGGAAGGGTATAGCTGAAGCAAGGAGCTCACACTTTGTGCTTAGTGTCCGCCTCTTAGCGGCAACAGCTATACCCATGGTCAAGGCCTGTGTCCCCCAATGAGACGGATGAGAAACAGATTTTACGGTAAGTACAAAAATCTAGTTTTAAGTGCACAGTGAATGGTGCGCTTTAGGTAGGAAAAAGTGTAGTAAAAATAGGAAATGTATTAATAAAGTATATTAGAGAGAGAGAAAGTTTTATTAGGGCATTAGGGAGAACATATTAAAAGTTTAGATGAAGGTTTAGTTACTCTTTAAAAGGGGTTTTCCAGTTTGCATTGACATCCTTTAAAATGGTAATTATTTACAAAAGATAGCTGGAATTTTGTAATGGATTTCTTTTACCCTTATTGCTTCTATTTTCAGGGCTGTGGTCACATGACCATGTCCATGCAGGTCTTACTCCCTGTGAAGTGATGTCCATGGGCGGGGGAGTGATAGGGGAGTGTCTATGTAACTAGAGGTGGGAGGAGCTATAAACTAGATGGGCGTTGTTAGGGGTGGGGCTGGAGCTGTGGCAGAGGAAGGAGAAGTGCATCATGGGTTTGGTTGGATACAGGAACAGGAAGTGCTACATACAGGATGGAAGCAAACCAGAGGGATGGGTTTAAGTGGTGAAAACGGGTCAGGAGAGTCCAAGTAAAAAAAAAAAAAAGCATGGAGAAGATGTACATGAGGTAAGTAACATGAGCATATCTGTAAAAAAAAAAACATAGTAATCCCTGTAAAAAATCCTTTAAAAGGAATTGTGCAAGAATGGGGATCCATTTACGTCATGACAAATGGTTACACGACGCATGGGGATTTGGCCTCCGCTGAGGCCAGTGATAGGCTGCAGGCAATTGCAAACCAGATGTTTTCAGAGACGGAGTCCAGAGGAGCACTGCAGGCCGGGAGGAGAAGGAGTGGGGAGCCAGTGCCAGGAAGCAGGTAAGTAACCTCCACTTTACAGGTCCGGCCAGCGCCCCCACCCACCCCCACCACCACTCTTACACAACCCCTTTAAGGCAGACTCTTGGTCTTCTGCTTCTGGTCTTGAGAAATTCTACTTTAACTTGCTGTTCCATGTAGGTCATATGGGCCAGATTATCAGCTTTTCCGGATTATCCACTGCTGTATAAAGTAATTTCACCATACTATAGGGTCAAATACTTCAGAGTTTTCAAGATCTCTGCTTGCTGTCAGTGAACTGAAGGTTAGTCAGCAGATCACTTGAACATTCATGGGTTTTGTGGACCTACAGGTCATCTCGTGTCCACCAGAACGGAAGCATCTCCCCGTTCTGGCTCATAGAGGGGGTCCTGATGTCCATATATCCTTATGGGGCCTACAGACAAGGGCTGTCTTGATGAGCTATATAAAGCTCTGGAAGTCAGCGGCGGTCCGTGATCCCAGTCTTTCCTGATTATTTCACATCCATCTAAGACACATCAGAAGACCATTTTGAGCAGATTAACCCTTTAAGCAACACAAAAAAACTAAAATCCTTTCTTGGGGGAGTCTTGTAGGGTGATCAACTCATTTATTCCTCAGAGACCTCTGGGACTATTACTGAGAGTTGGGATTAGATGCCAGCGAAGAACATTGAATTAGCACGGTCAATTAAAAAAAGTCTTTAGCTCAAGTGACTGAAATACAAAAAAAAAAGAGAAGAGAAGAGAGACCCAACACAATACACAGAGAGAGCGTTTTCAGATCGACTCAATTCACAACACAGGGTGATTGTCGACTGGAAATGCACCCCGTGTATTTAAACAGATGGCATCAATCTCCGATGAAACCATGCTGATCATGTAAACAAGTGTCGGCAGAAGGAGCCACGGACAGATGACGAGACACCTAATTGTTCGACACAAGCAAAACAAGACAGATGCTCTTAAAGAGACATTTTTCTTCCCTGTATTATACATCACTCCTTCCACAAGTATCTCAGTAACGTCACCCTCTGTGCATTAATACACGTGTTATACAGTCAGGTCCATAAATATTGGGACATTGACACAATTCTAACATTTTTGGCTCTATACACCACCACAATGGATTTGAAATGAAACAAACAAGATGTGCTTTACCTGCAGACTGTCAGCTTTAATTTGAGGGTATTTATATCCAAATCATATGAACGGTGTAGGAATTACAACAGTTTGCATATGTGCCTCCCACTTGCTAAGGACCAAAAGTAATGGGACAATTGGCTTCTCAGCTGTTCCATGGCCAGGTGTGTGTTATTCCCTCATTATCCCAATTACAATGAGCAGATAAAAAGGTCCAGAGTTCATTTCAAGTCTGCTATTTACATTTGGAATCTGTTGCTGTCAACTCTCAAGATGAGATCCAAAGAGCTGTCACCATCAGTGAAGCAAGCCATCATTAGGCTGAAAAAACACAACAAACCCATCAGAGAGATAGCAAAAACATTAGGCGTGGCCAAAAAAATCTGTTTGGAACATTCTTAAAAAGAAAGAACGCACCGGTGAGCTCAGCAACACCAAATGACCCGGAAGACCACGGAAAACAACTGTGGTGGATGACCGAAGAATTCTTTCCCTGGTGAAAAAAACACCCTTCACAACAGTTGGCCAGATCAAGAACACTCTCCAGGAGGTACAGTCATGTGAAAAAATTAGGACACCCTTTGAAAGCATGTGGTTTTTTGTAACATTTTTAATAAATGGTTATTTCATCTCCGTTTCAACAATACAGAGAGATTAAAGTAATCCGACTAAACAAAGAAAACTGAAGAAAAGTCTTTTCAAGATCTTCTGTAAATGTCATTCTACAAAAATGCCTATTCTAACTGAGGAAAAAGATAGGACACCCTTGCCCCTAATAGCGAGTGTTACCTCCTTTGGCTGAAATAACTGCAGTGAGACGGTTCTTGTAGCCATCTACCAGTCTTCGACATCGGTCTGAGGAAATTTTACCCCACTCCTCAATGCAGAACTTTTTCAGCTGTGAGATGTTTGAGGGGTTTCTTGCACGTACAGCCCTTTTCAAGTCACCCCACAGCATCTCAATGGGATTCAAATCTGGACTTTGACTTGGCCATTCCAGGACTCTCCATTTCTTCTTTTTCAGCCAATCTTTGGTTGATTTACTAGTATGTTTTGGGTCATTGTCATGTTGCATGGTCCAGTTCCGCTTCAGCTTTAATTTTCTAACTGATGGTCTCACATGTTCTTCAAGCACCTTCTGATACACAGTAGAATTCATCGTGGATTCTATGATGGTGAGCTGACCAGGTCCTGCTGCAGCAAAGCAGCCCCAAACCATGACACTTCCACCTCCATGCTTCACAGTTGGTATGAGGTTCTTTTCTTGGAATGCTGTGTTTGGTTTACGCCAAACATGTCCTCTGCTGTTGTGTCCAAATAATTCAATTTTGGACTCATCTGTCCAAAGAACATTATTCCAGAAGTCCTGGTCTTTGTCAACTTTATCGCTGGCAAATGTCAGTCTGGCCTCGATGTTTCTCTTGGAAAGCAAAGGTTTCCTCCTTGCACACCTCCCATGCAAGTTAAACTTGTACAGTCTCTTTCTGATTGTAGAGGCATGTACTTCTACATCAACAGTAGCCAGAGCCTGCTGTAGTTCTCGAGATGACACTTTAGGGTTTTTGGATACCTCTTTTAGCATCTTGCGGTCTGCTCTTGGGGTGAACTTGCTGGGGCGACCAGTCCTGGGCATGTTGGCAGTTGTTTTGAAAGCCCTCCACTTGTAGACTATCTTCCGGACAGTGGAATGGCTGATTTCAAAATCTTTTGAGATCTTTTTAAATCCCTTCCCAGACTCATAGGCTGCTACAATCTTTTTTCTGAAGTCCTCTGACAGCTCTTTTGCTCTCACCATGGTGCTCACTCTCACTTCAACAGTCAGGAGCACACCAAACTAAATGTCTGAGGTTTAAATAGGGCAAGCCTCATTCAACATGCAGAGTAACGATCTACTAATTATGTGCACCTGGTGTGATATACCTGTGTGAGATCTGAGCCAATTTAAGAGGGAATACATGTGAGGGTGTCCTATCTTTTTCCTCAGTTAGAATAGGCATTTTTGTAGAATGACATTTACAGAAGATCTTGAAAAGACTTTTCTTCAGTTTTCTTTGTTTAGTTGGATTACTTTAATCTCTCTGTATTGTTGAAACGGAGATGAAATAACCATTTATTAAAAATGTTACAAAAAACCACATGCTTTCAAAGGGTGTCCTAATTTTTTCACATGACTGTAGGTGTATGTGTGTCAAAGTCAACAATCAAGAGAAGACTTCACCAGAGTGAATACAGAGGGTTCACCACAAGATGTAAACCATTGGTGAGCCTCAAAAACAGGAAGGCCAGATTAGAGTTTGCCAAACAACATCTAAAAAAGCCTCCACAGTTCTGGAACAACATCAGATGAGACCAAGATCAACTTGTACCAGAGTGATGGGAAGAGAAGAGTATGGAGAAGGAAAGGAACTGCTCATGATCCTAAGCATACCACCTCATCAGTGAAGCATGGTGGTGGTAGTGTCATGGCGAGGGCATGTATGGCTACAAATGGAACTGGTTCTCTTGTATTTATTGATGATGTGACTGCTGACAAAAGCAGCAGGATGAATTCTGAAATGTTTCGGGCAATATTATCTGCTCACATTCAGCCAAATGCTTCAGAACTCATTGGACGGCGCTTCACAGTGCAGATGGACAATGACCCAAAGCATACTGCAAAAGCAACCAAAGAATGTTTTAAGGGAAAGAAGTGGAATGTTATGCAATGGCTAAGTCAATCACCTGACCTGAATCCGATTGAGCATGCATTTCACTTGCTGAAGACAAAACTGAAGGGAAAATGCCCCAAGAACAAGCAGGAACTGAAGACAGTTGCAGTAGAGGCCTGGCAGAGCATCACCAGGGATGAAACCCAGCGTCTGGTGATGTCTATGCGTTCCAGACTTCAGGCTGTAATTGACTGCAAAGGATTTGCATCCAAGTATTAAAAAGTGAAAGTTTGATTTATGATTATTATTCTGTCCCATTACTTTTGGTTCCTTAACAAGTGGGAGACACATATGCAAACTGTTGTAATTCCTACACTGTTCACCTGATTTGGATGTAAATACCCTCAAATTAAAGCTAACAGTCTGCAGTAAAAGCACGTCTAGTTTGTTTCTTTTCATATCCATTGTGGTGGTGTATAGAGCCAAAAATGTTAGAATTGTGTCCGTGTCCCAATATTTATGGACCTGACTGTATATAGGAATGTGGTAAGAGGCCACGTGACAGCACTGGCTATGGGGAAGCAGTGCTTTCCTTAGTCTAAAAAATGATGGGGGCACGGATACTTCCTCTATAAATTACGCAGGCACAAATTGTACTGCCTCCCTGTACCCCCTATTATGTATTAACAGTAATTAGTAGTAACAGTAATTATGTTTCACCTATTACAGTATTTTTTGACTATAAGACACACCTAGGATATAGAGGAAAAAAGGAAAAAAATGATTTTCAGACCTCCAAGCTCCATCAGACCTCAGATCAGACCCCCCCCAGCTCCATCAGACCTCAAATCAAACCCCCATTCCTTCTCAGACCTCAGATCTCCATTCCTCTTCAGACCTCAGATCAGACCTCCAAGCTCCATCAGATCTCAGATCAGACCCACATCAGACCTCCAATCTCCATCAGACCCCCAAGTTCCATCAGACCTCTGTATTAGACCCCCATTCCTCCTCAGACCAGACTCGCAAGCTCCATCAGACTTTAAATCAGACGCCCATCAGATCTCTGTATTGGACCCCATTCCTCCCCAGACCTCAGATCAGACTCCCAAGCTCCATCAGACCTCTGTATTGGACCCCCATTTCTCCTCAGACCAGACCCCCGAAGTACATCAGACTTTAGATCAGTCCCACGTCAGACCTTCAAGCTCTATCAGACCCCAGATCAGACCTCCAAGCTCCATCAGACCTCATATCAGACCCCCCCTAGCTCCATCAGACCTCAGATCAAACCCCCATTCCTTCTCAGACCTCCATTCCTCTTCAGACCTCAGATCAGACCTCCAAGCTCCATCAGATCCACATCAGACCTCCAAGCTCCAACAGACCCCCAAGCTCCATCCGACCTCTGTATTAGACCCCCATTCCTCCTCAGATCAGACTCCCAAGCTCCATCAGACTTCGAATCATACGCCCATTAGATCAGATCTGTATTGGACCCCCATTCCTCAGATCAGACTCCCAAGCTCCATCAGACCTCTGTATTAGACCCCCATTCCTCCTCAGACCTCATATCAGACCCCCGAAGTACATCAGACTTCAGATCAGTCCCACTTCAGACCTTCAAGCTCCATCAGACCCACAAGCTCCATCAGACCTCAAATCAGACCCCCATGAGACCTCAGATCAGACATCTGTATTAGACCCCCATTCCTCCTCAGACCTCAGATCAGACCTCCAAGCTCCATCAGATCTCAGATCAGACCCACATCAGACCTCCAATCTCCATCAGACCCCCAAGTTCCATCAGACCTCTGTATTAGATCCCCATTCCTCCTCAGACCAGACTCGCAAGCTCCATCAGACTTTAAATCAGACGCCCATCAGATCTCTGTATTGGACCCCATTCCTCCCCAGACCTCAGATCAGACTCCCAAGCTCCATCAGACCTCTGTATTGGACCCCCATTTCTCCTCAGACCAGACCCCCGAAGTACATCAGACTTTAGATCAGTCCCACGTCAGACCTTCAAGCTCTATCAGACCCCAGATCAGACCTCCAAGCTCCATCAGACCCCAGATCAGACCCCTAAGCTCCATCAGACCTCATATCAGACCCCCCCTAGCTCCATCAGACCTCAGATCAAACCCCCATTCCTTCTCAGACCTCCATTCCTCTTCAGACCTCAGATCAGACCTCCAAGCTCCATCAGATCCACATCAGACCTCCAAGCTCCAACAGACCCCCAAGCTCCATCCGACCTCTGTATTAGACCCCCATTCCTCCTCAGATCAGACTCCCAAGCTCCATCAGACTTCGAATCATACGCCCATTAGATCAGATCTGTATTGGACCCCCATTCCTCAGATCAGACTCCCAAGCTCCATCAGACCTCTGTATTAGACCCCCATTCCTCCTCAGACCTCATATCAGACCCCCGAAGTACACCAGACTTCAGATCAGTCCCACTTCAGACCTTCAAGCTCCATCAGACCCACAAGCTCCATCAGACCTCAAATCAGACCCCCATGAGACCTCAGATCAGATGCCCATCAGACCCCCATTCCTCCTCAGACCTCAGATCAGACCCCAAGCTCCATCAGACCCCCATCAGACAATCGGATCCGGTGGTGCACGGTCGTGTCTGGATATGGAGAACTCCCATAGTCTGTTCCTCTGCTGAAACAGACTACTGGAGTTCAATAATGGAGATGTGAACATGGCCTAAGTAATAGAGACTCAGTTCTGACCTCCCATCCTTCCTGATAAGTTATGAAAGATGAGATAATACCGGCCTCCCAATCTCTGGCTGTACATACTGCTGTCACAGATAGCACTGACACACTGTCTCCAAGTACACAGAGAGCTGCCTACCTGTCTCTGCCGGTAAAAAATAAAGGGTCATATAGTGCCGCCTCCCTGTCTCTACTTGTAAATGATATCAGAACAGATAGTACTAAACTCCTGTCTCTCCCTGAGTTGTGAGTCATTATAAACCTTCTCATATTCTTTGGCTGAACATTAAGCAATAAAAAAGGAACATCCTGACAGAGGATGAGAAAATTAAAAACATTTCTGCTGGTCTTAGGAAGGAAAAGGAAAATATTTCATGGCACATTTGTGCTGCCTTCACAAGTATGCCTTCTATAGCTTTCTATGATAACACATGATATTTGATCATTGATCTGTCAGATATCGTAGAGGATTTTTGCTGCATATGAAAGTGATTCATAATGTAGTGTAATACGGAGGTGCAGCACGGGAGGTCCACATTCTGGGATAAGGGCCAGTAAGGTCACGAGGGATCCTGAGCTGTGTGACCGCTTGACAGGTCCTTCTGAATACACCGTGTTCATATAAAGGTCATTCTCTCCTGCAGGTTTTGCAGAACTCACCTTCTTTATTATTTTTCAAACATAATTTGACAGCTTCCACTGCCCTCGGACTGGTGAAAATGAGACCCTCGTAATTTTCAGGATGAGACAGCTTACAAGAAAGAAAAAGAAAAAAATAAGTATTTCAGACAGAGGTTCACAATTTATGGTGAATGCTGACATACAAATTCTGCAAAAAAAAAAAAAAATGTAAAAGGGGTGCTCTTGTTTGGACAACCTCTGTCCAGATGTCCTACATGGACATGTCAGAGAAGCATCCTCTGCACAGGACCCACCTCTGTAATCTAAAAACAGAGAAAATGGGCGACATGTAATACAAAATTCCCACCAAAATGGTCGCTGCATAGGACATCTTCTCCCAGGAAAACCAGCTTTCAAGGGCCAGTCCTGCAGTGATCACTGATCTGAAAGGGGATGTCATTAAAATAAAAATAAATCCGTAAATGTCGCCCTCATTTGTCAAGTTGTTTTAGGCCTCATGTATTTTCCGCATTCTTTCGATGAGGACCCATTCATTTCAATGGGTCCACAAAAAAATGTGCAGTCCACATCTGTATTTCCGCACGTCTGTCAAGCAAAAACATTTGCACATGTCCTATGCTTGTCCATTTTGCAATAGGGATTTTTACAATGGGGTCCGAGGAAAATGTAGGATGCAGACTTCTGGTGTCTGTATATTGCGAATTCGTGGACCACAAAAAACATACGGTTGTGTCACCCAACTTTCCCAGGCTCCTGAATGGCAAATCTGCCTTATTATACAGTAATATATACGATCCAGGGAGGCATAGGTGCAACAAAAAGACAGATTTGTCGTTCCAGTGTGCGGGAAAGACGGAAGACGCCACTTGTGGGATTGTAATGGAGACCTTTCATGGTTGCCACTAGTGGATTGCCGTATGTGAACCCAATCCGTTTGTAAACCATATAGCCTCTGTAAAATGTATGGGCTCCGCGGAGGTCTTTGCAAACTTGCGGCAAATATCGCAAGACTTGCTTCGCCTCGCGTCTTTGACGTGACCCTTCGTTTATTCGCAGAAATGACAGCTTTATTAACGAAGGCGAGTTCAGCTTCGAATTTTCACTCAAACAAAGTGTCACGTCATACACATGAGATGAAGCGAGTCTCGGGATATTTGCCAGAAGTTCGCAGAGACCTCCGCGGATCCCTTACATTTTGCGGTAGGACGGAGGCTATATGGTTAACGAAGTTTTCAAATGAATCGGGTTCGCTCAACACTAGTTGCCACCCATCTTTCCCAGACTACTAGATGGCAAGTTGGCCTTCTTATACAGAAATATACCACCCAGGGCTGAATTACTGCAAAATAGGCAGATTTACCATTCAGGAGACTGGTAAAGATGGGTGACAACACATTGTCGGACTGTGATGAACACCTTTCGTGGTTGTCATCCGGATATTGACTCCTGAGTGTCAAATCTGCCTTATTTATATTGGAATATAGGCTCCAGGGATGCATTACTGCAAAACAGGATAGGCTACGTTCACATCTGCGCTTTCCCTTTCCGCTATTGAGATCCGTCATAGGATGTGGTGCGGAGCAAGACGGATCCGTCATGACCCACAATGTAAGTCAATGGTAGCGGATCCGTTTTCGCGGACACAAAAGAAAACAGATCCGTCCCCCAGTGACTTACAATGGTTTTAGAGACAGATCCGTCTTGGCAATTTTAGAGATAAAATTCAACCATAACGGATGCAGACTGTTGTATTATCATGACGGACCCTGTTCCTACTATTTATAGAGTGGGGGGGGGGAGATTATATCAGTTTGTAACCCTTTGTGTGGCTGATATTACAGTAAATATGAGGTTAGAGGAGACTTAAAGGGGTTGTCCCATCTCGCCGTTTCCAGCATAAACCTAACAACGAGGGAGAAGATGATTAGGCTCAGTAATAAAGTGAGATCATACCTTGTCATAGAGATGCTCCAGGGACACAAATGTGAAGGATAACACTGGGATCAGGCCGGCCTCATATCCACGTGATGACATCTCCTAGGAAGGAGATAAATCACCTTCAGTTATACAATTCACACTCACATTTTTCTTTGCATAATTTCAGTAAAGAACGGACAGGAATCCAGAAGGAACTTGTCATGCTCCCCATATACTGAGGCTTTACCTATAGACGAGTACATGGGGTAGGTCATAGAATAAACCCCTTTAAATAGTGACACCTGTAAGATGCGCTAATAAAGATGAGCTTGCCCATGAAAAAAATAAAGTACCGGCATGGAGCACTGGGGACACGGACGTGATACTGCTAGGCTGTGTTGACACATATCCGTGCGGTGTATGTTCACCATATATGCTGCATACTTGCATTACAGAAATGCCAATGATGGGAACATGAATTGGCAATGTTTTTTCCTTATGTAACAGGCACTTATAGAGGACAAGCCCCACAACCTATAGCATTTGAATCATAAATAGTACATATGACCCCCCGCCCCAGCACACCCCAAAATACAGACCAAGCACCAGACTGCCTATAGATATAGACCGCAGTGCAGCCCATTGTACAGACCGCAGGCTAGATTCAATCTGTATATATACGCCAGACCAAACCCCAAGTCTATAGGGCGCAGACCAGATCCAACCTGTATACAGGCCGCAGACCAGATCCAACCTGTATACAGGCCGCAGACCAGATCCAACCTGTATACAGGCCGCAGACCAGATCCGACCTGTATACAGGCCGCAGACCAGATCCGACCTGTATACAGGCCGCAGACCAGATCCGACCTGTATACAGGCCGCAGACCAGATCCGACCTGTATACAGGCCGCAGACCAGATCCAACCTGTATACAGGCCGCAGACCAGATCCAACCTGTATACAGGCCGCAGACCAGATCCAACCTGTATACAGGCCGCAGACCAGATCCAACCTGTATACAGGCCGCAGACCAGATCCAACCTGTATACAGGCCGCAGACCAGATCCGACCTGTATACAGGCCGCAGACCAGATCCGACCTGTATACAGGCCGCAGACCAGATCCGACCTGTATACAGGCCGCAGACCAGATCCGACCTGTATACAGGCCGCAGACCAGATCCAACCTGTATACAGGCCGCAGACCAGATCCAACCTGTATACAGGCCGCAGACCAGATCCAACCTGTATACAGGCCGCAGACCAGATCCAACCTGTATACAGGCCGCAGACCAGATCCAACCTGTATACAGGCCGCAGACCAGATCCAACCTGTATACAGGCCGCAGACCAGATCCAACCTGTATACAGGCCGCAGACCAGATCCGACCTGTATACAGGCCGCAGACCAGATCCAACCTGTATACAGGCCGCAGACCAGATCCGACCTGTATACAGGCCGCAGACCAGATCCGACCTGTATACAGCCTGCAGACGAGAACCCTAATGTATACAGGCCGCAGACAAGATCCGACCTGTATACAGGCCGCAGACGAGAACCCTCATGTATACAGATCCCAGACTACATCCTACCTGTTTAAAGACCCCAGAAGAGTGTCTCCCATATACAGACCACCATTGCCTTCTTGGTGCCTTCATTTTCAACTGCATCAGGCCCTATTTATTTAGTAATTTGTTCAGATGTGTCATAGATTTTACCCACTTCTATGCATGTATGTGAAATTACAAAAACATGACCACTTTATTTCATGAATGGCGCCACTTCTGTCCATGGTCCTAGTCTGGTATTACAACATCACCAATCAAGTAATACCATAATCCACAATACACAGTGACGCTGGATCTAGATGATTCAAGCAACAAACAGAGGTCCCTCAGGAGGTTGCAACGCTATATCTTATATATTGTGAAGTTCAGAGGTCTCTAGGACCTAAGCGTAACATTTGCATCCTCTCTGTCTAGTAATATATAAAACATTATTCTTTATTGTTTACTCTTAAAACCACATATAACTCTTAGGAACTAATTAAAAATTCCTCAGGAAAGACAGGAGGGAATTTATGTCTTTGTATATTGTTGTTATATCATATGTTCAGATGAACCGTATTCTAGGTGGAACACCTGATCCTTTCTCAGGTCTTTCTGCCCTGCTGTTTGATTCTGTCTGTCACTATCTGAATGAACTTTCCCACTATGGGGTCCCTACCTCTCTATCCTGAACTAAAATCTATGCCTGCATCCCTACATGTTTCGCCGTATATTTCGGCGTCTTGAGAAAATGACGCGCAGGTTCGGCATGTGGGGGCGGTACCTGGGCTTTAAACCCTCGGTTTTTGCGGGCACCCACATGCCGAACCTGCACGTCATTTCCTCAAGACGCCGAAATATACGGCGAAACATGTAGGGATGCAGGCATAGATTAGTTCCTAAGAGTTATATGTGGTTTTAAGAGTAAACAATAAAGAATAATGTTTTATATATTACTAGTCAGAGAGGATGCAAATGTTACGCTGGATCTAGATGAACGCAGCCATATTTTTCTACCTCAACAACTTTAAATACAAAATAATGAGGAGTGATGTGAATGCAAAAAAAAAACAACAAAAAAAACAAACAACCAAACGCTGTCTAAATGTCAGTGTCTAGCAGAAAGTTTTTGGGTATTTTTTTTGGATCGTGTACAGTCCTCAGCTACCTCGGCAGCCCCATTGAATCGAATGCAGCACTTCGTTAGCACAGGGGACATGGGGACACTCAATCTTATGTGGGTTCCAGAGAAGTAGTGAGTGTGAAAGTGGTGTCAAAATCTTATTTTTCTATCGTACTCACCTGGACATAAGGGTCTGTGGCTGGGTCACCACTTTTGGGGTCTTTCAGTAGCAAAATTTTCATTATCCTGGATGAGTTCTGAAACAGAGGAACAGTATCAGGTCAGTGCCATCTGCGGAGTGGAATAGTCTGTATCTTTAAAAACCGCGGGGAATGATGAGTAAGGAGAAACCTGAGGAGGGGCCGCAGACCACTGATAAGAGACGTGTGCTGCTCCCTTCAGATACTACTGCAACTTATAGCAAAGTAAAGACTTAGGGCTCATTCATACGGCCACAGGCCGTCCGTGCCCGTATTGCAGGCCGCAAATGGCGGTTCTGCACTACACAGGCACTGGTCATGTGAAGCCCGAATCATAGGCACGGACCCATTGACTTGAGTCCGCAATCTACAAGATATGGTGCGGTGGCACCGATCGGAAGCCCACAGAAGTGGGCTTTTTGGTCCATGTCTCTACACCGCAAAAGTTAGGACATGTCTTATCTTTTGCCGTATAGTGTAGATCCGGGATCCATTCAAGTCAACAATACAGGATTCACATGGCCGGTGCCCGTGCATTGCGGACCGCAATATGTGGTCCAGAGCATGGGCAGCCTACGGTCGTGTGAATGGGCGCTTCAGCTTATATTAGACGTGCAGACCATTTAGGCAATTGTCGGGAGGGAAGCGTTCTCTCCCGGCGATTGCCTGCTCGTTAGCGGAGGAGACCATTTCTATTACAGGCAGCGATCTCCTCCACAGTATAGGAAGGAGAGATCGCTAATGCCATCGCCTGTCCCCATACTGATCACAGTTTGCCGCAGCAGATCGTGATTACACGGCAAGTTCTGCCGCCGGCAAACAATGATTTTCAAACCTGCTGAAAGATTCCAATTACTCAATGAACAAACGTTTGCTCGTTCATCGGCGGCAGTATTAGGCTGCGTTCACACGGGCGTGTCCGGATTAGGTCCGGATGCGTCCCGGTGTATTGCGGCAAACCCGCGCGAGTAGGAATGCAATTGCAGTCAGTTTTGACTGCGATTGCGTTCCGATGTTCAGTTTTTATCGCGCGGGTGCAATGTTTTTTGCACACGCGTGATAAAAAACCGACTGTGGTACCCAGACCCGAACTTCTTCACAGAAGTTCAGGTTTGGGTTAGTTGTAGTGTAGATTGTATTATTTTCCCTTATAACATGGTTATAAGGGAAAATAATAGCATTCTGAATACAGAGCATAGTAGGTGATCAATTGAGGGTTAAAAAAAAAATAAAAAAAATTAACTCACCTCCTCCGCGTAGTTCCCGGTCTCTTCTTTACTTCTTTAATGATGAACTACAGGCTAGGACCTGTGGTGACGTCAGATCACATGCTCCAATCACATGGTCCATCACCACGGTGATGGACCATGTGATTGGAGCATGTGATCTGACGTCACCAAAGGTCCTTTAGCCCACAGCTCATCAGAAGAGACTGGGAACTACGCGATCAAGAGGAGAAGGTGAGTTAATTTGTTTTTGTTTTTTTAACCCCTCCAGCGCTATTTTACTAAGCATTCTGTATTCAGAATGCTATTATTTTCCCTTATAACCATGTTATAAGGGAAAATAATACAGTGAATAGACTGTCACCTAGCAACCATGCGTGAAAATCGCACCGCATCCGCACTTGCTTGCGGATGCTTGCGATTTTCACGCAACCCCATTCACTTCTATGGGGCCTGCGTTGCGTGAAAAACGCAGAATATAGAGCATGCTGCGATTTTCACGCAACGCACAAGTGATGCGTGAAAATCATCGCTCATCTGAACAGCCCCATTGAAATGAATGGGTCGGGATTCAGTGCGGGTGCAATGCGTTCACCTACCGCATTGCACCCGCGCGGAAATCTCGCCCGTGTGAACGCAGCCTTACACTGCCAGATCATCGCTAACGAGTGTTACCAGGGCTACATACTGCTGCCTGACACAATGCAAAACATACCCGTCTTAGTATTCTGTGTATTTCCGAAATGCAGAAAATTTACTTTTATTCATATGCAAATGTGGTCTCAATGTGCCCAGCGGGGCGTGCAGAACTGTATAGGAGCCTGGAGAGGAAAGACAAAGCAACAGCGCTCTGCAAACCAGATAAAGTACAATAATGCCATAGTCAGAAAAAACATTTAAGTGCTAATGCTACTCTTATTTATAAAGTGAGATGCTTGGCAAATGCATTTTGTACAAAACCATTTGAGCCCGTCTGCCAAACGTCAAGGCGATCTCTGGAAGACGGGAACATAACACTAAATGCTACCTGTTATGCGCCATAATGGCCGCCATAAAGTTCAGAAAGTGTTGGTTCCACATGTATGCTGGGTCCACTCTGCCTTTTACCATTTTTGGTGCCATAAAGTTCCTCCATCACTTCCAGGGGATGCAGGTACCAACCACCTCTCTTGGCGCCAGACGGCTTCCAATGAATGTAGTGAGAGCAGGCCACAGCTGTAGGCCTCTTTCACACGACTGTATGGCCTTTTCAGTGTTTTGCGGTCCATTTTTCGCGGATCCGTTTTTTGTTTCCGTTGTGTTTGCAGAGTGCTGTTGCATTGTCTTTTTTCTCTGTTTCTAGCCATGGCAGCGTGCACCTACGCATTGGGATGTGCTGACTAACCCCCTTTTTTTTGTATACGAGCCTAGGCACGCCTTCTGAAGGAGCCCAATCCCTGCTCTTTACTTGTTCCCCATACCTCCCCT
The DNA here is from genome assembly GCF_905171765.1 of Bufo bufo. Taxonomy (NCBI): domain Eukaryota; kingdom Metazoa; phylum Chordata; class Amphibia; order Anura; family Bufonidae; genus Bufo; species Bufo bufo. Next base: position 39,088,608 of record NC_053394.1, read on the forward strand.
TGCTCCATCCAGCCCGTCCCCTCCACTGCAACGTCACAGTCCTCCTCCAGCTCCAGCCGGCTTGGGGCATAAGTATGGTGAGGCCGATGCCCACCGCAGGGCATTCAATGTGCAAGCACCGGCCCTTAACAATGCTCACCAGCCGGAGCTGAAGGAGGATTGTGGAGGGTGCAGGCTGGATGGAAGCCGCTGTAACCATCTAGCTTCAAACCAAATATTGCAACACAGGTATATCCAAGATTTAAAGGGGTTGTCCGGGCTTTTAATATTGATGACCTATCCTGAGGATAGGTCATCAATAGAAAAAGCCAGGACAACCCCATTAACTATGTTTGATTAAAGGGGTTGTCTCTCACTTCAGCAAACAGTATTTATCATGTAGAGAAAGTTAATACAAGGCACTTACTAATGTATTGTCATTGTCCATATTGCTTCCTCTGCTGGCTGCATTCATTTTTCCATCACATTATACACTGCTCGTTTCCATGGTTACGACAATCAATCCATCAGTGATGGTCACGCTTGCACACTATCGGAAAAAAAAAAAAGCACCAGCCTATGTGCTCTACCACGGTCCCGGACACAAAATAGACTGGCGCTTTTTCCTATAATGTGAAAGCACTACCACCAGTGATGGATTGCAGGGTGGTCGTAACCATGGAAACGAGGGGTGTAGAATGTGATGGAAAAATGAATCCAGCCAGCAAAGGAAGCAATATAGAGAATCACAATACATTAGTAAGTGGTTTCTATTAGGGCTCTTTCACACCTGCGTTCTTGTCTTCCGGCATAGAGTTCCGTCGTCGGGGCTCTATGCCGGAAGAATCCTGATCAGTTTTATCCTAATGCATTCTGAATGGAGTGAAATCCGTTCAGGATGTCTTCAGTTCCGGACCGGAACGTTTTTTGGCCGGAGAAAATACCGCAGCATGCTGCGCTTTTTGCTCCGGCCAAAAATCCTGAACACTTGTCGCAAGGCCGGATCCGGAATTAATGCCCATTTAAAGGCATTAATCCGGCCTTAAGCTAAACGTCGTTTCGGCGCATTGCCGGATCCGACGTTTAGCTTTTTCTGAATGGTTACCATGGCTGCCGGGACGCTAAAGTCCTGGCAGCCATGGTAAAGTGTAGTGAGGAGCGGGGGAGCAGTATACTTACCGTCCGTGCGGCTCCCCGGGCGCTCCAGAGTGACGTCAGGGCGCCCCACGCGCATGGATGACGTGATCACATGGACATGTCATCCATGCGCATGGGGCGCTCTGACGTCATTCTGGAGCGCCCCGGGAGCCGCACGGACTGTAAGTATACTGCTCCCCCGCTCCTACTATGGCAACCAGGACTTTAATAGCGACCTGGGTGCCATAGTAACACTGAAAGCATTTTGAAGACGGATCCGTCTTCAAATGCTTTCAGTTCACTTGCGTTTTTCCGGATCCAGCGTGTAATTCCGGCAAATGGAGTACACGCCGGATCCGGACAACGCAAGTGTGAAAGAGGCCTTAAAAGGGGTTCTCCAGGAATTAAGAAAATTAAAATACTTATTATAAATATATTCCCAAATACCTTTCATTATTTATAATGGCTCGTTTTGTCTGGGGAGCAATCATCAGGGGAAACAAAATGGCCACTGTCCTATTAGTTCACACAAAACCTGTCCTGATCACACAAGAGGACAAGTTACTTCACAACACTGAGATAAAGAGCTGCCTCATCCTCGTCCTCCTCTCTACTTGTCAGAGATTATGATCCTGAATACAGCTCATAAGATCTTCAGCTGAATCTCTGGGGAATTTAGTTCATGAGGAGACATGAAGTACAGAGAGGACGGACAGGACAGGCACTGGAGACCGTAAACAAGTGCTGCTGCCCGTTAGCCAGACCTCCCCCTCCTCTCATGTCTCATCATCATCTCCATTCCCACAGATTCACCTGTATTCAGGATCATGATTCCTGACAAGCAGAGAGGAGGATGAGGCAGCTCTATGGCTCATTGTGGTGAAGTAACTTGTCCTGCAGTGTGATTAGGACAGGTTTTGTGTATACCGATAAGACGGCGGCCATTTTATTTCTCCTAATGATTGCTCCCCAGACAGAACAAGCCATTATAAAGTAATAAAAGGTATTTGTGAATATATATATTTTTTTAATTCCTGGAGAACCCCTTTAACTTCCTCTACATTATAAATGCCATTTGCCGAAGTGATGCGTGAAAATCACCGCTCATCTGCACAGCCCCATAGAAACGAATGGGTCCGGATTCAGTGCGTTCGCATCACGCATTGCACCTGCGCGGAAAACTCGCTCGTGTGAAAGGGGCCTAATACTACTATATCAGAATGTTTGTATGAATGCTCGATCCTGAGCCCCTCATCACTATTTTTTCCTGTGTCAAGGGACCTTTGTAAGTGGGAGACATTTTTGTACAAACGCAGCGTTATGGTACACATCTGCCCCTGTTTATGGTACACATTATGGTACACATCTGCTCCTGTTTATGGTACACATTATGGTACACATCTGCCCCTGTTTATGGTACACATTATGGTACACATCTGCCTGTTTATGGTACACATTATGGTACACATCTGCCCCTGTTTATGGTACACATTATGGTACACATCTGCCCCTGTTTATGGTACACATTATGGTACACATCTGCCCCTGTTTATGGTACACATTATGGTACACATCTGCCCCTGTTTATGGTACACATTATGGTACACATCTGCCTGTTTATGGTACACATTATGGTACACATCTGCCCCTGTTTTTTTGTGCTGGGTCAGGAGGACTGATATTAAAAACATATGTATCCAATCAATAAGGAGACTTTTTTTTTTTTTGCAAAAATACGGAAATGCTTATTTTTATTCTGACATTTTTTTTGTCTCTTTTCTGTACATGATTACAGGTTATGTTTCACGCACAGTGTACTGGATGTCAGTAAGAATTGGTTAAAAAAGTAGTAAAAAAAAAAAAAGATTTGTGGGTAAATGTAGATGAAAAACTAGACAGAGACCAACACTGGGAGTGTACGATGGGGTGCACAGAAGGGTGGTGTACACCGCCACAGCTGTAGAGGCATGTCATGTAAAGGCTATATTACACTGCCCCACTTTTCGGCCGGTCATCTTGCACATGAACGTTGTGTGCCCGTGGCCGCATTGCTTCCGTGGTGTTTCTGTCCGTGCCTCCGCACCGCAAAAAAATAGAACTTGTTCTATTTTTTTTGCAGTGCGGACGGATCACGGACCCATTCAAGTTGAATGGGTCTCGATCTGTCCCGGCCGCCGCACGGACATTGCCCGTGCATTAAGGACCGCAGATTGCGGTCCCCAACGCACGGAACGGATGCACAACGTTCATGTACAAGAGGCCTAATACTGCCGCTGATTGGCCGATAACAAGAAAACACTCTTTCATCGGGCAATTCTGATTTTTAAGCATGCTGAAAAAGATTGTGCGATCTGCCGCCAGCAATCGACTGTACAGCACGGGGACGAGCGATGGCCTAGCGATCACTCCTTCCCACGCTGCGGAGGAGATCGCTGAGCAATCGCCTGCTCAATCGTCCTGTTTAATACAGCCTTCAGGCTACATGCATACAAAACGTATTTTGTTTCCGTGTCCGTTCCGTTTTTTTTTTTGCGGATAGGATGCGGACCCATTCATTTCAACGGGTCCGCAAAAAATGCGGACAGCACACCGTGTGCTGTCCGCATGTCCGTTCTGTAGCCCCCACAAAAAAGATAGAACATGTCCAGTTCTTGTCCGTTTTGCTGACAAGGACAGGCATGGTTACAATGGATCCGCAAAAAGGATGACATATGAAACGTCCTCCTTTTTTTTGCAGAACCGCAAAACACAAACGGTCGTGTGAATGTAGCCTTAGTTCCAGGGGCTTTACAATGGGGTATTATGTATGGGGGCACAATGGGCATTATTACTATGAAGGGGGCACAATGGGCATTATTACTGTGAAGGGGGCACAATGGGCATTACTACTGTGAAGGGGGCACAATGGGCATTACTACTGTGAAGGGGGCACAATGGGCATTATTACTATGAAGGGGGCACAATGGGCATTATTACTGTGAAGGGGGCACAATGGGCATTACTACTGTGAAGGGGGCACAATGGGCATTACTACTGTGAAGGGGGCACAATGGGCATTACTACTGTGAAGGGGGCACAATGGGCATTACTACTGTGAAGGGGGCACAATGGGCATTATTACTATGGAGGGGGCACAATGGGCATTACTACTGTGAAGGGGGCACAATGGGCATTACTACTGTGAAGGGGGCACAATGGGCATTGTTACTGTGAAGGGGGCACAATGGGCATTACTACTGTAAAGGGGGCACAATGGGCATTACTACTGTAAAGGGGGCACAATGGGCATTACTACTGTGAAGGGGGCACAATGGGCATTATTACTATGGAGGGGGCACAATGGGCATTATTACTATGAAGGGGGCACAATGTGCATTATTACTATGAAGGGGGCACAATGGGCATTATTACTATGAAGGGGGCACAATGGGCATTATTACTATGAAGGGGGCACAATGGGCATTATTACTATGGAGGGGGCACAATGGGCATTAGTACAGTGGAGGGGGCACAATGGGCATTACTACAGTGGAGGGGGCACAATGGGCATTACTACTGTGGAGGGGGCACAATGGGCATTACTACCGTGAGGAGGCACAATGGGCATTACTACCGTGAGGAGGCACAATGGGCATTACTACCGTGAGGGGGCACAATGGGCATTACTACCGTGAGGAGGCACAATGGGCATTACTACCGTGAGGGGGCACAGTGGGCATTACTACTGTGAGGAGGCACAATGGGCATTACTACTGTGAGGAGGCACAATGGGCATTACTACCGTGAGGGGGCACAATGGGCATTACTACCGTGGAGGGGGCATAGTGGGCATTACTACCGTGGAGGGGGCACAGTGGGCATTACTACTGTGGAGGGGGCACAATGGGCATTACTACTGTGAGGAGGCACAATGGGCATTACTACTGTGGAGGGGGCACAATGGGCATTACTACTGTGAGGAGGCACAATGGGCATTACTACTGTGAGGAGGCACAATGGGCATTACTACTGTGAGGAGGCACAATGGGCATTACTACTGTGAGGGGGCACAATGGGCATTACTACTGTGAGGAGGCACAATGGGCATTACTACTGTGGAGGGGGCACAGTGGGCATTACTACTGTGGAGGGGGCACAATGGGTATTACTACTGTGAGGAGGCACAATGGGCATTACTACTGTGGAGGGGGCACAATGGGCATTACTACTGTGGAGGGGGCACAATGGGTATTACTACTGTGAGGAGGCACAATGGGCATTACTACTGTGAGGAGGCACAATGGGCATTATTACTGTGGAGGGGGCACAATGGGCATTATTACTGTGGAGGGGGCACATATCTGGACAATACTACTGTGAAGGGGTACAATTTTTTTTTTTTTAAGTACAGTATAGGGGAAGGTGGTGTGTGCCAGAGAACGGACCCGCCCCGGGGGCCAAACACCTTAGGCACACCACTGGCAATATAAACCCTAGAGACAAGTTGGAAACGGGTAAAAAACGCAGTAGACGCGGTGAAAATCGCAAAAGCACTGGAACAATGCCAAAATGGTAACAGGGTAACAACCGGTAAACGGCCATGGTGACGGACTACAAGAGGGCCGCACCTATGGGCACAATCCTGCCAGCACTACGCCACTCACCGGGCACTGCCAGGCCTCCTCCAGCACGGCGCCTGTGGGCCCGTCCACGTGAAGTGAGGGGTGTCTGCACCATACACCAGAATAAAACTGACGGCAGAATCAGTAATAAAGGCTCCTAGTCACACGGTGATAATTAGCTTCTTCTAGTCCGTCATTCCATATCGCCACTAGTGTAAACCATTCAGCGGTGCAGCAGATAAGGTGACGGCGCGCACCCCTCTCCCCCCCCGCAGTTAAATGGTACAGTCCGGAGAGCATCCTGTTTACTTCCGCTAGGAGCACGCCGAGCCTGAGGGAGAGAGAGCAGCATGGCGTCCAGCGCGAAGAGGAGAGCCGTGGCCCAGGCTCAGCCACAGAGGAGGGCGGACGACGACGACGACGAGGAGGAAGACGACCTGGAGGGGGACATGGAGGGCGACGACGAGGAGGATTCCGACGACATCGAGGACGACGAATCCGAGCAAGACGAGGAGGTGAACGAGGTGAGGAGGCCGCGTGGCCTGATTGTCGCGCCGAACCTTTTCTAAATGTGGAACTGCAAGTCCCAGCGCCCCTTCTGCTGCCTGTCAAGGCATGCTGGGGCTTGTAGTCGTGTTAGAGTGTATGTTGGTAGAGCGCCAGCTGTTGACTATGGCAACCAATCAGATTTCACCTCTCATTTTTCAGAGGCCATTTGAGAAATGTAAGCGCTGATCCGATTGGCTGCTCCACTTTCCTGTACATTAATCTCCTCCTCGGTCTCTTATCCTATGGTCTCTTCACATTGGAGTATAACTCCTATCATGGACATTTGCAGTTGTAGCAAACTGCTCACCCCCAACACGACCACCATGTTTTTTCTCCTCTTACTGTTTTTGAAGAGTGGTTTCAGTGGAGGAGGAGTCCGAAAGTTTCATTAAAGGCGTTTTCCCATCTCAATGTGGGTTTATCGCTAGGATATGCCCCCAATGTCTGATAGGTGCGGGGTCCCACCTATGTATATAAAATAAAACTAAACCGGCAAGTGCTGGGTCCGGCCACCACCAATCGTTCCTATGGGCCCTCTGAAAATTGCAGAGTGGCGCGCTCTGCTATTTTCAGAATCCTCATAGAAATCAACGGCAAAGCGCTGCGCTTGCGCGGCCACCGCATCCATTCACTTCTATGGTGCTGACGGAAATAGCCGAGCCAGCGCTGGGAATGGAAGGCAGCGCGTGCGCGGTGCGCCCTCCTTCACGTTGCTAGCTGTGTTTACGTGCGGGCCCCACCTATCAGACAGTGGTGGGCAACCTTTTTTTTCAACTGAGCCAAATCTCGCCAAAACCACGATTGAAATTTATTTTGAGAGCCACATTTTTAAAACCGAAAATACATAGGATGGTACACTGTTTTTAGTTTCAATAAGTTTTTATTGAGAATATTGTGCATGCAAGTATCCACATAGGTCGGGTACTGTGGGACTCTTTGCACCAGCCCTGTCACGTGGACGTGACCAGAGCCTGTGCAAGGATTTTTTGGCAACACAAGCGAAGCTACATCTCGGTGACCCCCTTCTCCCCCCGCCCCGCCCGCAGCTCACCTGGTCCTGGTTCTGTCTGCAGCAGCTGGCTTCTCCTCTGTGTGGTCCTGATATCTTCGATCTGGTTTGAGGACTGTACTTTTCGCCCTATAAGATGCACATAGGTTTTAGAGGAGTATAATCAGAAACAATATTTTCCATTATACCTCAGGTCAGACCACCAATCAGACCCCCAATGTTAATCATACCTCAGATCAGCCCCCTATATCAGCCGTCAGCACCCCATCCATCATGCCCATGTCAGCCGTCAGCCCCCATGTCAGCCGTCATGCCCCTATGTCAGCCGTCAGCCCCCCATGTCAGCACCCCATCCATCATGCCCATGTCAGCCGTCAGCACCCCATCCATCATGCCCATGTCAGCCGTCAGCACCCCATCCATCATGCCCATGTCAGCACCCCATCCATCATGCCCATGTCAGCACCCCATCCATCATGCCCATGTCAGCACCCCATCCATCATGCCCATGTCAGCACCCCATCCATCATGCCCATGTCAGCACCCCATCATGCCCATGTCAGCCCCCATCCATCATTACCCCCCATGTCAGCCATCATGCCCCCCATGTCAGCCATCATGCCCCCCATGTCAGCCATCATGCCCCCCATGTCAGCCGTCAGCACCCCATCCATCATGCCCATGTCAGCTGTCAGCCCCCATCCATCATGCCCCCCATGTCAGCCGTCATGCCCCCATGTCAGCCGTCAGCACCCCATCCATCATGCCCATGTCAGCTGTCAGCCCCCATCCATCATGCCCCCCATGTCAGCCGTCATGCCCCCATGTCAGCCGTCAGCACCCCATGTCAGCCATCAGCCCCCCATGTCAGCACTCCATCCATCATGTCCATGTCAGCCGTCAGCCCCCATCCATCATGCCCCCCATGTCAGCCATCATGACCTTATGTCAGCCGTCAGCCCCCCATGTCAGCACCCCATCCATCATGCCCATGTCAGCCATCAGCACCCCATCATGCCCATGTCAGCCCCCATCCATCATTACCCCCCATGTCAGCCATCAGCCCCCCATGTCAGCCATCATGCCCCCCATGTCAGCCGTCAGCACCCCATCCATCATGCCCATGTCAGCTGTCAGCCCCCATCCATCATGCCCCCCATGTCAGCCGTCATGCCCCCCATGTCAGCCGTCATGCCCCTATGTCAGCCGTCAGCACCCCATGTCAGCCATCAGCCCCCCATGTCAGCACTCCATCCATCATGTCCATGTCAGCCCCCATCCATCATGCCCCCCATGTCAGCCATCATGACCTTATGTCAGCACCCCATCCATCATGCCCATGTCAGCCGTCAGCACCCCATCCATCATGCCCATGTCAGCCGTCAGCACCCATCCATCATTACTCCCATGTCAGCCATCATGCCCCCCATGACAGCCGTCAGCCCCCATCCATTATGCTCCCTAATGGGGGACAATGTTGGAGTCTGCACCATCGGGGGGGGTGACATGATGAGGGACAATGTTGGAGTCGGTACCTGATATATCACTGGGGTCTGGCTGGAGTGGGGTCGGTCTGGTCCTGGCTCCAATCTCAGCTGGCTCTGCCTTAAGGTGTCTTCTCCAGAGTCCAGACTAGAGTCCAGCAGGGTCGGCCAAGTTCCAACAAGTCGTGCCTCAGTGTTACTCTGTGACTGTGTTCTTCTGCTGCCAGCCTGGAGGGGCAGCTTTTACAGGCCATAGCAGACAGAGCAGCTCCGCCTCCTCGCCTCCCTCCGCCGCGGCCCCACTGACAGTCAGTGACGCCTCCTTTGGCCTGAGCGCCGCACGGCACACATGTAGGCAGGACAGCCGCAGGCTGCCGCCCCCGAGAGGAGGGAGGGGAGCGGGCGCCCGGCACACAGAACAGTGCTCCAGACTAAAAAAAAATTCCAAGTAGCCATTGGCTCCTGAACTGAAAAATTTAGGAGCCAAATCAAATTTTTAGTCGCCAAATCGAAACTCAATCAAAATGTTGGTATCGTGACAACGCTACGCCGATCAGATCGGCGTAGGGTTGTTTTGAAACCAAAATTTTGATTCGCTTTCGTCACCATAAAAAAGTATTGTGATACTCAATACCGTGCAAAAAAAAAAAAACACCAAAAAAAGCCGCGTGCATTTCGCATTTTATGAAACATTCGGCCCATAATAGAACAGTCCTATGCTATTTTTTGGGGTGACAAGGTGACTAAAAAGGCTATGTAATATGTTTATTTATTTATTGTTTATATATTTTATATGTAAAATTGGGAAAGGGGGGATTTAAACGTAATATTTTAAAGTACTTTCACACTAGCGTTTTTCATTTCCGGCACTGAGTTCCGTCACAGGGGCTCAATACCGGAAAATAACTGATCAGTTTTATCCCCATGCATTCTGAATGGAGAGCAATCCGTTCAGGATGCATCAGGATGTCTTCAGTTCAGTCATTTTGACTGATCAGGCAAAAGATAAAACCGTAGCAAAAAAAATGAAGATTTGCCTGAATGCCGGCTCCGGCATTTTTCCCCATAGGAATGTATTAGTGCTGGATCCGGCATTCAAAATACTGGAATGCACCCGCACTAAATCCGGACCCATTCACTTCTATGGGGCTGTGCACATGAGCGGTGATTTTCACACATCACTTGTGCGTTGCGTGAAAATCGCAGCATTCTCTATATTCTGCGTTTTTCGCGCAACGCAGGCCCCATAGAAGTTAATGGGGCTGTGTGAAAATCGCAAGCAAGTGCGATTTTCACGCATGGTTCCTAGGATGAAAGTCTATTCACTGTATTATTTTCCCTTATAACATGGTTATAAGGGAAAATAATAGCATTCTGAATACAGAATGCTTAGTACAAGGTCAATATAATAAACATTGGTGGCGCAGTGCGCCCCCCCATCACCCCAATATAATAAACATTGGTGGTGCAGTGCGCCCCCCCTCAATATAATAAACATTGGTGGCGCAGTGCGCCCCCCCATCACCCCAATATAATAAACATTGGTGGCGCAGTGCGCCCCCCCATCACCCCAATATAATAAACATTGGTGGCACAGTGCGCCCCCCCCCCATCACCCCAATATAATAAACATTGGTGGCGCAGTGCGCCCCCCCAACACCCCAGTATAATAAACATTGGTGGCGCAGTGCGCCCCCCCATCACCCCAATATAATAAACATTGGTGGCGCAGTGCGCCCCCCCTCACTATAATAAACATTGGTGGCGCAGTGGGCAGTGCCAATGAGGGTTAAAAAATAAAAAAATAATTAACTCACCTCCTCCAATTGATCGTCTCCTGTTCTTACTTCTTTCTAGTTTCTTCAGGACGCAGGACCTGTGGTGACATCACTGTGCTCATCACATGATCCATCACCATGGTAATGGGCCATGTGATGAGCTCAGTGACGTCACCACAGGTCCTGAAGAAACTAGAAAGAAGTAAGAACAGGAGACCGGCAGCTACCTGATCAACTGGAGGAGGTGAGTTAATTTTCTTTTATTATTTTTAACCCTCATTGGCACTTCCCACTGTGCCACCAACGTTTATTATACTGGGGGGGGGGGGGGCGCACTGTGCCACCAACGTTTATTATACTGGGGGGGGGGGTGCACTGTGCCACCAACGTTTATTATACTGGGGGGGGGGGGCGCACTGTGCCACCAACGTTTATTATACTGGGGGGGGGGGGGGCACTGTGCCACCAACGTTTATTATACTGGGGGGGGGGGGGGGGCACTGTGCCACCAACGTTTATTATACTGGGGGGGGGGGCACTGTGCCACCAACGTTTCTTATACAAATACAGGAGGCGGGTGCCGGAATCAAATAGCCGGCACCCGACCTTTGTGACAGGGAGCTGCGATCAGCGGCAGTTAACCCCTCAGGTACCGCACCTGAAGGGTTAACTCAACTGCAGCGGATCGCAGCTCCCTGTCACAGAGGTCGGGGGCCGGCTATTTGATTCCGGCACCCGCCTCCTGTATTTGTATTACAGGTCAGTTTTCTTCATTGGTGGCGCAGTGGCCACATCCCCTCCCCTCCTCCTCCTGTCTCTTATTGGCAGCGGCGGGGACAGCAGCAGCACAGGGGGGAGGGAGAGACTCCTCCTGCGCTGCTGAGAACGATCATCTCCTGTGCCGCGCCGCTGTATTGAGCAGAGCTGCGGCGGCGGGTCCAGTCGCAAATGGCATCTGGAGCCCTGCAGAAGAGCCGCATTAAAGTGTGTAAAGAGCCGCATGTGGCTCGAGAGCCGCGGCTTGCCGACCACTGTCCTAGCAGTAAGCCCCCGACGTCTGTGATGAGACAACTAGGGATGCGCAAACTTCTGTTCGGCGTACAAGGTTTGGGTTATCTACGAATTCTGTTATGGATTCCGCTACCACGGACCATAAGTTATGATCCTTGGTAGCGGAATCCATAACGGAATTCTTAGATAACCCGAACCTTGTACCCCGAACTTGAAACACAAGTTCGCTCGTCCCTAGAGATCGCCCCTGTGATGTGTATAGTTACGTAGGCCTAAATAACGTTAAAGGGGTTGTCCAGGCTTTTGCTATTGATGACCGACCCCTTTAACCCCACGGGGTTCTGCTCTGTAGATCCAGCGCCCACATATGAGATTACAGAGCAGAGCAAGGGGACAAAATAATACAGAGCGCTGAAAACGGACTGTTCAGCCCAAAGATGATATAGACCAGGGGTCAGCAACCTTCGGCACTCCAGCTGCTGTGAAACTACAACTCTCAGCATGCACACTAGCTCAGGTGTTCTGATAACTCCGATAGAAGTGAATAGAGGATTCTGGGAGTCGTAGTTTCAGAACAGCTGGAGTACCGGAGGTTAAAGATCCCTGATATGGAAGCAAACATCCTGACTTGCTGATCCCTGAACCAGCAGGCGCTGGCTGAGCACCTAATGCCCACATCCCCCTTCCTTCTTCGCTTATGCAGTCAGGGTCTCGCTCTGGTGCGGCATGGAGCAGCACGACAAAATTGGCCATTGAGCGTCCTCCCTAATAACCAAGCTCCTTGCTCGTCGCCTACACTAGACCTGCTTGTATGGAGCTGTGCTGTTGGATGTTTCATCCTGAAACCGGACAGGGCATCGCGATTCGCAGGTGACGCTAGGGAGGCTTGTCCTTGTCCCCGCCCGCCATTGGCTGCTCCCCTCTGCGCACGGGGAGAAGCGGTGCGGGGGTGCCAGGTAAGTATATTCCATGTGAGGGGCCCGGCATATGGGGGGTCAGTTTATAGTTTCAGATTATCCCTTTACGGAAAAATTCAGTGTTGGAAAGGGGTTAACGTACATTTTTGTATGATTCCTAAACAAGGGATCGGACCGTGTTGTCTGCAGAGCTCCGAATCTTAATGTGTAGTTTAGGCCTCTTTCACACGAGCGTGGTGGATTGGCTCCGGATGCGTTCAGTGAAACTCGCACCATTTTGCAAGCAAGTTCAGTCCGTTTTGTCTGCGATGTTGTTCAGTTTTTCCCGTGCGGGTGCAATGCGTTTTGATGAGTTTTTCACGCCCGTGATTTTTAAAAAACTGAAGGTTTGCAAACAACAATCAGTGAAAAACGCACTGTATCCGCACTTGCTTTCGGATGCGATGCGTTTTTCACTGAAGCCCCATTCACTTCTATGGGGCCAGGGCCTCGTGAAAAACGCAGAATATAGAACATGCTTCGTTTTTCACGCAACGCAGAACGCTCATGTACACAGACCTATTGAAATGAATGGGTCCGGATTCAGTGCGGGTGCTGTGCGTTCACGTCACGCATTGCACCCGCGTGGAAAACTCACTCGTGTGGAAGGGGCCTTAGGGGTAAAAGAATGAGAAGACCTGGCTCATGGTGGTATCTGAGCCGTCCGCCACTCAGCAGAAGACCCTCTTTGGGTGTCACCCTTACAACCTGAAAGTACAAATAAGTCAGTAAGATTGTGACGTGGTTTAGCAAAAAGCGACGTGTGTATCCTCCCAGTGTGCGTCTGGACGCAATTGGGAAAACCAGCGGAGGAATTCCTTGTCCAGATACAGGACGCCCCCTCTGTAGCCTTTTAGTTTTTATCCAAATATTGCACCCGAGGTAAATCCAAGATTGAATTATCCTATTGTATCACTGTGACGTGACATCTCATCTGCGGTCAGGTGAAGGTCCAAGCTGGACTATTGGGGTATGGCCACGTGTGGCAGGTCTGCACCGGATCAGGCTGCAAAAACTGCTCTAAAGGGGCTGATTTTTTGTGTAGACGTTGCTCCATTGCAATCTGCCGGGGATTTCAGATCTGCATCGGAGGTCAATTTACGTTGCAAGGTTTTGGCGCGTTGTACAGTGCTGTAGATTTGCTGCACAAAAATCTGCAACACAATATCCACAGCATTAACACTCACTTAAAGGGAACCTGTCACCAGGATTTTGTGCATAGAGCTGGGGACATGGGCTGCTAGATGGCCGCTAGCACATCCGCAATACCCAGTCCCTATAGCTCTGTGTGCTTTTATTGTGTTAAAAAACTGTTTTGATCAATATGCAAATGAACCTGATATGAGTCCTGTATCTGGAGATGAGTCAAGCGGAAAGGAGCCCAGCACCGCCCCGCGTCCTCCGAATCTCCTTCTTGCCGACTGACGTCACAGAGCTGGAGCGCCGAAATCTCGCGATGCGCGAGCTAGCGCATGCGCAGTGTCGGCATCATGTTCATTCCCTCTGCTGGCATCAGCACAGGGAACGAACTACGCATGCACTAGCTCGCGCATCGCGAGATTCCGGCGCTCCAGCTCTGTGACGTCAGCCGGCAAGGAGGAGAATCGGAGGACGCGGGGCGGTGCTGGGCTCCTTTCCGCTGGACTCCTCTCCGGACACAGGACACATATCAGGTCATTTGCATATTGATCAAAACGTTTTTTTAACACAATAAAAGCACACAGAGCTATGGGGACTGGGTATTGCAGATGTGCTAGCGGCCATCTAGCAGCCCATGTCCCCAGCTCTAAGCACAAAATCCTGGTGACAGGTTCCCTTTAAAGGGACAGTCCACCTTCCATGGTCTTTTGCCCAGATCCCGTGACGTGATCAGTCCTGCACAGGGAACCTGTTGCACTCTGGTCCCGTTCATCAGCATCCGGTTTGACAGGGTTCACGTGTGCTACTGCAGCCATTGATGTGGCCTACATGACCGCCCCATCTAACTGGATGTTGGTCAGCGGGAACAGTCAGAATCCTGGAGCATTGAGCAGGCACGTATGCTTCCCTAAAAGTCCGGCAAGCTGTGGGGGTCTGGGCAAAGGGCCCCCCTGATGGTGGACAATCCCTTTTAATGTTTGTCTTTGGCAAATTTGTGATATGATTTTGACTGGCAAAAGTTTTTGACACTTTTAATTAAAGATGTATTCACATCATAGACATTTAGGGCTGTTTCCCATGAGCGAGTCCATTGCGGGAATCGCGCTCCGTGTGTGAGCGTGATCCTCCGTTCTGGACTTGCAGGAGCACAGGGCATTATACTGATTTATAATGCAGTGTGTCTCTGCTTGACCTTGCTGATACAGAATCAGTGACCTAAAGCTAATGTCATACAGAGACACACAGCATTAGAAATCAGTATAATGCCCTTCGCTCCTGCAAGTCCAGAAGGGAGGATCACACTTTCCACAATGGACCCACTCGTGTGAAGCGTCCCTGATAGCATATCCAGAGTATATAGTGTATGTGTCTAGATTGAGGTCCCACCTCATGAGGCATAATGTCCATGGGTGGGAGGATGGAGAGAGCGGGGCACAAGTTAAACACAATCTTCTAATGTACAAGGTTTTTCTGAGTCTCCTTTGGAATGACTGACTTATGTCTCATTGCCTCTAGGAGGTGAACGTGGACTTTGAAGCCCATACTATGTCTGACGGCGACCATGATGGTATCAAAAAGCTTCTGAAGCAGGTAAGGGCTTGTAATTGCTTCTGCTTGAGAGCTCATGCACATTAGCGTAATGGCTTAGTGCCCGTGCTGCGGACCGCAAATGGTCCACAATACGTGGGCACTGGCCGCGTGCGCTCAGTCTGCAGGTGCAGACCCATTGACTTGAATACAACACGTCCTATCTTTTGTGGAGCGGAGGCACAGATCCGAAGAGCTTCCATAGGCTTTCGGGTCCATGCCTCCACACCGCAAAAAGGTAGAACATGTTCTATCTTTGGCCGTTTATTGCAACTTACGGACCCATTCAAGTCAACAGGTCCGCATCCACAAACGGTGTGCCCGTGGCTGGTGCCCGTGCAAATTGCGTCCCACATCACGGGCACTGAGCCATTGCACTCATGTGGATGAGCCCTTAAAGTAATATGTGATTTGTGTGATGGTGAAGTGGAGGTGCTGTACCATATCAGTGGGGTCAGCACAGCTTAACCCTTTCTACCCCAGAGGGTTTTTTGTTTTTGTGTTTTCTTTTTGCACCCCCTGCCTTCCCAGAGCCATCATTTTTATTTTATTTTTGTGTGTTCACATAGCCATATGAGGGCTTGTTTTTTGCAGGACAAGTTGTACTTTCCAACGCCACCATTTAATATTGCATATGATGTAGTGGGAAGCGGGGGAAAAAATTCCAAATGGGGTCAAATTGCAAAAAAAAAAATAGCAATTCCACCACAGTTTTACGTTTTTTTTTTTTAATTTACGACATTTGACGTGCGATAAAACTGACCAGTTACTTTTATTCTACAGGTCAGTACGAATCCGGCGATGCCTTATATGTATAGTTTTTCTTGCTTTTTGATAGTGCTAAAATAAAAAGTGGAAAAAATCTGCTTTATTTTTTCATTGCCATATTTTGACCCCTATAACCTTTTTTTAATTATGTGTGCGGAGCTGCGTGGGGGCTCTTTTTTTTTTTTTAGCCGGGTGATCTGAACTTTTCATTGATACTGCGGTGTGTATAACTTTTTGATACTTTTTTTTTTTTGTACAATATGATGCTTTTTCCGATTTACTGTTTGCCGTATGGGGAATATATTGTTAAACTATGGGCTTTTTTTTTTTTTTTTTTTTTTGGGGGGGGAAAAGGGTGTGATTTGAATTTTTATGTGTTTAAAGTTTTTAAAAATATATTTTTTATTTACACTTTTTTTATAGTTCCCTATGGGAACTATAACAAGCAATCATTAGATTGCTATTCTCATAGCATTGGAGTCCATGAGAAAATTGCTAGTTTCCTATGGAGCCCTATTACAGGCAAGGGCTCTATAGGAAATACTATGCAGCAGCCTCCTGTCATTCACAAAGACAGGGGCTGCTGCACACAAGCTCCGGCTCCTCCGATCGCCGCACAGGTGAGCCAGAGCATCACTGGAAGCACGCGCTTCTGATGTTTCACGCGCTCAGATCCCGTGGTCAGGATTGACCATGGCATCTGAGGGGTTAAATGTCTGCGATTGGCATTACTGCTGGTTGCGGTCATTGGCCGCGGGTGTCTGCTATAAGAAACAGCAGACCACCCGCAGCTATGGCACCCGCTCCGCTCAGGAGTGGGCGCCATCTTTAAAGCTATGGGAATCTCTGCGTTATCACATGCGCTCAGGGGATCCTTTAGACTAGAAGTCAGTCGGTTCACTGATCGGACCTCCATCTCCTTTTGACTTGTGTGAATACCCTGGTGTCACTCTCTAGGTGCCCTCTTCCTGGGTAGCAAAGACTTTTACCAGGATTGTAGAGGGTTATAAAACCTAGTGGCTTTCCTTCAAAAGCGGTGCCACACCTGGTTGTTCATGATATTGCAGCTCGGCTCCATTGACGTGAATGCTGTGGCGCTGTTTTAGGGAGAAATCAGTTATGTGTTTGTTCTAAATGTGGATGAATCTTTTAACCCTTCCTGTGTGACTGCTTGTGAGCTTCATAGCTGCCAGGTTTCTATGATATAAAACGGCAGTCACTGAGGTCTAATGTCTGCGATCGGTGATAATACCGATCAGACGTTTCATCCTTTCAGATGATCGAAATTGATTAGAAAGTCATACACACTCCAAAATGGTATGAATAAAAATTACGGATCATCCTGCAAAAAATGAGGCCCCACACAGCTCCAGAGACGGAACTGTAAACTTTTGGAGGTTAGAAGAGCGATGAGAAGAGAATCAATTTTTTTCAATTTATTTTTATTAATTTTTTTCCCCCAGTATTAAAACACACAAAATTGTATAAATGTGGTATTGTGGAAATGGTACTCGCCCAGAGAATGCGGGTAACAGGTCAGTTTTACCTCAGGGAGCATCGTAAAAACAAAACCTGTAAAACGGTGGCTCCAGGAAGGTGAGTGAGTGAAAAACGAAAATGCAAAAAATGGAAAATTGCAAGGGCCGGAAAGGGTTAAAGGTTCCTCCACCCAAACTATACAGTTCCCCTATTTTTTGTAAGAAAACTGCACCTTTCATATTAATTGGTGTAACTCTGGAGTCTATAGGCATCTGTGCTGCGCTGCCGCTGTCTGTTAAAGGGACGCTCCCATCTAGGATATTGATGGCATATTACAGTGGGGTCAGCCTGCGTGAGGGCTTATTTTGTACGAGACAAGCTGTAGTTTTTATTGGCACTATTTTGGGGTACATTTTGCTTTCTGGTTGCTTTTTATCTCCTTTTTGAGAGGTGAAGTCACACAAAAGCTGTTTGGTGTCATTTTTCTATTACACCATTCACTTGATGGGGTAGATCATGTGATATTTTTATAGATCCGGTCATTACGGACGCAACGATGCAAAATATGTCTTATTACGTTTTACACAATAAAAACATAAAAAAAAAAAAGAAAATTATGTTTGTGTTGCCATTTTCTTAGAGCCATATTTTTTTCATTATTCTGGCTATAGTCCTGTGTGAGTGCTTGTTTTTTGCGGGACAGGGTGACATTTTTATTGCTACCATTTTGGGGTACAAACGACTTTGATATGTTTTTTTGTGAGGTGACAAAAAAACTGTTGGCATTATTTTTTTTATTTTTTTACACCGTTCATTTGATGGGCGTAGATCATGTGATATTTTTGTAGAGCCAATTGTTAAGGACACGGCGATACCAAATATGTCATTGTCTATTTAAATTTTACACAGTAAGAGCATTTTTAGAAAAAATGTTTTCGATTGATTAACATGATGTTTTTTGGGAGGTGAGCTCACTAAAAAATCTGTTTTGTTGCAATGTTTATTCATTTTGTTACGGAGTTCACCTGATGAGGTAGATCATATGATATTATAGAGCCGGTCATTGCGGATGCGGTGATACCAAATATGTCTTATTTTTTATTTTTACATTTTAAAAAAAAAATTTTATTTGGGGAGGAAAACATTTATATTTTTTGAATGTGAAACTTTTTTTATTAAATTTTTATTTTTTTGTCTAAACCCTTTTTTAATTATTATTATTATTTATTATTATTATTATTATTATTATTATTATTATTATTATTATTATATATATTTTTTTTAACACTTTGTGTCCCCCATAAGGTCATACAAGACCTCTGGGGGACATTTGACTTAATTTTTATTTATTTTTTCCACTATTCATTTCTCCTGTAACTGGCGCTGACATAGTAGCCCCAGTTACAGAGGAAATACACCCCCCAGAGAGGCTGTACAGCGGTATACTGCGCTGTACAGCCTCAGTGCAGGGCTGATCGAGGTCCATGGAAGACCTCACACAGCTCCTGCACTCTCCCGGCGGTCACATGACCACGGGGCCGGGACAGGAAGCGGCATAGCATTTCCTGATCTGTACACAGAGCGCTCGTTGTATACAGCGATCTTGAAGGCAGGGACAACCAGGAACGGTCCCTGCCTTCTCTCTGGGGTGCTCTGCTGTCACGGACAGCGGGCCCCTGACACAGCAGCTGCACGATTAGCGTGCAGCTGCGATCTCTGAATGGACGTCCATGCAGAGATAAACAGACTGCCCAAGGTCGTTTATAGTCAATGGGCGGTCGGGAAGTGGTTAAACTGGCTCCGAAGAAAGTGTACCTCCAGAATTGTTTGTTTCCCTTTTATCTCCATACAAACAATGATAAGTGTTAAAGGGGTTCTGCAGTTTTTTTAAACTGATGATCTATCCTCTTGATAGATCATCAGCATCTAAATGGCGGGGGTCCGACGCCTGGGACCCCCGCTGATCAGCTGTTTGAGAAGGCAGCGGTGCTGGCAGTAGTGCCGCTGCCTTCTCGCTGTTTACCGCAGGCCCAGTGACGTCACGACTAGTATCACTGGCCTGGGCGCGGCTAAGCTCCATTCAAGTGAACAGAGCTTAGCCGCCCCCAGGCCAGTGATACTAGTCGTGACCTCACTGGGCCTGCGGTAAACAGCAAGAAGGCCGCAGCGCTACTGCCTTCTCAAACAGCTGATCGGCAGGGGTCCCGGGTGTTGAACCCCCGCCGATCAGATGCTCCAGAGGATAGATCATCAGTTAAAACAAACTGCAGAACCCCTTTTTATATCCCATGTACCCCAAAATGGTATCAAAGACGACATATGGTCCTTCAAGAAAGCGACATATGACTACACCAGGGCTGTGGAGTCGGTAGATAAATGCTCCGACTCCTCAGTTTTTGGTACTTCCGACTCCTCTGTATTTAATATGCGAATGTATTTTATACATTCCTTGAAGGAAAGAGGCAGCATACATGTCATTACCACAGAACTACTGGCTAGGAGCCGCTGCCTTCTCCTTTGTGCTGATCTTCTGCTGAAGATCGGGCAGTGGGGGGATCCAGGACGGGGCATTTATTGTAGAACATGATTTCCCCAGTAGAATCCCATAGTCATGTTTAAAGTTTAAGCTAACAATCTGAGTTTACAAGGTTTTATAGCCTTAGCTGAATGACAGCAGTTTTTCAAATGGTTTACAGCTTCAGTCTTGAACTATTGACCATCCGTTCCCTTCACTTATACAAGTGTCTCTAGTCCTGGAAAAATCATATTTACTTGATCAGTTATCAGTGAGAGGCGAGGTTAACCATGGGCGTTGCGTTCCCTGTAACAGCGGAACACAACACAATGGAAAGTATAAGTATTGCCGCTTCTTAACTGTGCGTTGCGTGCCATATAGTGAAGCATATGAAAAGCTTCTCCATGGTCACTTAACGTGTTCGTTTTGCGGTAACGTGACGCACTGCATGCATTGGCCTTTATTCATACAGTAGAGAAGTACCGTATTTTTCGGGAAAAATAGCGGTGCGTCTTATGGAGCGAATGCTGCGACCGTCCGGTAAATAGGCTGAGATGGAGGAGGGGCTGGGGGCCGGCATCTGTTTCTGTAATGGCAGCGGGGCCCGGTGCAGTCACTGTATTCTACTACACCGGGCCCCGCTCACTGTAGTATACGGTAATCATATCTAACTTGTGGGTATTGTTAAAGTATTCCAATCATCTTAAATCTAGCGCTCTACTACTTACTACTAACTTCTTGGCAGTCAGGAGGCCGGGTGGGCGCTCGTAGCGTAGCTCACTACGTCACGCGCCTGCTCCCCCCCCACTTTATGAATGAAGCAGGCATCCACAGATGCCCCCATAGCAGTGCCTACCACAGATGCCCCCATAGCAGTGCCATCCACAGATGCCCCCATAGCAGTGCCATCCACAGATGCCCCCATTAGTTCAAAACCCACCAAAAGCACACCTTTTGGTTCAAAATATTTTTTTTCTTATTTTCCTCCTCAAAAACCTATCATTAATTATAACTTTTTGTGAATTGGGACATTTAAGGCTACTTTCACACTAGTGTTCGGAGCGGGTCCGTCTGGTGTCTGCTCAGACGGATCCGCTCCTATAATGCAGACGTTTGTATCCGTTCAGAACGGATCCGTCTGCATTATAACTTAGAAAAATTTCTAAGTGTGAAAGTAGCCTGAACGGATCCGTTCAGACTTTACATTGAAAGTCAATGGGGGACGGATCCGTTTGAAGATTGAGCCATATAGTGTCATCTTCAAACGGATCCGTCCCCATTGACTTACATTGTAAGTCTGGACGGATCCGCTTGCCTCCGCACGGCCAGGCGGACACCCAAACGCCACCAGACTGATGCATTCTGAGCGGATCCGCGTCCACTCAGAATGCATTAGGGCTGGACGGATGCGTTCGGGGCCGCTTGTGAGCCCCTTCAAACGGAACTCACAAGCGGACACCCGAACGCAGGTGTGAAAGTAGCCTTTACTTGATTTTTTTATTTTTTATTCCAATTTAAATCTAGTAGGAGTCGGAGTCTGTTCATTTTTTGCCGACTTCGACTCCAGGTACCCAAAATTGCCTCCGACTCCACAGCCCTGGACTACATTGGCAAAAAATGTATGGCCAAGAAAGAAAAAAAACAGCCACCCAGCATCTTATTTTGTACTCCTCCACAGTATTTATACTCACAGGAAAATATGTAGTCCAACCCCTCAGTCCTCGTATTGTGGCCATATTACAACGTCTGAACCGTATTGTGGCCATATTACAACGTCAATCTGCTGCCTAAATTTTTATTTCCAAGGATGATATATAAAGAATAAAAAAGACAAGCAAAACAGGAGATAATCTTCTCACATGTCTGTATAGTCCAGGCGCTGCAACTCCTAGGTCTTTGGCTTTATGCAAAAGACATCTGTAATATCTGATTTCAAGTTATGGTTCAAGATTGTGTAGCCTTCTCAGGTTCAGCAGCTATTGGGTTTCTCCTGAGAATGGATTGAAGGTGGGACCCATTAGTGGGCTTTGTTCGACTTTATATCATCTTGTACCAATGTTGCCTAGTCCTTTGGATTGACTAGTACATGTATGCAGATCTCTGCCCAGGGTTTGGTACGTTGTCTATGTTCTGACGTGGTGAAGCAGATGACCCAACTCTTTGACTTCCTTTATGACCTTGGTATTGAAGAAAGTAGATGCGGTCTTGACGTCTACTCAAAAATAACAATGTAGTCCGGCTGGTTGTGGGATTGTCTAGATTACAAGTGCAGGCAACGCTAAGGTAGATTACAGCGCTATGTTGTGGATGCAGCTGCCATTTGGTTCACCAGTTGGACAGTCCTACAAGCCTTTTTATTGTTTGCGTCGCCACAAAAAAAATAACTTTGTTCCTTCAGTGGTCGATCCCTGTTTATTTTGTGTTCTCCCGTCCTTATCCTTTGGAAGAGCTGGCGCATCTCAAGTAATGTTTCCCGTGGAAAACCATTGTCTACGTGGAGTACTGGCTATATTATTCGACAGTGGTTCATCTGAAGTTGCTTTGAGCCACAAGAATCCGATTTGAAGGTATGTTTCAGAATTGTGCCTAGCAGAGAAGTGCCAGGGATAAGGGTGAGATGTAGAGGCACTGAACATGGACAAGAACCAAAGTTTGTCATACTAAGGAGTTTCTTCCACGCAACCCAACCCTTGGAGTAAGACTATCCGCATCAAATTTACCACTAGCAGGAATGAGTGCCTCTGACCCTACTGAGGAGTGGCATGCTGTCCAAAGCAGACTCCATTGGGATATGCTGGGGCCGCGACTGCAATAAACCCCTCGGTGAGCAACTCGTTGGGGTTTCATGTGTGCTGCACACTAGGTGGTATTGATTGTCTTGCATCTGGATCTTTTAGAATATTTGGTTCTTAAAAATGTCTTCCACCATACAAAAAAAAAAAACGCCTCCCCACCGCTTGTCCGTTGTCCTTGGATTTGCTCTAGCAAGGTGTGACTGTTCTGGAGAAAAGACGTTTGCCCAAAGTTGTGCAGTCTATATTTTTACATGTCCACCCTGGTGGTTTATGTTCTCTGTCTTCTCGTGATCTTTCAAGTTCCTTGCTCTGCTTGCTTTCATTAGCTTTTCTCTTGTTGTGCTTGTTCCTTTTTAGGTTTTGGCTTTTATTTTTTGCAGACTGCTGTGGCTTTTTTTTCTGGTAACTTTCGTTCAATGGTTGGCAATGCTAAATGCATGAATATATTTTATTTTTCTGATCTTTAACATATTGCGGGGGTCCATCCCTTCTTGGTCCCTTCCATTTTCAACTGGGGATTTGCCTTGTTGGCACTGTGCTTCTTTAAAGGAAGTTTTCTGCTTTTCGTGCCTTGCGAAACAAAATGCATAGCGTCTGACTTGTGGGTCAAAGCATGAGGAATACTCTTACATATGGCGTATCGGGTATGTTGGATAAGGTTCAACACTAGGTTTCTGACAGGGGGTCCCTATCTTGTCAAAATTGTTTCTGGCTGCTGCAAAATACTGGCCGGTCTGGATCAGATTTTCTGCAGTGAACACAACACCTATGACCATACCCTTCCACTCAGTCTGTCACTCACATTTCACTTGGAGAGCCAACTGAGCATCACACTGACACTGTTCACACACCCACGATACACAGCTCTCTGCCACCACCTACTGTGTTCGGAGCCGATAAATACCCAACCAACACATGCTCATTTTGAGCAGTCATGGAGTTAAAATGCTCTAAAAAAAAAAAAGGCTGTGGGTTATTTAGAGCATACAAGCACTAAACATCTTAAAGTTCTATTCTTTAATAAAAAAAAAAAAGTACGGCTCTTGCAAAATACAAGAAAAGATAATATGGTAACTTTGCAAAACTGTTAAAAATTTAAATATGAAATTATTAAAAAAGCCAAAACACTTGCAACTTTTAGGCCAAGTTTATTTATTTATGTTTTTGTGCAAATCATGTGGATTGCAGCAATATCCAGAAATCCACAACTCATCTAGTGTTGTGGATTGCCTATGGATCCAAAATTGGAACCACTGTCAAACGAAGAGGAATTTCTTATACGTTATAATTTTCCATCGTTGGCCGTGGCAGCTGCAAATCCAGACTCCGCAACAGGACCATGTATTGGAGGATGGACATGAAGGTCTCCAATTCATCCTGCAGGTAATGAGATTTTATATATATTTTTTTTTATATTGAGATGTAAATAAAATGTAAGTTATTTTTGTTTCATGTGACAATCCTCTTTTTCAGGTGAAGGCTCGTGGCTTGCTCTGGAATTCAACAGTCAGTGGATTTTGCGACCAAGAGCAGAACGGAAGAAGCGCGGGGTCAGGTCTCCAAGTCTCTGCGCCCCAATTGGGACAGCCTGTCCCAGCATGAACAGGATGTTGTCGGTGAGATTACAAAAATGATGGTCTTGTTGTAGGCTATTTTTTATATCTTCCTGTAGGGAATCTTCTTTTTTTTTTTTTTTTTTTTGTCTCCATTAGAAAGGACGTGCATCGTAGAGGAAACCTGACAGTGATTGTTCAGTTTCTCTGCAGCGCCACCACAGGAGAAATGTAGCATTACACAGTTCATTGAAATTGGTATATAGTCTGTATAATACAGGACAGGTCCTCCACAGTAAGAGATGCTCCGCTTTCCAGCGGTGGGGATCCTGAATGGAAGACCTCTCTGTTCCCTAATAGGTTTTTCTACACTGGACATCCCATTCGAAAAAACGAGGTTCATTGTTTGCAATTGCATGTATGTACTTAAAGGGGAAGTCCAACCTTGTCCATGGCAACCACACAGAGCTTTACTTTGCGTTCTTGTAAAACCGCTCTGGAGAAATGAAAGCTGAAAAGTTTGGTTATGTAATTATCTAAAATAAGGCTCATAATTTTGTAAATTTAAGGGGTGTTTTTGTTAACCTCTACACAGAACAAAGGGTGCTATGTCACTACCACAGCCAGAGTTCCCCCGTGAGGGTCCAGAGATGAGGCACCCACCACAGGTGAGGCGGCGTACTCAAGTGGAACCTGAAGGGGGGCTTGAAGAACAAGCGGATGAGTCATTGCAGGCCACTCCAACAACAGAGGCTAAAGGAGCCAGTGGCTCTGCGCCCTCTCTCCGTGCTCACCGAAGGAGAATTCGAAGGTCCCTCTGGAGTAAAGAAGTAGGGCTAGAGTCGGAGGTTCAGTCTCTGATCCAGAGACTCGAGGGCGAAGATGACAGATTTTTTTTTTTTTTTCCGGCTATACTGTGGCAGGCTTATGATGTTGCCTGCCAAGGGATAGGCAGTCGTCCTTTTGTCTGTTGTCCTTGCTATCTTGCAAGTCACCAAAATGTGGTGTAGTCATCAGGCAGGCCACACTAATGCAGCCTCTATGGCCCCTCCACCACCTCCTTCTTCTCATTATGGTCACTCCCAGCCTTCCCCATTACCACCTCAATGGCCACTCTGCCCCTTCAACTCATTCTTCTGATCCCTCCTTTTTTCTTTCAGGTCTTAAAATGGCCACTAAATTGGTCTCCATGAAACTACAAAATGCCTTTTGATGCCCACTTTTTTAGACTTTTTTTTTTTTTTTTTTATGTCTGGAGGTCCTGTCTTTGCATTCATCTTGTGTTCCTCCGGCTAATTTTTGTTTGCCTGCTCCTATCTCTCTCTCTATCTTTATATCTTGTTGGGGTGGAAAAGTTTTTGTCTTTTGGTAGGTGATGGGCTATTGGGTGTGGGAGGCAGAAAGGAAGTGGTGTGTATTTTGGAGTGGCTGTAAAGTAATGTTAAATAAAGGATTGTTTTCCCAATGTATTTGTATGGTGTATTTCTTTACTTTACTATACTAATAGTTATTTGTGACTCACTTGTAGGAGTTAATACGGAGACCTTTTTACTCAACACATCGACTAGTAACTACCAGTTAGTCGTGTTTCCTAAGGTCTACCTGTCTCAACATCTATGAAGTCCTGACGAAGATTGATGTGGAGCTATGAAATGGGTTTTCAGACCTATTGAAATGAATGGTTCCGCATACCGTCTGCAAAAAAAAAAAATGGACATGGAAAGAAAATACGTTTGTGTGCATGAGGCCTTAGGCTGTGATAGTGCTACAGCAACAACGTCTTGTTTGAAAGCTGAAAACCTAAGCTTTAAAACAAGACCAAGTTGTGGTGGTACATCGCAAGTTATACCCCTTAGAAATGGGTCCCAGTGAAAGGTGCATATACCTGCAAGTTTCACCCCTGACACAATTTCTAAAAGCTGTGTCTCCATGTGGCTTAGCTAGCACTGCGATCTTGATCATGTTTAAATTCTTTCTCCCTGTGTATATATACATGTCTCTAGGGGGAGGGTAACATGGACTTCTATGCATGTTAACTATCCCCCTCTCCCCATCAATCAGCTCTGATGATCACATATGGGTGTGAAAGGGGGTGCAGATGAGCCCTTGTTTATTTAACCCCCACCCCTTCACCTAATTAGTAGGCTGTTTAGTGACGCTTTGAGAAAAGTAGCCCCAAACATTTTGTATCCCCACCCCAGTTTCCATTTTACACGTTCCCTTTCCTGTCCATACACTTTTTAGTGTAAAATATGCTCACAGCTTCTTTAGTGATACCAATTACACGCTACAGTAATGGCGATAATACTGGAGTGGAATATCTCATGTATTTCTGACAGATGGGATAGGACATTTTCTCACAGACTGTAGCCATACTGTTTTCAATTAGTCTTATAAAACTAACCAATATAACAAACTAGGCTCCAGCACAGGGCTGTTTGGTTCAGGTGCATCACCATTTCACCTACCTCACCCCCCACAAAAAAAGTCAAACATTGTACGTACCCCAAAATGGATCCTATAAAAACTACAACTTGTCCTGCAAAATTTAAGATTTCGTATAACTAAATTTGAGAAAAAGAAAAGTTGTGATCGATCAAGAGAGAAGTGTTACTGGTCCTTAAAGGGAAATACTGTTTGTTATCCCCTATCTTGTGGATAGGGGATAACTATTTGGTGTGGGTCCTATAGCTGGGACTCCCCGTGATCATAAAAATGAACGGGAATGTCGAGCATGCACACTGCCGACCCATTGATCTCTACAGGAGTTCAGGAGACTGCCAAGTACAGAGCTCCCATAGAAAATGAATGGAGCGGCAGTGCCAAACAAAAAACTGGAGTGCTCTAAAACTTTTGACTGGTAGTGTATGTATGTGTGCATCTGTGTGTGTGTGTGTAGATATATGTACCTACCTAAAATGGCAGAAGGAAGAACAAGCGGTTGGCTGGCGACTGGGTCATGGGTGCTTGAGGCTTGTAGGGAATGAAGGGTAGGCTGTCTGGTCCAGTCTCGCGTAAGAGCTACTATAGATATAAATCCTCAGCAGTGTGTGAAATTGTCCTTAGTCTCTTCCGATTCCTTGGGGTTGGGAGGAATCTGGGATGCACACCTCAGACTTGGATCTGACCCCCACTGTCTTTTCTAAGTGGTTGCCTCTTAAATTCTGGTCACTGCTATAAGCTGTGGTCTGGCACATCCAGAACTACAAGTCCTGTTCCTCTGGCGAATTACAAGTCAAGCCTTCGTCTAGAAATTAAAGGGCATCTGTCGGCAGTTTTGTACCTATGACACTGGCTGACCTGTTACATGTGCGCTTGGCAGCTGAAGGCATCTGTGTTGGTTCCATGTTCACATGTGTGCTCGCATTGCTGAGAAAAATGTTTAATATATGAAAATGAGCCTCTAGGAGTAACGTGTTCCTCGTTACTTGTGGATGCCTCCTGCATTTTCTGTCTCCTGTTTTCTCTGCTTTGACTTAACCACAAACGGACTACTTTCATTTGAGTCTCTGCTCTCCTCTACTCTGATCTGTGTTAGGGTTTGGAAAAAGCAGAAAGCTGCAGTATAGTTACCTCACCACTCTCTTGGGAAGGTAACCAGGTTTCTTCCTTTTGGCAATGGGCATCTCGGGGGAAACCCTTACCGCTCTTTTCGAGTCTTGAACCTGAGACACTTCTGGCTCAAAGATACGGCACATGCTCCGAGCCTTTAGACACTTGGTCACCGCCTGTCTGCCCTGGTTATTCTCCTTTTAAGGACAGGTCGTCGGTAACAAGTCTTGGAAAAACTTTTTAAGTTTCAAATCCACACTCGAAACCACAGAACTATGAGGTACAGGTCCAAAGACTCCATCGTGGTAGTCTCAGACTCCATAAGATTTCGAGGGGTATGCTCACCACCCTATAGCTTTCTTCTACTAGGACTATACTGTTTCTGGCACAGTTGTCCCTGCTTCTGCTATCCTGTCCTTTCTCCCACGCACACTGTCCCTTTGGACCTGTGACCAGGACCTCATGTGACTTGTTTTGTGCCAGTAGATGGTCCATCAGGCACATACACAGAAAGCATTTTCCCCAGTTCACTTCCTAACGACACAAACATTTTGTTGGATACCTTTACCAGCACCCCAGATAAGTTTTTGCAACAGTCACTTTTGGATGTCATCTGGCCATTGACTGGGTACAGGCTTTTCAGGAATAATGTCCTCAGAGTTTATAATCCATGGAAGGAGCAGAGAAAAACTAGCGCCAACTTTTATTCCCCATGTCCCTTTACCCTCACCTTCACTGCTGCTCATCATTTTCTGTTTTACCACAGCCATGCATTATTGCCAATTTACTGGATTGACACTAGCTCAATCTGGACGGGCAGACATCTACACAAATCTACTTGATATAGCCGTTCTTCACGGCTTGTCCCGAACAGACTGGTGCTTCTTGGCTTGTTTCTCCTTTCAGCCTGGTGACCTCCACACTGATGCTCCATTCTTCGATTCTGGTGTCCTGTTAGTCTGCCATTTGTAGTGCCTGGTCAGTGGTTTTAGGCTCTAGATCAGACATGGTGACCTAGATCTGATGGATGGACAGATGTGGGGAAATTGGTTCTCGACCAAATCTTCAAAGCTGGTTACAGACTGTCCTCTGAAGCACTGCCAGAAAATGGTCCTCAAGCTATCTATATTTTTAAATTAGCTCTGCTTTTAACTGATCGTGATCTTTATTAAAGTCGCATGGAGGGTCAGAAAAACACAGGCTTTGCCTTTTAACCCTAGAGTAAGATGCTGTGCCCACCGCTCATGGGCCTGATGATATTGTCTGCGCAAAACAAAACCCAAAACGAAACCTGTTGAGGTCTATTGACATCGAGTAATTCAAGTACAAACACATGTAGTTGTGTAAGTAACCATAAAGGAGAAGGAAATTGTGAGACCTTTTTGTTTTCCCATGTACGCTGCTGCACTGGAAGCCTCTATGTACATGTCACTCCATCGGAGAGGATGGCTACCTGTGGTAAGTATCTATATTGTATAATGTATTAACACTCATGCATATATAATTTTTGACCCTTATTTTATATAGGTTTTTCTTATTTTTGCCTTGCAGTTAATGTTTTTATTTTTTTTTGTGATTCAATGCAGGTGGAAGCTCATCCTGTACTATGGGATACCTCTGAAAGCGGGTACGGTGACCGCCAGTTAAAGGACGAAGCCTGGAATACCATCTGCCGAAATCTGCACCTGGACTGGGATGGTCTGCCAGAGAAGGAGCAGGAGATCATCGGCAAGTGTCCCATCTGTTAATTAAGTCCAAATGATATCTAAAACTGTGTAGATTTTTTTTATATTTTTTAATGTTTTTATATTGTTTGTAGAATATGACATCAAGACCAAATGGCGCACTGTGCTCAACAGGTTCATAAGGGAACTGGCATGGGAGCAACAGGCCACGTTCTCCGCTCAGTTGAAGCGCAAGCCCTACGTATACAGGAAGGAGATGATGTTCCTTACAACCAGTGGGGAGATCCTTCAGTAAGTATTACATATACTTAAAGGGAGTCTGTCATCAAAGTTTCCCCTTTTTAACCCTTCCCATAGCTTTCTAGCAGCCTTACAGTTAATAAAAACGTTACCTTTATGAGCAATCCTGGACTTATAAAACCGGCAAAATACAACTTAGTATCATATGCAAATGAGGGCTCGCAAGTGCCCAGGGGCGGCGTTACCCTAGTAGGTGCCCAGCTAGCTCAGCCTTATTGTCGCTTCCCCCCGCCCGTTCTTTCCCTCTGACCGCCCATCTACTTACTTCTTGTTTCGCCGAGATCCCACGCCTGCGCACTCAGTCCGTCGGCCGGCGCACGCGCATTACTGTGATGCCGTACAAGGAATGGGCATCGCAGTGCGCCGGCCGACAGACTGAGTGCGTAGGCGCGGGATCTCGGC
This sequence comes from Bufo bufo, assembly GCF_905171765.1. NCBI lineage: Eukaryota > Metazoa > Chordata > Amphibia > Anura > Bufonidae > Bufo > Bufo bufo. Next base: position 39,118,888 of record NC_053394.1, read on the forward strand.
GAAACAAGAAGTAAGTAGATGGGCGGTCAGAGGGAAGAGACTGGCGGGGGGAAGCGACAATAAGGCTGAGCTAGCTGGGCACCTACTAGGGTAACGCCGCCCCTGGGCACTTTGCGAGCCCTCATTGCATATGCTACTAAGTTGTTTTTTGCCGGTTTTATAAGTCCAGGATTGCTCATAAAGGTAACGTTTTTATTAACTGTAAGGCTGCTAGAAAGCTATGGGAAGGGTTAAAAAGGGGAAACTTTGATGACAGACTCCCTTTAAGGGTCCATTCACACGTCCGTAGTGTATTGTGGATGCCCCTCCCCTTCCCCATAGAACTGCCTATTCTTTGGGACAAGAATAGCACGTTACAATTTTTTTGCGGAGCCGCAGCCCGGAAGTTCGGGCCGGAGATGCGGAGAGCACATAGTGCTGTCCGCATCTCTTCCGGCCCCATGAATGGGTCCGCACTTGTTCCCGATATTGCGGAACGGATGCGGACCCATTTGCGGACGTGTGAATGGACCCTAAAGGACCTATTGCATGGCAGCTGAAGGCATCTTGGGTACAAATCTGACAGATGCACTTTAAAGGGTTTGTCCAAGCAGGACACTCCTCTTCATAAAGCATATAGAGTGAGATCCAAATGGTAAGGATCATCACGTACTGCAGGGCTCGGACTGTCCATGTATTCATTAATTTCCCTGCAGCAGCCAGCGTAGTGGAAATGTCTGGTTTGCAGCAACCTTTCCCAGCAAAATCAATTGTTTGCTGTGGGTCTTGGGATCTGAAAAGTGGTTGTGATGCGACGGCCCCTTTTACATTTTACACAATTAATGCTACTGAATACAATAACCATCAGTTTGATATCATTTTTCACATTAGGGCTAACTTGGATGCTGACTCAGACTTTCCCGAGGAAGAGCACCAGAAGAAAGAGAAACGCTCGGCACAAACGAGAAAGGGGGGATCCAAACGTTCTGCAAAAGGAAAGAAGAATTCTTTGGTGATCTTGCCTCCGCGACCCCCTAGGATGAGGAAGAGACGTGTAGTCCGCAGCAGGGCCTTTATTTCCGAGCAGGTGGATGCAGGGCTTCTGACCCTTTTGCAAAAGAAAGCTTCTGAGGATGGTCTTAACAACTTTGGACGCGTAGTGGCTGCTCAAGTACGGAGATTGCCACTTAACAGACGTGCTGACTTCATGGCATTTGCCCTCAGCTCTGTGAAGTTCTTTCTCCCACCCTATAATCCCCCAGCAGTTGATACCTTGGTTTCTAGCCTCCGAGACGTGTGCACAGAGCAACCAAGCAGCTCCCATTCAGATGATTCCTAGACTTGTACTGTACAACTCATTCGGACAACCATGTCCCTGCTCCATCTCGGCTGTTATGTCTTCCCTCCCGTTTGTTTTTGTACTTGCCCCCCTCTAAGGGTATACTCCTCACATAGAATAGATGTGTTGCCTAAATTTCTATGATTGAAAATCTGTTACTTAGACTTGCAAACTACATTGAGATGAACGGGACAGTGTCAGACGTTTCTGCCGCAAATTTGCCGCTTGTGAGCGCATCCTAATTCTGCACCCCACCCTTCATTTTCCACAAATTATCTGTCCTTTGTGGTGTTCTCTTAAAGGTGTTGTCTGGTTTCCAATACTGACGACCGACTCCCAGGTTAAGTCATCGATATAGGATCAGCAGATGAACTTTCCTGAGGGTAGGTCATCAATATTGGAATCCCCTTTTAGCAAATTCAGATACAGAGAATGCGTTGAGTAGGTGGGAGATAGTAGGGTTGGATTTAGGTCCATTTTTTTTTTTTTATATAGCGGGTACATTTAGCCTGGAGATAAAAATATATAAAAATGTTATTTATACTGTTTGTGTTTTTTGTTTTTTTTAAGTAAAATTTTGGAAATTTTCGCGTTTTTGTCCTATTTTGTGTCTTGCCCAACTCAACCATGCCTAAAGTTGGAGATTCCGATTCTGGCAGCAAATTGCTGTAGATACCACTGCTTTAGATTGATATCCACATGTGGTATTCAATCTTGTAAGATTGTGTCACAGGACTGGAATAAGAACCTGGAGCAAAACTACTTGGTGTATGTGCATACATGGTGAATTCGGTGTAAAAGATATATGTTCATTGAGTTCAACCAAGGGATGGGAGGAGATGTGGATGGGGGACGTGTTTAGGTTTGCTGAAGGTTGACTGCGTTCTGCGTGGCAGAAGATGACCACATGGGCAAGAACAACCCAATCGAGAATGTCGTTGACCATTGTGGAAAGTATCCCATGCCAGCACAAAGACATGACTCTTGTGAGCGGTTTCCGGCAAGTTGTGTTATTGACCCACAGTCAAACGGGCAACGTGAACGTTGACTGCTGATGTGTCTTCTGTTCAGCTATTCACTGTAGAGGTTAATGACCTCACCAAATGAGGCATTTATTGCCCTGCCTACTACATGGGGCAGAGCCGAGGAGTCAACTGAACTGCGTTCTGAATACAAATTTCACCACACGGTGACTTGTATCTAACTTGGACGTCGACCTTGGGCCATTTTAATCATAAGCTGTAATTTGACTTCCAAGAGAATTAATTCACACCTACAATATACAGGTGAAACTTGAAAAATTTGAATATTATGCAAAAGTTCATTTATTTCAGTAATGCAACTTAAAAGGTGAAACTAATATGAGAGACTCATTACATGCAAAGCAAGATATTTCAAGCCTTTGTTATAATTTGGATGATTATGGCTTGCAGCTTATGAAAACCCCAAATTCACAATCTCAGAAAATTACATGAAATCAATAAAAAAGGATGTTAAATAGAAAAATGTGGGCCCTTTTGCATCAATTACTGCCTCAATGCGGCGTGGCATGGATGCTCTCAGCCTTTGGCACTGCTGAGGTGTTATGGAAGACCAGGATGCTTCAATAGCAGCCTTCAGCTCTTCTGCATTGTTCGGTCTCCTGTCGCTCTCATCTTTCTCTTGGCAATGCCCTATAGATTCTCTATGGGGTTCAGGTCAGGCGGTTTGCTGGCCAATCAAGCACAGTAATCCCATGGTCATTGAACCAGGTGTGGGCAGGGGCCAAGTCCTGCTGGAAAATGAAGTCGCCATCTCCATAAAGCTTGTCTGCGGAAGGAAGCATGAAGTGCTCCAAAATCTCCTGGTAGACGGCCGCGTTGACTCTGGACTTAATGAAGCACAGTGGACCAACACCAGCAGAAGACATGGCTCCCCAAATCAACACAGACTGTGGAAACTTCACATTGGACTTGAAGCATCTTGCATTGTGCGCCTCTCCATTCTCCTCCAGACTCTGGGTCCTTGGTTTCCAAATGAAATGCAAATGTTGCTCTCATCAGAAAAGAGGACTTTGGACACTGAGCAACAGACCAGTTCTTTTTCTTTAGCCCAGGTGAGACGCTTCTGACGTTTGTTGTTCAGGAGAGTCCTGACAAGAGGAATACTACATTTGAAGCCCATGTCCAGGATCCGTCTGTGTGTGGTGGCTCTTGATGCACTAACTCCAGCCTCAGTCCACTCCTTGTGAAAGTCCCCAACACTTTTGAATGGCCTTGTCCTGACCATCCTCTCCAGGCTGCGGTCATCCCTGCTGCTTGAGCACCTTTTGTCTTCCACCCTTGTCCCTTCCACACAACTTTTCTATTAATGTCCTTTTGATACAGCACTTTGGGATCATCCAACTTCTTTTGCAATTACCTTTTGAGGCTTTCCCTCCTTATGGAGGGTGTCAATGATGGTTTTCTGCACAACTGTCAGGTCAGCAGTCTTTCCCATGATTGTGATTCCTACTAAACCAGACTGAGAGACAATGTAAAGGCTCAGGAACCCTCTGCAGGTGTTATGGATTAATCACCGCGCAACAATGATTTTGCTCCTGAGAGAAAAACGTGATTTATACTAAAATGAGCGTGCTGATTCCAAATATGAACTTGGAATTTGCTTGACACGTCTAGATTTTAACCCCTTAAGGACCCTGGGATTTTCCATTTTTGTGTTTTCGTTTTTCACTCCCTGCCTTCCCATAGTCCTAACTCTCTTATTTTTTTCATTCACATAGCCTTATGAGGGCTTATTTTTTGCGGGACAAGTTGTACTTTCTAATGGAGCCATTTACGGTTGCATACCATGTATTAGGAAGCGGGGAAAAAATTCCAATTGGGGTAGAATTGGGGGGAAAAACTAAATTCTGATTAAAGATTTTTTTTTTTTTTTTTTTTTTTTACACCATGCTGTAAAATTGACCTGTTCTCTTCGTTCTCCAGGTCAGTACGGTTACAATGATACCACACTTGTATAATTTTTCTTGCATCTTAATACTAAAATGTGAGGGCTCATTTTTTGCGGGACGATCTGTTCTTTTCAATGATACCAATTTGAAGTGTGTGCGACTTTTTGATCACTTTTTATTAAAAAAATGATTGGGTAGTTGAAGTGACAAAAAATGGCAAATTGGCTGTTTTTATTTTTTTTCCTCGTTACGCCGTATGCCATTAATATTGTTATATTTTAATAGTATGGGCATTTTCGCATGCGGCGATGCCCATGATGTTTACTTTTTTCTATTGTTTAAGCATTTTTTATTTTAAGGAAAGGGGTGTTATTTGAACTTTTTATTTTTGTTATATTTGCAAAACCTTTTTTCTTTTACTTTAAATTTTTTACCTTTTTTTTTTTAAGTCACCTTGGGTGACAATAACTTGCAATCATTTGATTGCCTATTGTGTTCATTGATGTCTATATATTGGCCTGTATTGGTATAGTCATCTAATAAGCACTGAAGCCTGCTTAATGCTTCAGCCCATTAGATCAATGTAACAGGTTCCCCCATCTCAGCCGGGGAACGCTGTTACCGGAGTTAAAGTGCGCGACTTCCGCTTACGGACTGCGCAGATGCCGTGGTCACATTTGACCACGGCATCTGAAAGGGAAAATGCATGTGATCAGCCTTATGGCTGATCGCATACATGTGCCAGGGGTCTCTGCTATTTAAAATAGCAGAAACTCACCGGCTATGGCGCCCGCTGCACGTGCGACCGGGCGCCATGTTTGGGGCCCGGACTTCCGCTGTACATGTACGGCGGAGGCCCTTAAAGGGTTAAGTTCATGCAAAGCCTATTCAGTTATAATAATAATGCATTATATTGGAGATATTCCAATGGATATGTCCACACCTGTTCGGACGCAAGAATCTGACAAAGCGAGTGCGTCTTGCAGCTTGGGATGCATTTGTGCTAGTAGTGCAGAACTTGCTTGGGAACAGACGAGCTGCAAACTATGCTGAATTAGACCACATGCTTACAGCATATGAACAACTTGGCTGCCGAATGTCATTGAAAGTGCATTTTTTTACATTCCCATCTTGACTTTTTCCCACCCAATTTGGGACACGTAAGTGACGAACATAGAGAGCGATTCTATAAAGATATTTCTACAATAGAGAACAGGTATCAAGGCCGCTGGAATCACAACATGATGGGCACTACTGCAGGAAATGACCGTTCACAAAAGCAGATGCCTGAAGCACTTTTAACAGTTACTGGGCCTTGCTCAAGTAGGACTTTTAAACTGAAGACTTTTTGAAATTTTGTTGTTCCATTACATTTTCATACACTGTTTACTACGCAAACTTTGATGTACAGGGTGAGCCATTTATATGGGTACACCTTAATAAAATGGGAATGGTTGGTGATATTAACTTCCTGTTTGTGGCACATTAGTATATGTGAGGGGGGAAACTTTTCAAGATGGGTGGTGACCATGGCGGCCATTTTGAATCCAACTTTTGTTTTTTCAATAGGAAGAGGGTCATGTGACACATCAAACTTATTGGGAATTTCACAAGACAAACAATGGTGTGCTTGGTTTTAACGTAACTTTTATTCTTTCATGAGTTATTTAAGTAAGTTTCTGACCACTTATAAAATGTGTTCAATGTGCTGCCCATTGTGTTGGATTGTCAATGCAACCCTCTTCTCCCACTCTTCACACACTGATAGCAACACCGCAGGAGAAATTCTAGCACAGGCTTCCAGTATCCGTAGTTTCAGGTGCTGCACATCTCGTATCTTCACAGCATAGACAATTGCCTTCAGATGACCCCAAAGATAAAAGTCTAAGGGGGTCAGATCGGGAGACCTTGGGGGCCATTCAACTGGCCCACGACGACCAATCCACTTTCCGGGAACTGTTCATCTAGAAATGCTCGGACCCCTGACACCCCTAATGTGGTGGTGCACCATCTTGCTGGAAAACTCAGGGAACGTGCCCAGGCTTCAGTGCATAAAGAGGGAAACACATCATCTGTTAGCAATTCGCATATCCAGTGACCCCCTTAGACTTTTTATCTTTGGGCTAATTCTGAAGGCAATTGTCTATGCTGTGAGATATCGCAGATGTGCAGCACCTGAAACTCCGGATACTGGAAGCTCTGTGCTAGCATTCTCCAATCCACACAATGGGCAGCACATTGAACACATTTTATAAAGTGGTCAGAAACTTACTTAATAACTCATGAAAGAATAAAAGTTACGTTAAAACAAGCCACACCATTGTTTGATCTTGTGAAATTCCCAATAAGTTTGATGTGTCACATGACCCTCTTCCTATTGAAAAAACAAAAGTTGGATTCAAAATGGCCGCCATGGTCACCACCCATCTTGAAAAGTTTCCCGCCTCACATATACTAATGTGCCACAAACAGGAAGTTAATATCACCAACCATTCCCATTTTATTAAGGTGTATCCATATAAATGGCCCACCCTGTAGATCAGGTAACTGTTGGAGTAAAACTCGTTCTGTTCAAAATTATTCAATGCTTTCCAAGTGCGTAATTCATTTAGGCATACTTATGCATTCTGACCTCGGATTTGTAGTCCGCACACTCGATTTAGTATAGGACAAATTGTTTTTGCCCAGTAGCAGACGGAAAAAAAAAAAAAAATATATATATTTTTTTTTTTTTGCGTGGTGTTAGCTGACCAGAGTGTGACTCTTTGAGCCTAGAATATTGAATCTTTTCACAAAATTCTAATTTTCTGAGATTGTGACTTTGGGGTTTTCATAAGCTGTAAGCCATAATCCTCCAAATGATAACAAAGGCTTGAAATATCTCGCTTTGCATGTAATGAGTCTATCTCATATATTTCACCTTTTAAGTTGGATTACTGAAATAAATGAACTTTTGCACAATATTCTAATTTTTCGAGTTTCACGTGCATCTGTGATAGGCAATCTAGAACCAGAGCCACTAGTGAAGTGATGACACATAATATTCAGTGGTTGCCTGGGTTCAAATTCAACCAAGGTCAACCTAAAGTATACATGAAGTTTGTATGGTCTCCCCATATTTATGCAGGTTTCTTCCCACCCTAAAAATGGTAGGTTAATTGATTGCCATCACTCAATCTCTGCAGCTGCAGGCATAATGCACTAATTCCAGCTCTGCATGCATGACTGTGGTCTTCAATAGTGAATGTGCATCATACCTTGGTCACTGTATGCAACAACGGTGTCATCAGCAGTATACCTGGTGTATGGCTTAGGTGGTGCTTGATCACCATTTCTGGTATGAATGCTTCCCTGTGGAATAGGTCAAGTAATCATTCAAGTTTCATGATGCCTTTCAGTCTGTCAAGCTACCACAGATCCTTTCATCGTTGGCAATGATATTGTGTCCACTGAGAAGTCAATACTTCAACATTTGGCAACTTGTTATAATAAAAAGTCATCCAAAATATAGGATGCCAAACGGTTCCTCATGTTATTGCCTGATCTTTGGAGCACGGTGAGATGCTGATCAGCAAGAAATGCTCTCAAGAAAGCCAATTATTTGTATAGAGAAGACATGTCTTGGGCAAACACAACACCAGACATCTTGGAGTTGCTTCCAAGTGCAACCTCCTGCTTTACTTCCCTGCAAGCCTGAGCCCCATAAAGGTCAATGATCTCCGGAAAGGAGACTTTCTTCTCAACCCTCATGGCCATCAACTCTGCCCTTCGTCAAGGTTGAGAATAACTTTTGTGACCCTTGGAAACTAAAATATATATGGACTTTATTCTTTGGGAGTGCATTTTCTGACAGCAAATGGTGGTACCAGATATTTTCATACATCTTACCAATAGTTGCATGTTCCTTGAGGGGGGTTACCTGTATGACCTTGCCCTTGGACAGTCCCCATTTTGGGTGCATGGTGCCTGCTCCTCTATGAATTTACATTTGTGATCACCAATTTGATGATACACATCTGATTGTGACCAAACCTATCTTTCTCTACAGCAACCATATTAGCAGTAAGGGACCACAATGTTGTAATTAAGCAAGTACAGGGCAGGCCGAATGCTCCGGACCCAATCGATTACCCATTTACTTATTTGGTAGAGGGAGAACCTGACACCCAAGACTTCTTGCTTGCAGCTCTAGATTAGACCGAGACACCTCATCACAGGGAGACCTATATCTAGATAACGCATGATAAACCATTCAAAATCGTTGACGGTCACTGCTCAATCCTCCCCCTCCCTGCACAGTGACCTCTGCACGGTTCGCAGAGCATTCCAACACACTCCTATGACAGGTTCTTATATCCATGTGGTTGCTGTAAAGCTCTAAAAGTTAGCAGCTCAGGCCACTGTCCCTATAATCGTCTGTACAATGTAAAATAAATAAATAAAAATTCTACGATCGGCAATAAATAAAAAAAAAACAGATTTTAAGAGAATTTTTATCCGGTTTAAGTAAGAAAAATATCTAGGTAATACTTTTCTCTTGTGCTTCCTCAGGTACAATGCACCGACCACTGCATGTTGTGTTCTCGCTTCGCTTGCTCCTCCCTGGCTTTGTATGCTGGGGGTAGTTGTATAAATGATGGATTCTCACAATCCATCTTGACCGAGCTATTGAGGATCGGAAGCCTAAGTTGGCTGGTCCCTGGTGAGCCTTTAATAGTAGTAGAGCCCTTAGGCTTCTTTACAGTCTCTGCTGCCCCAGCCTTTTGGAAACCCCACAAAGGAACAGGACTTCCTGACAGATGAGAACACTAATCCCTATATATCCCATACAAAAAAGCCCTTGAGATGGGTTTGTTCTGTTTTAAAGAGCATCTGTGCTTTTAGAGTAGAGAAGGAAATGGACTACCTGGGGGGAAAAAAAAAAAGGGACCCTCTATACTAGGGCCGTACTTACTGTGATCATCACAATATGGGTGTATTAATGTCTAAGCAAACCTTGTCAGATACAGCATGGAGATCTGAGTGAAGCTGAAGGGCCACAACAATCCTTGAGAAGAGATGCCCATAAATTCTAGCCTCTGCCCTGTATGACGAACGCCCATAGGAGAATAAATGTAGGAAGAATCTACATTAGCTCTATCCCATAATAACCATAAGCAATCTTCCATCTAATGTTCTAGCTGTTCAGAATTGCCCATGTGAACATCTCGGCGTTGGCAGATCTCCTGATTCAGCAGAACCACATTGGCAGCGTCATTAAGGTAACCTGCATTTTTTTTTTATTTAAAGGGAGTTGGACCATGAACAACTGCTGAGGGACTGGAGAGCGCAGGACAAGCAGACTTGTTTCAGAGATTTTACCCTCACGAGTAGTGTGACCGAACATTTTATTCTGCTCCTGCAAGTGGAGCTTCACTGTGAACCCCCAACTGCATTGGGCCATTTATATGGATACACCTTAATAAAATGGGAATGGTTGGTGATATTAACTTCCTGTTTGTGGCACATTAGTATATGTGAGGGGGGAAACTTTTCAAGATGGGTGGTGACTGTCGGCCATTTTGAATCCAACTTTTGTTTTTTTAATAGGAAGAGGGTCATGTGAAATTCCCAATAAGTTGATGTGTCACATGACCCTCTTCCTATTGTTTTTTCAAAAGTTGGATTCAAAATGGCCGACTCAAAATGGCTGCCATGGTCACCACCCATCTTGAAGTACCCCCCTCACATATACTAATGTGCACAACAGGAAGTTAATATCACCAACCATTCCCATTTTATTAGTGTATCCATATAAATGGCCCACCCTGTACATTAAGCCATGCATCCAACCAGGAGACTGTGGGGAGGCACAGTGATGTTTCACCTCCTTCACTCCACTCCTGTTCAGACGCCCATCCCCACCACGATCAGCTGTTTGAAGAGGCTGCAGCCGCCCTCACGGCGTACCAAGGACAGCGCGGTACATTGGATAGTGGCTGTGCTTGGTATTGCAGCTCGGTCATCAATATCAGATCGGTTGGGATCCGACTTCTGGCACCTCCGCCGATCAGCTGTTCTCTTCACTATTTACCTGCATCGGTGATCCGGTGTAATTGCAGCTCCTCCACGCCGTGCACTTAGAACGGTAAGGAGCCGTTGTAGTTACACTCCATCTCATTTAAGTGTATGGGACGGCGGAGCTGTAATTGCACCCGATCGCCTCTGCGGTGGTGAACAGCTGATCGGCGGGGGTGCCTGGAGGATTGCTTGCAGACTCCCCCTGGATGCTGTATTTTGTACAGATTTTCCATTCTTGTTTTTTTCCATTGTTATAAAATGCTGCTTTCCAAATTTTACTCTTTGCTTTTGGAAACAGACCGCAGTGTGGTCCTCCCGCTGTCAGACATGTTGGCTGTAACCGTGGAATTGTCTTATGTTCTCTGGTGACAAAAACAAACTGATTCATGAATTTAGCTTTAGATCTGAATGGAGAAGAAGATAACGTGTAAGAAAATTTCTCCCCATTAGGGATGAGCGAATCGGTTTTGTTTTATTAGCAGGAGTCCTTCGCCTGTGAGGGGCTGCCCCCAGATTTGAAGAAGCGCCCACCTGCCGTATGATTGACAGGGGCTGACATCTCGCCCCGCAGCTACAATCTGGGCCTTACTCCACTACCGGGTTGAGTCGTCTGTCCCCTCAGTCAACAGGCAGGTGGGGCTTTTGGGGGACAGCCCCCCCACTCCTGGAGAGAGCCTGCTAATGAGACAAATTGATTACTCATCCCTATTCCTCGTGTTACGTGAAATAGATGATAGGTGTGGAAGGGATGAACGCGTCTCATTGGAATCCATCCTGATTCTCTGTTTTTGTTTTAAAGCAATCTGAAGCTTCGGAAGAGTGTGATGAAGATGAGGGGGAGGAGAACCACGTTTTCGGCTTCATTAGCCTTCTGAACTTAACAGAGCGAAAGGTTATCTATTTATCTATTTATCTATCTATTTATCTATCTATCTATTTATCTATCTATCGCAGCACAAGAATAAAACAACAAAAATAAGAGGTGCAAGCCCCAGGGAGCTTGACTCAAGAACTCAATAATATAGAAAAATACAAAAATAGTCAGTGCTCTCCAAAAATAAATAAAAAAATCTTGTATTCACCGATGTGGTTGCAACGTTTCAGCTCTAATGTTAATAGTGGCTGCCGACCGTCACTTACCTGCAGTAATAACTGACTAAAGGTAACAGTCTATACTTTATCTATCTGTCTAATCTCAGATATAAATGAGTTATAAATATCTGTCCCATTTATATCCATCTCATATGTCTGTTTCTATTTTCTGCTTCTGTAGTTTCTCATTTATATCTGATAAGGTCCTTATACACGCCTTGATTGACAGGCAATTATCAGGATTGAATGGTTTGTTCCCGCTAATTGCCTATCATTAAGCAGAGGAGAGAGCTGTATTTACATGCAGCAATCATCCCCTCTGAATGGAGATGAGCAATTACTATTGTGATCGCTCGTCCCCATGGAGATTCATTGTCTCTGGGCAGCAGATTGCTATTTACATGGGACGATCCGCTGCCAGCTAATGATGACGATGATATGTGCCGCATAAAAGATGTGGGCATCGGGTGATTATCAGGAAAGGGCATTCACACAAACGCTCCTCTCTGAGAAGTGCACTTGGTTCTTGGCTTGTGTGAAAGCCCTTTTATTTTCCTTGCTGCCTCAAAGGTGAAGTCTGATATTCTTAAAAACTTTACAGTAGAGGCTAAATTAGTCATAAATGCTTACTAGACACATTTGATCTGCTGCAGAACCTCATTTTGAAGTGTAAAGGGAGAAATTCAACACTAAAACGTCCTCCTCTTTTCCATAAAGGAGGTCTGCAGCAGCTGTGATGCCAATGACGAGGCTCTGCAGCAGTTTCGGTGCATATGACGAGGTTCTGCAGCAGCTGTGGTGCCTATGTCAATGTTCGGCAGCAGCTGCGGTGCGTATGACGGGGTTTGGCAGCAGCTGCGGTGCGCACTAGGGTGTTGTGTTGAAAGCACCATCTCAATGCACTGTATTACATAATCTCAGCTGAACAGTTGTGACTGAATTGAAGTAAGATCCAACAGAACTATGATGCCGCTCTGGATGTGAGTGAAGGTTTATATCATATCTGTGCCGTCATGTGATTAACTTTTATATAGGAGGTAAAGATAATATCGATGCTCTCCTTGCATGGGCTAGATTGCCATCTGAGCCCCAATCTAACGAATACCTGTGGCGGGAAAAAAAAAAATTATCATATTTTTTTGTTTGTTTTAGGATACCCCGTGTGCGGAGCAAATTGGAGAATTGCTTTGAGCCGTTGCGAAAAGAGCTGCGACCAGAGCGTTGTCGAACAGTTAGATAAGATATTAAATGACAACAGCAAGCCGGTGGGGCCTTGCTCCTGAGCGAGCGGTTCATAACGTCCCCGCGTCAGATTGCTCTGCCCATGTACCAGGCAGCTGCAGTACGTCTCATTTTCTCCTCTCCTTTGAACATTTTACTTTTTTTTTGTCTTCCATTCTCCCCTCAGTTGGCATCAAAGATGTTATTTAAATGTAAATGTCTGCACTGAATTTCCGTCGGTGCCGCAATGAAGTTGATGTGATAAGTGGCGACAAGATGTGTTTTGTGCGCGATTCAGAAGGAACAGTAGTAATTCGTTTTTATTTTATTGACCCGCTGCACAATATATACATGCCGATATTTTATACCTTTTAGTTTTACATGAATTATTTTCAGTTGTTACATTGATTTTCGAATAATTGTTTTTCACGTTTATTTATTTTTTCATTATTTTTACTTGATTTACATTTTTATTTAAACTTTTGACAATTTTATTTTTACACTTTATCAACCTTATATGGGGTGGCCGCTGCTATTTCTATGGCTAAGCTGCTGCGAGCAGGATGAGAGAAAGATGCGACGGCACGTGTGCTCTGCGTACGCTTCCCTTCATACTGTCTGAACGTCAGGGTACCGGAGTGTCGGACCCCCGCTGGTCTGAGTATCGTTGACCATCCTGAAGATAGGTCATCGATATTAAATGCCTGGTACTATCCCTTTTGATATTTTAATTTTTTGGAGACAGTTTTTCACCTACCGTTTATACTGGCTGTGACTGAAACACTTGCTTGGTTAGCAGCCGCCATCTTTCCAGACCTGATCATATGCCTGATGACAAATATTCTGGGTTATCTGGGATGGGCTAAGGTTCACTCATGGCAGGCTTATTTCTTTGCAGTAAGATATCTATTAATCCTAAAGAGGGTTTTCAGAATTCCATGTATGTGCATGCAGATCCATTACATTCAGATGCATGGAGCACCGTTTTCCTGTCAGAAAGATTGAGGAATAAAAGGCCGGTCTTGTCTGTTGACTTGTCTTACAGTATCTGATTTCTCAGCAGAATTCTGAATACAGCTCTGAATGTGACTGCAATCAGAGCCTTAACAGGAGATAAACCTAACCTCCACTGTCTGAATCGGGCAGAAAATACTGCAGATATCACAGGGGTTTCATCTCAGCTGGAGAGGGCAAGGCTAAGCAAGGGGGATGGGGCTTAAAGGGGTTTTCCGGGAGTAGAATATTGATGATCTTTTCTCAGGATAAGTCATCACTAAGTAGGGGGCCAACTGCTGGCGGTCCCCACTGATTGGCTGTTTGAAGAGGCCGCGGTGCTGCGGCCTCTCCCTGGCCCAGTGACTTCACGTTCATTGGTCACATGGTCTATATGCAGCTCAGTCCCGTTCAAGTGAAATGGGCTTGGGCTGCAATACCCGGCACAACCACTATACAACGTATGGCACTGTGCTTAGTCGTGACCACAGCTGATCGGCAGGGGTGCTGGGACCCACCCCCTATCGGGTACTGATGACCTATCCTGAGAGTGACATCAATACTGTACCCTTTTAACAATCTTTGTGTCCTACTGCAGACAGAGCAGAGGGGGGGAGGCTCCTGCTGCAGCCAGTTGTCTTACAGCCAGGCAATGGATAGAGAGGACGGAGCTGACTGATCTCCTAGGGCACAGAAAGCTTTCTTTATATAGCGTTTCTGTTGAAGAAGCAGGCCGTCCTCTCTGATTTGCTACAGCCTCCTTAAGGGGAATTTACGTGTTCAGAAAAAAAAAGCATTTACCTGTTGCCGATCGCAGCAGCCCCTATTATACGGCTGACCCCGGACTCTTTGTTAGGTGGCCCTTTAAGATGATGCATTGAGTGTACAGATGGCGTAGAGCGCTTGGTCTGTGTTATCTACTCTAGGGGAACCTGTGATTTATATGAGAAGGTTGTAGTTTAAATTGCTAATTGCAGGTCTTGCAGTAGAGGGGTCACTCCAGGGGGGGTCAGGAAATTACAGGATCGCTTCGCTGCAGTGAGTCTTATTAATCTTCTGCACAGATGAACTAGAATTGCTGGGGGTCATAGTCCCAGTGACCGCACTAAGTGCTTCTGTAGAGTAGAAGCGGATCATGCTGGAATCACTTGGCTTGCAGCCTGTAATTTAATAAGAAGCTGTCAGAGATATGTTGCACTTTTATGTCTTCCATTCTTTCCTCTTGCTTAAATGTCCCAGATAGGAGATGAGTCTTTTTCATGGGGCAACCACCTTAATATCGATACAGTTTTGTGAATTAAAAAAATGCATTTTCTTTTATCTAAATAGGTGTAAATCCTCAGTGTAGACATATAGTTGCAAGGTAAAAATCTGAATGTCTGCAGCCACCAGCAGGGGGAGCTCGCTGCATACTGTTTATACACAGCTCCTGAGCTCCCTCTAGTGGAGAGAACTTTTATCATTGTTGTTTCACTTCAAGTGGCATTTAACATGTAGAGAAAGCTAATACAAGGCGCTTACTAATGTATTGTTTCTCCATATTGTCTCCTTTGCTGGCTGGATTCATTTTTCCACCACATTATGCACTGCTCGTTTCCATGGTTACACACACCTGCAATCCATCAGTGGTGGTCGTGCTTGCACACTATAGGAAAAAGCATCGGCTTCTCTGGTGGCCGGGACTGTGGGAGCGCACATAGGCTGGTGCTTTTTCCTATAGTGTGCAGGCACGACCACTGCTGCTGGATTGTAGAGTGGTCGTAACCATGGAAACGAGCAGTGTATAATGTGGTGGAAAAATGAATCCAGCCAGGAAAGGAGGCAATATGTACAATAACAATACATTAGTAAGTGCCTTGTAATAACTTTTTCTCTACCTGATAAATGCCATTTGCTGAAGTGAGAGGGCTATGCATGGATTTGGAGCTCTGAACAACTGAAGATGCACAAGCTAAGGCCCCATTCACAACCATGTTTTTGGTCCGCATCCGATCCACATTTTTTCGCAGACCACATGCGGGCCCATTCATTTCAATGGGTCTGCAAATATGCAGACAGGACACAGTGTGCTGGCCACATCCGTATGTCCATACCGCGGCCCCGCAAAATAAGATAAGACACATACTATTCTCCATTTTGCGGACAAAAGGTATTATTGCAATGGAGCCCGAGCAAAGTGCGGGATTCACACGGACCGCATCCATATTTTGCAGACTGCAAAGCCGTTACGGTCGAGTGAATGCCCCCTAAACAGTTACACAGCGGCTTGAAACCCACAAATTGCAGAGCTCTGCTGCCATGCTGGGAGTAATAGATTCGCAGAGGCTCCAGTGCCATACGTTACAGATCTGCGATTCACGCTGTTAGGACATGTTGGGAATTGGAGTCTCGCAGAAACTTGAGCCACATGCTGAAGCCATTGCTGGGATTTGTATATCGGCAGAGGCTGCAGTGCCACAGATTGTAGACCACTGCTAGGCATTCTGCTGGGAGTTGTGGTTTAAGAATAGCTAGGGAGCCAATGGTTGCCAACTGGGAAGGCTCTCAGCGTGTACCAGGAGACGGGCAGGGTGGTGACTGGTTAGCACTGGGGACCTGGCTTTGATTCCAACACAAGACCACATCTGCATGGAGTTTGTATGGTTCCCTCACATACTCTGTAAACCTACTTGTAGGTTAATTGGTTTTCTAGGAACAGGGACTGAAATCTGTGCAAAGTGCAGAAAAGCCACTTGTTGCACGTTCCAGCGCATCTAGACCCTGTTGTAAACTGGGCCAAAATCTGGCCCAATCTAGTACTTTAAGAAATCCTCTGAGCGTAGCCTGGCGAGGGGAAAGGAGGCAGCAGGGCCCAATGTGCACCAGACTTATCCTCCAGCCTGAGCCTGGTGCAGGTCTAGACCACCGGTCTAAGCTTACACCAACTTGCGGCCCTCCAGCTGGTGCAAAACTACAGAAGGGCATGGTGGGAGTTGTAGTTTTAAAACAGCTGGAGGGCCGCAGGTTGAGCATGCCTGATCTATACGATTAGTAAATCTGCCCCGGCGTCCCTTTAAACCAGCACAGTGTTTCTGTAGCTTGGCTGCGAGTATTTACAGAGCAAATTGGACATTGGTGATTTCTCTGGCAGTCAATTTGCTTTCCTCGGAGCAGTCACTGTGAAAAAGCCTCCGTCCCGTTCGCCTCCCTCAATGAGCTTGGCTGAGTAGCGACAATTGGGCTCCATTGATTTTGGCTGAGTGGGGAAGGTGCGGCATCTCGTCCTGAAACTTGTATTAGTTCAGTCAGTTCATGATGAGCATGAAATGTCCTATCGATGCTCTACCATCCAGCGTTCCTTTTTTTTTCTTTTCAAGGCGACTTCTCCAATATAATTTGTCATCTTGTGAAATATTATTATTATTGTTCTGCCGCGTTCACAGATCCGTGCGTCCTAATTGTTCCCACTTGACCTCTTCAAACAGGAAAGAACTGGCTGAGGCACAACGAACCAACAAGCCCTGCGGGAAATGTTATTACTATCTCTTCATAAGCAAGACCTTCAAGGAAGCGGCAAAGAAATCGGGAGGAGTCGGAACTCAAGGGAAGGAAGAAATGATGTTTGCCAATGCGGAAGAAGAATTTTTCTATGAGGTAAAACACAATTGTTTCTTTACACCCCCGTCTCCCCTCTTAAAATTGTAAAATGTCCTAGAATTCAGTGATGGCTAGCCTCCGGCACTCCAGCTGTGATGAAACTACGACTCTCAGCATGCTCCATTCATTTCCTTGGAGTTCTGAGAACAGCCAAGCAAGTGTATATCTTGGGAGTTGGAGGTTAGGGTACTTTCACACTTGCGGCAGGACGGATCTGACAGGCTGTTCACCCTGTCGGATCCGTCCTTCCGCTATTTCGCCGGACCGCCGCTCCGTCCCCATTGACTATAATAGTCCGGCGGCCTTTCGCCGTGCACTGCGCCGGAGCTCTGCCCGGCGCAGTGCACGGGGACGGAGCGGCGGCGCGGTGAAATAACTGATCTGACAGGGTGAACAGCCTGTCGGATCCGTCCTGCCGCAAGTGTGAAAGTACCCTTGGCCATCACAGGCCAAGATAGTGTTTTTGTTTTTTTATACATCCGTTTCTAGGAAAGCTGGGTGACTATCAGTATGGCTGCGTTTTTAACTCCCACAAGGGCTGTCACTTATTATTCAGCTTTCCCGGACTCCTGAGCAGCAAAGGTGTGACTCTTCATCTTTTAATCCCATGCCATTTAGAAGTTGGTTGCGCAGTAGGTGAAGCACCTAAAACCATATGCTTCACCTGTATTTTACCGTGTGGCTGGGTGCGGCCACACATGGTCTTATCTAGTGATGGATTCATCACTGTGCATCCAAATCCATACGAGGTACAAGCAGATTTGGACGCGGATTTCTGCAGCATAAATTGACATGCTGTGATTTTTTAATTCACACTGCCGGCCAAGCAACGTGCGGATTCCACTGTGCAGAAAACGTTCGGCATGTGATCTAGATTTCATCTGCTTTGCTGCTTAATGTAAAATGCTAAAAGATATTTCTCACACAGTTCCACTTTTGGAAAATCCACAGCATCTATGCCACGTGTGGCCATACCCTTAGGCCCCATTCACACGACCGTGGGGCCGCCGTGCCAGTGTTGCAGACCACAAACAGCAGGTCCTCACAACACAGGCTGTATGTACTCCGCATCGTGGTGCCGACCCATTTACTTCACTGGGTTCGCGATCCAGACGTTGCGGTGAAAGATGGGATGGTATGAAATTAGACAAAAGTGTCTGTCCCTGCACCACATTTATCCTCCAGCCTGAGCCTCTGTTATAAATCTGGTGCTTAGGCTACATGCACACGAACGTTGTTTGTTTCAGTGTCCGTTCCGTTTTTTTGGCGGATAGGATGCGGAGCCATTCATTTCAATAGGTCTGCAAAAAACGTGGACAGCACACAGTGTGCTGTCCGCATCAGTATGTCCGTTCCGTTGCCCCGCAAAAAAAATTGTGCATGTCCTATTTTTTTTTTTTTCTTGTTTGCGGACAAGGATAGGCATTATTACAATGGATCTGCAAAAAAAAACGGATGCCATACGGAACATCATCCTTTTTTTGGCGGACTGGCAAACACATACGGTCGTGTGCATGTAGCCTTATAAGTACAAAAAATTCCCAGCTCTGATAGGTCCAGATTGGTGCGGGATTATTGGACTGAAGGGTGTAATAAATACACAAGTCCAGCTTTTCCAGCTACATCTGGCCATCCAATTTCTCTGCAGTGGCCTCTACAGGGGAAAAATCGTACTACACGGCGGCTGTTTAAAAAAAAAAATAAATGTAGTACCCACAGGCCAGGTCCACCTGAGTGGCATGCTTTTTGTGTGCCATTCAATGACCAGTCCGTATAAAGCAGCGATTCTGAACATGATCCCCTGATCAGGACACAAGGGGCCCTGAGCACGCATACAGCCCCCACTCTATACGAATATCTATTCTAAATCAGTGTCCACCCAAATGGAGGAATGAGGCTCTATTTTAGTGATTCATAAGAGGCTCTGCATTTGGATCCCAACCTCATGTTCCTTTAAGGGTCCATATTGTATTGCGGATCCGCAATACACCCCCCATAGAACTGCCTATCCTGGTCCTCAATTGCAGACAATAGGGACAGGTTCTATTTTTTTTTCGCGGACCGGAAGTTTGGGGGCCGCGCTCCGGAAATGCGGATAGCACACTGTGTGTTGTCTGCATCCATTCCTGCCCCATAGAGAATGAATGGGTCCACACCCTTTCTGGATAATTGCGGAACGGGTGCGGACACATTCTACAGACGCGTGAATGGACCCTAAACATGAGTCCAAGGGAGTGTAAATAATTTTTATTAGGGAATTGCTCATAATAGAATTCCCTAATATATGTGCCTGTAAAATGTCAAGCTTCACTGCACAAAGGGCTGTACAGAATTAGAAAATCATAGCTGCTTTCTTCCAAAAACAGCGCCACACCTGTGCACAGGTTCAGTTTGGCATTGCAGCTCAGCTCCATTGAAGTGAATCAGGATGATCTGCAGTAACATACAGAACCTCTTGTCAGATGTGGTGCTGTTGTTGGAAGAAAGCAGCCATGTTCTTCCAATCCTGAGCAATTCCATTGACTAGCATACCAGCGAGCCTAAAGGGGTTATTTAAAGCTGTAAACGCCCAGGCCCCTCATACAGACAATACTTACCTGGTCCCCGATTCCTCTAGGATCCCTAGGGCAGTCGCTGCATCTCCCTGGTGTGCAGATCTGGCATCTATAAACATCTGGCTACGCAAGGAGAGCGGGGTCATAGTCGCGGCCGGCTATTGGCTGCACGTCCCCATCGTCTGATGTTGTAATCTGCACAACGGGGAGATGCAGCAACGGCCGTGGAGGGATCCAGGAGGACACAGACAATGGATAACCCCTTTAAAGAACGTATTCCATTTGTAAGCCTTAGGCCTCTTGCATACGAAAGATACATTTTTTGCGTTCTGTATACAGAACCATTCATTTCAATGGATCCGCAAAAAAAAGGAAGGTACTCCATCTGCCTTCCGTTTAAAGATAGGACATGTTCTATTATTGTCCGCATAATGGACAAGGAGAGTACTGTTCTATCAGGGGCCAGCTGTTCCGTTCCGCAAAAAACTGAATGCACACGTACTTCATCCGTATTTTTTGCGGACCGCCATACGGTCATGTGCAAGAGGCCTTAGGATGCTGCAGAAAATTCTGCAAGAAAATTTGCAACTGAAAGTCAGTTCCATTAATTTGAATTGAGCCGCAAGCCCGATTCTAGTGAATGGAACAGATTTTCAGTCGCGGAAAATTCTGCAACAAAATCCGCAGTGTGCAAAGGCACCCTGATGTCTCTAAACTTGTAACTTTTTCTTTTTCCAGAAAGCAGTCTTGAAATTTAACTACTCCGTGCAGGAAGAAAGCGACACCCAGTTGGGAGGAAAGTGGTCCTTTGACGACGTGCCCATGAAACCCCTGAGAACGGTCATGTTGGTCCCGACGGACAGTATGACTTCTATCATGGAGAAGTTCAAGGAACATCTGTCAGTGTAATTGATATCTGCCCTCTGCAATATAACACTTTGCAGTTTTTGTACTGGTTCATTATGGGGGCTCCCCAGCTCCCGGTTGGTCTCTGAAGCCGGAGTAACACTTCAGCATTAGGAAACAGAATTTATATTTTATTACTATTTTACCAAGACAAAAAAAAAATAGAACATAAAAAAATATACAAAAAGTGAATTTCTAAAGTTGTAACAAAGATCTGCTGTCAGATTCACAGTCATTAAAGTCTTCAGTGTCTTTCCAACACATATTGCACTTGTTTGACGCCTTCTTTATCAGGCGGGGGGGGGGGGTTACTGTATATTACATCTTTGTTCCGGAGGATTAGCAGATAGACCTTCCTCTTCATCATCAGTCTCTGCTGCGTCGTCATCAGGGTCCTGAGGAGTAGAGTCTGATGCCTTCTGCAGTAGCTCTTTGCTCTCACTAGGGGGCAGGTTGCTGAAGTAATATTGGGGCGCCAACTGCATGAACCTACACAAAAGAAAAAAAAACACACACACACCTTTTAACCTAGCTGAGATGATGACGGCTGTGACTCGCGGCTTTCATCTTTTCTGATGTAACACCTTTGCACAGATTCAGAGTGGATTTTTCAGACAGATATGCAGACTCTACCCCCAGAGACTTTGGAGAGCTGCATATTACACCAATGAAAAGCTCATTGCTACTGAATCTTCTGTGCAAAGAACTGTAATATAAAAGGAAAGAAAGAGAGGGGAAAAAGTGTGGGGGCGGCCAGAGAACAAGGACATGCAGAGGTTTTTCCTGTTGTCCCCGCGCTGGAGAGAGATGTCACTTGCTGCAGTGGCAGCCAGGATAATCTGTATTTTATTGAGATCGCAAAAAGCGAGGAGCGTTTCATTCCCATTTACCTCTGCCTGTAAATCCCAGTTTAAACAACAGAGGAAATGAAATGTTATTACTTTTTCTATATAAATGCACTGTACGCTGGCTGTGTGGCCATACACGACATGGGAAGTGCTCTCCCTGCAGTCTGTGTGAACAGGAGCATACTGTAGAGCAGGTTTTCTCAAACTGCAGCCCTCCAGCTGTTGCAAAACTACAACTCCCAGCATGCCATCGTGGGAGTTGTAGTTTTACAATAGCTGGAGGGCCGCAGTTTGAGGATGCGCCTGTTTTAGATGGTCTAAATCCTGCAAAAAAGAATAATCTATAAAAATAAATAAATAAATTGGCTAAAAATACACAGCTCCTATTATCGGTGCATCCAGCAAGGGGCACACACATGCATTAAAGGAATTGTCCACTCCTTTACTATAGATGGTCTATCCGCAGGATACCCACCAATACCCCCTGCCGTTCTGCAGTTGCTCAAGTGCCGAAAGTACACAACATGTAGTGGACGGAACTAGTTACTGCAACGCTGCTCCCTTTGAAGTGCACAATGGATGGAGCTGTGCTCTTAAACAGCTGATCAGTGGGGGTGTGATGCACCGGACCCCCGCTGATCAGATATTGATGGCCTTTTGTGAGGAGCAATTCTTTAAAGGGGTTGTTCACTATCTCAGACATTTATGGTATAACCACAGGTAAGACCCTCATCTATCTCCATAATAGGGGGTGCCCTGCCTGGTGAGGTGGTGACTGAATGGACAGTTAGCCGCTGTACTACCCTGTCCATTCAGCCGAGTGGTGACTCCTATAGAAGTGAATGGACAGCACTGCGCACACGTGTGGTCACCTCATCACAGGTGAGACCCGCATCTATTAGACATTTATGACTTATCCTGTGGTTACGTCATGAACATCTATGATGGGAATGCCCCCTTTATTACCGTATGTAAATGGGTAGGTCCTCTTCACATAGACAGCACCTGCGGGGTAGGGATCGGCCACTGCCTCTTCTATATCCCATCAAATTCTCTCCTCCACCAAAAAATTCAAAGGAAAGCTTCTTGGACCCTGGAACAACTGCTTTTTAAATTAAGATCTGGGGTGTGAGTACTTACAGGTCTGGTGAGATTTCGGAGGCAACCCTGATACAGCTTCTGTCTGCTACACTGAATTCATGGAACAGGACCCAGTCTGGAATGACGTGGTTGAGGCAGTACCCAGAATCGGGATGGAGCTGCCCCACTTGTTTGTGTGTCAGCATGATGTAGTTTCCGGAGCCATCAACATCTCGAGCAATCTAGGGAAAAGAAAGAAGAAGAAAAAAAAGTGATACCCCTTCATATGTTGAAATTAAAGGGGTTGTTCTGGATTACTGTAAAATAAAGTGAATGACAACCCCTGAACATCTCATTCGGAGCCTTTTTTTCCCCCTAAAATTCCAAAATTCTGTGAGGTTTAATTTCTTTTTTTTTTTTTAAATGGAGCTTAAACCAAAAGATATGTTATAATCCCCTGCACAGACATAGAGGTAACAAAATAAATTATATGTAGCAAGCTCCCTCTAGTGGTGGCTGCAGGTAGCCAGAATTTATAATAAAACTATGCCAGGGATACTCAACTGGTGGACCACATTTCCCATCTGTCTGGATCCTTGCATGTCCTGATTTCAACTGTATCCGTGTCCTCAGGACGCAGACACCGTTGAATACAATGGTGAAGCAGAGGGCCGTCCGCTCAAGCAGGTGGGATGTAGTGACGTGCGCCACTGTGTTCATCGGGAGAACATGGGTTGGTAAAGTTTAAACTGGAGGCAATTCGGATGGCCATATAAGGGGGCATAACTGTGTGTGGGGGGCCACCTAAGGAGATATGACCATGGGGGGGGCCATCACTAATTGGGGCATTTAAAAGGGGACAATCATATTGTGTGAGTGGGGCACTTAGAGGACCACTTTGTGTAGGGGACAATTAAGGGGGAGCTTATTTTGTATAGGGCACGTAAGGGGGCACTTAGTGTCTCCCCACATGGGATGATGCCTCTAACACGGCGTCACACTGTCAGGGGCACCAAGGGATCACCCTGCTGTGAGAGGGCACTAAGGGGCATCAAACTCTGTGGGGAAGGGGGGCTGCACTAAGTGGAAATTCTTACTGTGTGGGGAGGGAATAAGGGGGCTCTTTTAGTTTGGGATTAGGTAGGCTTAGAGGTGTGGTTCATTGTAACAAAAAAATATATTATTGCAACTCTACAAGCCTCCTATCTTTTTTGCAGCGCTCTCTCTGCTATTATCGGAACGCCCACAGAAGTGTCTCATTCACTTTGGGAGGCTTTTTCAGGAGATAGGAGCCATTCCCAGAGGTGGGACCCACACCAAGGTATGATATGACAACTTGGACGACCCCCTTCCTTATGGAAGCAACCCCGATAGAGAGCTGATGATTGGGGAAGCAAGCTGCCTGAAGCCCTGTGTCCATCACTTTTTTCACTTACTAATTAGATTGCTCTTCTATGGACATTACGCGAGGCGGCAGGCTTGCATTTGGTCTCTAAATCACAATGTGCTCGGGGTGGCAGCCATTGCTTTCTTACTTGCATGAAGTATCCAGACAGCAGCGATCTCTTTATGTTCATTACATTTTCATCAGAGCCAAAAGCTGGTTCGGACACAGGAAGCTCAATTCTCTTCATGATGTCCAAGAGCTCTGCCCGTATGACACATGCCATCTCCAGCGCGGTGTAGTTCAGCAGGTGATCCTGGCACCATCTCTCAATGTCATCTGTTCAAAAAATTGAAAAAAAAACGCAAGTGAATAACACTGAGGATTTTACATCATCTGCAAACCTAAAACTAGGTCATATCCCATAGAAGGTCAACAGAGGAGAAATGAAGGATTAGGTCATCCATGGTCTTCAGACCAAGTACCACTCCTTGCAGTGCCTCTCTGTTCTGACTAATAGAGGTCAGAGGACTTCTATGATGTCCATATGTCCCAACATCACAACCTGAAATATAAGAACTCTGCAACCCATTGAGATATTTTTAGGGGAGCAATTTATGACTTATTGAGGCCAACTCAACCATTTGATCACCTTTATACCCGGTATGAGCAAGGAGTGGTGTTTTCCCTTGCAATTTGATAATGCTATAGATTTCTACCACCCATGGGATCAGGATAGGTCACCGGATCATCGTACCATGAGGCAGAGATGATGTACAGTACTCACACTGACTGGCATTGATGATCTTCATCTGGTCATATTCTCTGTAGATGTTTAGAAGAGTGAAGTGATCTCCTGCAGGGTGCAGAAACTTTCTTCTGTTGCTTTGCTTGGTGACATCAGCTTCATGGACTAAATCCAGAAAACAGTCAGGAGCTTGAAAAGAAAAAAAAGAAAGATGTTAAAGATTCAGGTGAACAGGTGGCTCGATGAGCTACAATCCATAAATCATCAAAAAATTTCTGGGATAATTAAAAATCTTGGACAACCCCTGCAAGGTCTTAAAATGTTCATATGTGCCCACATTGCTGAGAAAAATGAAGTTTTAAAAGGGTTTTCTGAGATTCTTTTATTTTTTTTTACTGATCGGTGGCGGTCAAACACCTGGGATCCCCGCCCATTCAGCTGGAGCGCTGCTGCCTTCTCTCCGCTCACCTAGCGCCGTACAATGCTTGGTATCGCACTCAGCCCCATTCACTTCTACTCCTAGGCCATGTGACAGATGAACATGCCGTCATTGGAGTGCCGCTGCCTTTTCGAACAGCTGATAAATGGGGGTCCTGGGTGTCGAACCCCCACCAATCAGATACGGATGACTTATCTCTTGGAAAACCCCTTAAATATATGCAAATGAGCCATTAGGAGCAACGAGGGAGTTGCCTTTAAACCTAAAGGCTCTGCTCTCTCTGCAACTGCTGTGCCCTCTGCACTTTGATCGACTTAGGAGAAGTCAGGGCGGGGTGTGATGTTTACACTGCCAGGACCTGTCAAAGTGCAGAGGGCGCGACCGTTACAGAGAGAGCAGAGCCTCTAGGTGTAATGGCAACGCCCCCGTTGCTCCTAGAGCCTCATTTGCATATATCAAAACTTCATTTTTCACAGCAATGCGGACACATATGAACATGGGACCAACACAGATGCCTTCAGCTGCCAAGTGCACATGTAACAGGTCAGCCAGTGTCATAGGGACAAAACTGCTGACAGATGCCGAAATATTCTACCTTGGAATAAAGTATCAAGGGGAATGTATCACAAGAAAATTGCTGTCCTGTAAATGCACCCTAAGACTGGCTGTTGTGTAAACCCAAGCCCAGAAGTCAGTGCATGGGGAACAGATCACTACTGCAGCCACTACCAACATGGGGTGTCCTTTACACCGCACTGCGTTAATGGGAGCATATCCGCCATAGTTTTGGGACATCCACTTGGCCTATGTGCAGTAATATACCGATGCCACAGCCTTTTCTGAAGCTACACTATCAATTCTCTGGCTCCAGGGTACGTTTGAAGTGTCAAGACAATGCAATCACATTTAAATAAACGTTTCGTTCCAAGAGATTTCCTGTGCAGAATATTTTCTATTGTACTGAGTGTTTCAATTGCGCTATCAGTGTCATCTGTCCTATTGAAACGCCAATTGTTTTGCAGTTAGAGGTAATGCAACTTTCATTTGCATGACAATAACATTGTTCCAGGCCGTGTTTGCTCATTGCAAGGCTGTGGCGCCCGATCAGACCCTGGCTCTCCAAGCCCTGGAGTGGGAAGCCCCCCCCCACCCCACCGTCTATTGTTTTACATGCACAATACCTGTCACCATGGCAGCCAGCGTCAGCAGTTCATCCACACAATCAAACTCGCAGGCAGCAAGAATAGATTTTGATAGCTGCGGATCCAGCGGAAATTCAGACATGATGATTCCAAATTCGGAAAGGTTTCCATCATTGTCAAGGGCTGCCAGGTAATCCAGGTCTTCTAAGGCTTGCATGAGACTTTCAGGGTCTGGAGGGAAGAACGTAGAGACAAGTATATTAGTGGATAATAATTGTCATCTCCGGGGGACTGCGGCGGCGGCAGCCTTCAACTTTTACCTTCCTTTACCCTGGAGGGTCTGGATGCTGGTATAATGAAGCAGACAGCGGAGCGGTGACACATCACAATATTACTCCTCCATTTCCAGCACGTGAAAGCTCTAAAAAAAACTCCGGACTAAACCCGATAGCAGCAAAAACTGCTCAAAAAGTGCAAATCAAGTCATCCAGGATAGCAAACCATAGGACGCCATTACTATACAGAAGCCAAAGTCATAAGGTGCTAATGTAAAGGCAACCAAATCCTAAGGATACGCAAGATGTAGGGCCCAACGTTCCATGGCTATGGAACCCCAAGGTGTGGGGCACCAATGTTCCCATGAAGTGAGATCTATAAAAATCTATCAAAGCACCTTTAACACTAGGGGTTATTTTTAGGTCCAAAATTCTTTGACGATTGACTTCTTAATATATCTTTAAGGCCTCCTGCACACGACCGTTGTGTGCACCCGTGGCCGTTGTCCCGTTTAACGTGTTTTTATGCGGTCCCATTGACTTTTAATGGGTCCGTGGAAAAATCGGAAACTGCACCGTTTGGCAGCCGCATCCGTGATCCGTGTTTCCTGGCTGTGAAAAAAATATGACCTGTCCTATTTTTTTCACGGCCAACGGTTCACTGACCTATTCAAGTCAATGGGTCCGTGAAAAATCACGGATGCACACAAGATTGTCATCCGCGTCCGTGATCCGTGTCTGTTTTTTCCTATAATTTCAATGGCAAACTTGACTTAGATTTTTTTTTTCATTTTTCATGTCCGTGGATCCTCCAAAAATCACGGAAGACCCATGGAAGAAAAAACGGGCACGGATCACGGTACAATGGAACCATGTTTTGCAGGACGTAAAAAAATACTGTCGTGTGCAGGAGGCCTAAGACAAATCAAAACTTCATTTTCTTAAACAGAACTCCAAATCCCTTGCATAGAGATAAAGGCTATGGACACCTTTGGGGCAATTTTTTATGATTGCATTCTACTCAATTAAGGATAAAAAAAAGAAATCTTTCAACCAATTTTTTTCAATTGGTCTTTATTAAAAATGTTCAGTCTTTTTTTTTTTTTTTTATACAAGGGTTAAAAATCTGTCTGTTTGCAGAGTATCACTTCTCAGTCCTGTCAGCTGACAGCTAATGTGTGGCCCTTGTCTCTGATCTCCTGACCTCAAACACTCATTTAAGCCATATTCTTAGCAGTTTTATAAGAGTTTAACAATAACGAGTGTTTAGGAGGTTAGGAGATCAGAGATAAGGCTTGACATGAGCAGTCAGATGACGGGACTGAGAAGTGATTCTCTGCAAAGAGACTGATTTTAAACCCCTGTATCTCAAAAACAACTAAACATTTATAATAAAGACTAATTGAAAAATAGATTATTATTTTTTTTGCCCAAAATGAGTAAAATGCAATAATAAAAAAATAATAATTACCCTGAATTTATCCATAGCCTTAAAGTAATACAATTCTGTATCTCTGAAGCCACCACAAGGGGGAGCTAGGATGCTTACCACATACTAACTCCTTGGCGACATCTGCCATACAATCTCAGGCCCTATTTCTAAGAATGTGATAGTTATAGAGGAGACTTGTAAATGGTTTCATTCTGCCCCTGGTGTATTGCAGATACTCCCGAATAAGTACAGATACATTTATTCCGCCTTGCATTCACCTGCTATGGCTTACTAGCCTTTATCAGTGCAAGATCAGAAAGCCATGGCACTAGGGAGCTGGGATTTTGAAAGCCCTAATCAAAGTTATAAGTCAAGATTAGGGTAAGGGTTAATAGAACCCATACAACACCTCTTTCAAACTATTAGAAATACACTAAGGCTTTGTTAAAGGGTTTGTCCAGGATTAGAAAAAAAAAAGTTTCCTTTCTTCTAGAATCAACAGAACTCTTGATCTACGGGCTGTGTCTGGTGTTGCAACATTCAACTAAATAGGGATGAGATGTAATACCAGACACAGCCTATGAACAAGGGTGGCACTGTTTCTAGAAAAAAAAAAAAAAGTGTTTTTTTTGGAAACCTGGACAGAAGACACTCACGTGCTTGGTTCTAAGGATACAGCTCTGGTACTCCATGCTATTTAGCAGCCACTGTTCTTACACCCCAGATGCCATTTTTTTTTGTTTTTTTTACCTATGACCACCGGAATGCCCATTTTAAGGGACTCTGAGATGCTTCTCTACCACTAGGTTAAGTACCAGAGGGGGTCCTAATAGCGGGATTAGATTGCCAGAAATGTCTCCTCCAGGCCTTCACTGATACTGGCCTGGAAATCCCATGTTTTGTGGACAGATGCTTAATGGTGTCCGGCCAAGGACTTTCTAGTACACCGGAATATTTATTAGTTGGAAGGTTTAATGCAAGCAGCGGCGAGACCTTGTAACGTTAAAGCGGTGAAGCGGAAAGAATGTCAGCAGCCGGCCAAGAAATGAGGAAGTGCATCTCAAATATAGGACACAAGACGGACGTTGGTGCTACTCAGAGGACAAAAAATGCAAATTACATAGTAATTGTGAGTAAAGGCTATGTACATCTTCGGGAAGGGGGGGGTTATGATTGCATTTTACCCATTTTTGCCCAAAAAGAATATTATATATATTTTTTTCAAAAATGTTCAGCCGTTTCTGAGATACAAGGGTTAAAATCAGTCTGTTTTCAAGCTTTCACAGTCAGTTTTTTTCTGAATCCAGTCATCTGACAGCTCGTGTAGCTCTTAACTCTGATCTCCTGACCTCAAACACTTAAGTTTAAAAGGGGTATTGCCATCACAGACAATGGGGGCATACTGCTAAGTGTGCAAGAACAGAACGGGGATGGTGGCGGAGGGGACACAGCGCATGCCAAGCCACCCTCCTTTCATTTCTATGGGGCTGCCGAAAATGGGATATCGCTGGATCGGCTATTTCCGTCGGCCCCCTAGGAAAGAATGGGAGTGGTGGCCACGCAACGCGGTGCGCTCTGATTCACTTGTATGGGGTGAGAGCTTGGTGGTTGTCCTCCTGACATCATTCTCCCCGTTCCGTTCTCTGTGTAGGTGCTGGTCCCAGAGGTGCACCTATCAGACAATGGGGGCATATCCTAGCGGTGGGAATACCCATTTAAGAATTGAGCTACAATGAGTGTTTATGAGGTCAGAAGATCAGAGAGAAGAGCTACACGAGCGGTCAGATGACAAGATTCAAAGAAAACAGACGGTGACAGACTTGCAAACAGACTGATTTTAACCCTTGTATCTCGAAAACGTCTGAACTTTTTTTTTTCATAAAGAGCAAAAGAGCAGCTGAAAGAACGATTTATAGCCCAAACTGAGTAAAATGCTGTATGGAGCTGTAATAAGGCTGTGTGCATACGGCTCACGTACTCCATTGCGGTACATTTTCTGCACACCACTTTTCTTTTGTATGTAGCCCTGATTTGCTGTGCAAATCTATTTATTCCCAGCTGCCGTTCCCAGACGCTTTGGCAAAGAAAGAGTTAATGAAGGTCATGTGAACTAGTCGGGAGACCTTGCACTCTATTATGTCCAATTCATTTTCATGTGCTTCGCTGCGCCTGAACAGGGTAACACGTTTGCTGGCTTTGTTCATTTCAATTACAGCAGGGAATTAGCTGGGCTACAATTGTACTTATAGGACAAGTAGTGATTTTTTTTCCCCCCGACAAAACCGTAACCCCAATTAATCTTCAGAAAGCGGCCCAGGATTTATTTGGAAAGTGCATCAATAAAACCACGAATGATTGAGCTGCACAGCTATAACGGCGGGGGCAATACTAAAAGAATTTACCTTAAAGGGGTTGTCTAACTTCAGCAAATAGCATTTATTTTATAGAGAAAGTTAATACAAAGGCACTTACTAATGTATTGTGATTGTCCATATTGCTTCCTTTGCTGGCTGGATTCATTTATCAATCACATTATACACTGCTCGTTTCTATGGTTACGGCCACCCTGCAATCCATCAGAAAAAGCACCAGCCTATGTGCGGTCCCAAGGTCCCTGCCACCAGAGAGGCCGGCGCTTTTTCCTATAGCGTGCAAGCACGACCACCACTGATGGATTGCAGGGTGGTTGTAACCATGTATACGAGCAGTGCATAATGTGATGGAAAAATGAACCATGCTAGCAAAGGAGGCAATATGGACAATCACAATACATTAGTAAGGGCCTTGCATTAACTTCTGCGCCTCCTTGCCGAGTGGTATAGTGCGGCCTAAAATGTCTCTTTATGCGTTTCACAGTGCTCCTACCTGGACACGGCTGGACCCCAGGCTTTGGCTCCGAAGTAATAAATAGGGGGAATAATTGTGGGATAAAAGAATAACTTGCGTCCAGACCTTGAGATGAAGTTCAATGGCAGCTTTACTTGAATAAACATTTCTCCAAATGGTTTACAGGCTTTGCCTTGGTTCCAGCAGGCTTTAGCATTAAACTGGCAGGCAAACTCCACTCTGCTATATCTGTTTCTCTCAGACTCTGCTGTACTGACAGGCTGGCTGTATAACTCAGCTTCTTCTGTATGCTGCACTTCACTTTGTAGTCTGACTCTAGGTTATGCCAGGGAACTTTCCTCCTGGCTTCTGAGGCTTCAAGCTTTGGCCTCCATGGCCAGCAGAGCTTACGGTGCTCTGGCTGGCATGGGCACGTCTAGCAGAGACATGCCCCGGCACACCCTTCCCCTAGCAGGGGGGGTAAACTAGACCTGACTAGAACTTTTGCCCCACCGTTCCTGCAGGAAGTAGGACTCGCCCACTCCCCTACAGAGGGGGGTTAGAATGGAATGGAAGGTTCCATTCTATCTAACTGTAGCTCTGCCATATTTTCTGCCACCTGCTGGTGAATCAGGCACATTACATGTGAACATAACAAAATAGAAATGCACATTGTATAGGACCTGGAATAAATGCATAAGATGACATGAGGTTAGACCAATAAAGACAGTAGCAAGGTGCAGAAGTGATAACACCACTTGGGGGGTGTTACACTTCCTCTACATAATAAATGCCATCTGCTGAAGTGAGACAACCCCTTTAATGTTTTCACCACAGATATGAACATTATTCTGCCCGTTCAGCTCCATATTCTCATCCCTAGGGGGGCGGGTAATGCTGCTGCTAGTTCTAGGAAAGTGAGAATACCTGTACACGAGTGCATATGTCATAACAGAAAATCTGGGCGTTTTTTTTTTTTGCGTTTCCGCACCAGATCCACACTAAAAACCGCATGTGTTTCTTGTGGTGCAGATTTGATGCAGATCTTCCGCAGATCTCACCTTTGCATTGAAAAGCACATAGATTTTAAGCTGTGCATAAAAAAGGCATTTTCTTCACAGGAATAGCCCTAAATAAATAGTATATTACTAAAATGAAGGGGAAAGAATGTCACCATTTACCAATCACCACGAATAATGTGTTCACCATATTGTAAGGATTATTATTAGAGATGAGTGAATTTCATATTTTAAAAATCGTTCACACTTCATTTGTTGGTTAAAGGTGAATTGCGTTATGGATTTCGTTACACACAGACCATAACGCAATTCTATGACGGCAGCATAATGGGGTGCCTTTAGAGGCATTCCTTTATTCATTCCGCCATAATAGAAGTCTATGGGCTGCAAAACGGATCCGTCCCGTTTCCGTCATGCAGGGAAGTCCTCTCCTGCATAACGGAAACGGGACGGATCCGTTTTGCAGCCCATAGACTTCTATTATGACGGAATGAATAACGGAATGCCTCTAAAGGCATTCAGTCATAGAATTGCGTTATGGTCCGTGGTAACATAATCCATAACGCAATTCACCTTTTACCAACAAACGAAGTGTGAACGATTTTTATAAGCGGTTTTTACAAGATTACCGAATCCAGTTTTGTGATATTTCATACTTAACTTATTTGTTACTTTTTGGTAACAATAACTTTGAAGAAAACTTTTACCATAAAAGAAAAAAAGCTGGAAAGTAAGAATTCTATTTTTCTGCCATAACTTTTACTATAAAGATTACTCTACAGATCTCCGTGAGATTTGAACCCCAGGCCTTCTGAGCTGCCTTATCCGTCCTCTATAGAAAAACTCTGCTGTCAAGATGAGATTTTTTATGCCTTATAGTATTTTTTTTATTTTTTTATTAAGACTAGGTTCACACCTGAGCGTTTTACAGCGCGTTCCTACGCCCTGTAAAACGCTCAACAGGCAAAAACCAATGTTTCCCTATGGGCATGGTTCTCACCTGAGCGTTTTGCAGCGCGTACGAACGCGCTGTAAAACGCCCTACGCCCCAAGAAGTACAGGAGCTTCTTTGGGGCGTATTGTCGCGCGTATTGTGGCAGTTTTTCATTGGGCGCCTCTGTGGCCAATCACACAAACGCGCGTTTCCAAAATACAAAAACACGCCAAAATACGCCTCAAAAACGCCCGATAAAAATGCCTGTAAAAAGCGCTTATCGAATACGCTCAGGTGTGAACCCAGCCTAAATATCACAAATAACACAAAACCGTATTTGATATCCCTGCAATCATAATAACCTGTACAAAATATACTAAACATATTATTCATGGTGATTGGTAAACAGCGTTAAATAAAAATGTTTTTTTCTGTACGGAGGCCTGAAATTCCAGATGGAAGCCCAGGGTCCAAGCCTGCTTGAAGCCATGCTGGGAAAACCACGCTCATAGACATCACATCTAAGGGTCCAGGAGAATGAGCAGAACACGGTGTCTACAGGGCAGAGCCTTACAAGCTTTACCACACCTCAGATGTAGACGTGATGTCATCAGGATAGGGAACCAACACCATGGGAAATGTCACATGAAAACGGGGTATTCCAGATAAACCATCACTATTAGGGAGTTATAACATGTTGTTTCCTGTCAACTGATGCTGAAAATTGAAAAACCAGAATACTCCTTTAACTTTGTATACATAATACTGTAATTGCCATTTGTAAAGTGAGACAACCCCTTTAATGTCTAGGCACCTTCTGGAAAGCAAATCTCAAAAACGCCACGTTGTGGAGTCGGTAATATACCAAATATATTGGTGTGGAGCCTTTGACGGTCGGCATTGAAGGTGACATCTGTGGAGAACATGAGTTAATGTTTTTCCTCCTCGCTTTGTGGGTCGTATTTCCAGCACAACAAGATCAATATTCCACTAATGAATATTGTTGCCTAGAGATGGTATGCGGTTTATTCACAGATTGCTGGGGCAGCCTGGTCCAGAGAACTGGTTAACCTTTTAAGCATCTAACTTCAGAGATGTCAATCCAATATTTCTGTAAACATGTAAAGCTGCCTTCACAGCAGTGCTTGCCTTTCTGCCAAAATGATGCCTCGTGGTCCACAAGTGCAGTTCCCCAGATCAGGGGGATTCTGCAAAATGTCTTGTATGGTATTGTACCCAGCATAGCCATGTATGGATGGCACAGCCAGGGTTAACAATCCTGGCTCAGCTCTTGTAGGAGGTTAGAGAGAGAATTGGAGACCTTAGAATTTTCATGGCAGGGCACTGGAGTCAGTAAGTATGCCCGCTACCAAAGCTGCTAAGACTTTACTGCAGTGAGGGACACTGTTAAAGAACACCGTTCACACACCTGGAAACAACTTGGTCAGTCGTATCTCTAAAAATCTGTTATCCTGCATTGGACATTTAGAGCCACCATGCCTGCCTTGATTCTGCAGGAAGAGACTTGAGACAGATAGAGAGGAAGAAGGCCATAACTCCCATCCTTGCCTAACTCCATACACCGCTATCTGGGAGATAATTACACTGTGTACAGCTGGAACTGTGTTGGATGTACTACAACTCCTATTTTGCAAGTACATACAGACATTTATTCTGCTACATCTGATATGGTTACTGACTCCTACACTATACGATACACCTAAACCATAAGATTGGGCGATTGATGGTTCTATTATTTGAGTCACAGTTTGCCATGGTGCCTTTACATGCAAATCTACGTTACAAAATCTATTCTCAAATCGCCCATTCAGGACCATAATCTATCAGGGACTACAAAGAGCAGCCCGTGTTCGAGGACCTGTTATCCTCACAGACAACACCCTGTGGCCCAGATTTACTAATGTATGTGAGCCTAAAACTTCTAAAAAGTGGCACGCAACATGCTTGATAAGGGGTGGAGCTTAGTGGAAAGGGGCAGAGCTTCACAGAATGGGGAGGGACCTAACATGTGCCATTTTGCGCCAAAATTGCACCACAAATCTGGCAATAAAATCCATCTCAAAGTAATCCAACCAATAGTCGGATCACGCCTCCAGCCTGAGCCCCTGTGAGTAAATCTGGTGCAGATCTGGACAGACCGGTCTAAGTTACTCGATCTATAGGATTAGTAAATTTGGGCCAATGATTTCAATACTTCATTTGTCCGGTGGTAGCACTTCAGCAAAATTGCACGCTTGCCGCTGAACCACCATAGATAGCAGGTGGTTTCTGGGGATCCTAAAAGTGGGAGTCCATGCAAACATCAGTCTTAGAAGGCTCTCCAGACAATATGCTGGATTATCCAAAGCACGTTGTGTAGACCGATCCAAAAAAACTCAAAAGAGGCAGCAGGGCTACAGCCTAATCGATCTCGAATAAATATTACAAATAAAAATAATACTAATAATAATAATAATAATATAACAACAGTAATACTAATAAAAAATAACAACACTAATAAATAAGCAATAATGAAAAAAAAAACAAAAAAAAAACAACACAACATTAACCCCTTCAGGACCCGACCATTTTTTGCAAATCTGACATGTGTCACTTTATGTGGTGATAACTTTAAAACACTTTTGCTTATCCAGGCCATTCTGAGATTGTTTTCTCGTCACATATTGTACTTCATGACACTGGTAAATTTGAGTCAAAATATTTCATTTTTATTTATAAAAAAAAAAAAATACCAAATTTACCAAAACTTTGAAAAAATTTTCAATTTTAAAAATTTCAATTTCTCTGCTTCTAAGGCCTCTTGCACACGAGCATATGTCTTTTTCTGTGTCTTGCGGTCCGTTTTTCACGGATCCGTTGTTCCCGTTTTTGTTTCAGTAGTGTTTCCGTTAAGTTCTGCCGTTCCGTTTGTGATCTGTTTTTTGCGGATCGGAAACGGAAGCATACAATAATGTTTAAACAGTAAGTACAGAAAAAAATTGGGCTGGGCATAAAATTTTCAATAGATGGTTCTGAAAAAACAGAAGACATACGGATGCATTCCGTTTTTTTTTGGCGAACCATTGACTTTAATGGAGCCATGGAACGCGATTTGCGGGCAATAATAGGACATGTTCTAACTTTGAACGGAACCGAAATACGGAAATGAAATGCATACAAAGTACATTCCGTTTTTTTTTTGCAGAACCATTGAAATGAATGGTTCTGCATACGGACCGCACACTGAAATCGCAAAAACGGAACAGAAAAAACAACAACTTTCGTGTGCAAGAGGTCTAAAAACAGATAGTGATACCTCTTAAAATAGTCATTACTTTACATTTCCCATATGTCTACTTCATGTTTGGATCATTTTGTAACTTACATTTCCTTTTTTTGGGACGTTAGAAGGCTTAGAAGTAAATCTTAAAATGTTTAAGAAAATTTCCAAAACCCAATTTTTAAAGGACCAGTTTAGGTCTGAAGTCACTTTGTGAGGCTTACATAATAGAACCAACCCATAAATGGACCAATTTTAGAAACTACACCCTCAAGGTATTCAAAACTGATTTTACAAACTTTAGGTGTTCCACAACAATTAACCTGTTGGGGACACAGTGCGTACAGGTATGCCCGGATGTCCCGGTACTTAAGCACACAGGGCGTACCGGTACGCCCTGTGTATTTCCAATCACCGCTGTGCGGCGGGTGGTGATCGGAACTGGGTGCCTGCTGAAATCAATCAGCAGGCACCCTGGGTCAATGCCGAGGGGGGTCCTGTGACAAACCGCACCGCCCCCCCCCCCCCCCCCCCCCCCGTATCGGCGATCGCTGCGGATTTGTGTTTGAGTGATCGCATCGAGTCCCCGCGCTGCTGTGGCGGGGACTCAAATGTCTCAGAAGGCAGCCCAATGCCGTGTAGAGGCTGCCCAATGCCTTGCACGGCATCGGGAACTGCCTTATACGGGTACCCAGGAGATTCAGCCTCAGGCCTGTCTCTTAGGCAACCTGTTAGTGTATGACTCAGTGTAATACACTAACAGGCAATGCATTACAATACAGATGTATTGTAATGCATTGCAGAGGGGATCAGACCCTCAAAAGTGAACATCAGAAATAAAGTAAAGAAAAAAAAAGTTAAAAAAAATGTTTTTAATAAAATTAATAAAGTAATAAAATTAATAAAGTAAAGAAAGAAAAAAAGAGCCCCTTTCCCCTTATTTTATAATAAAAAACAGAAAAAAAAACACATATTAGGTATCGCCGCGTCCGTAATGACCAGCTCTATAAATATATCACATGATCCACCTTGTCCAATAAATATCATAAAAAATAAAAATCAAAACGGTGTAAAAAAAGCCATTTTTGTCACCTTACATCACAAAAAGTGCAACACCAAGTGATCAAAAAGGCGTATGCCCCCCAAAATAGTACTAATCTAACAGTCCCTCAAAAAATGATCCCCTACCTAAGACAATCGCCCAAAAAATATAAAAACTATGGCTCAGAATATGGAGACACTAAAACATAATTTTTTTTGTTTCAAAAAATGCTGGTATTGTGTAAAACTTAAGTAAATAAAAAAAAGTCTACATATTAGGTATTGCCACGTCCATAACAACCGGCTCTATAAAAATACCACATGACCTAACCCCTCAGATGAACACCGTCAAAAAATTTAAATAAAAACTGCTAAAAAAACAAAAAAATGTTGTCACCTTACTTCACAAAAAGTGTAATAACAAGCGATCAAAAAGTCATACGCACCCCAAAATAGTGCCAATCAAACTGTCATCTCATCCCGAACAAAAATGAGCCCCTATACAAGACAGTTGCCCAAAAAATAAATAAAACTATGGCTTTCAGAATATGGAGACACAAAAAATGTATATATTTTTTAAAATGCTTTGTTATGTAAAACTGAAACAAATAACCATATTTGGTATCGCCGCGTCCGTGACAACCTGCTCTATAAAAATATCACATGATCTAACCTGTCAGATGAATGTTGTAAATAACAAAAAATAAAAACGGTGCCAAAACAGCTATTTCTTGTTACCTTGCCTCACAAAAAGTGTAATATAGAGCAACCAAAAATCATATGTACCCTAAAATAGTACCAACAAAACTTCCACCCTATCCTGTAGTTTCCAAAATGGGGTCACTTTTTGGAGTTTCTACTCTAGGGGTGCATCAGGGGGGCTTCAAATGGAACATGGGTGTCAATAAACCAGTCCAGCAAAATTTGCCTTCCAAAAACTGTATGGCATTCCTTTCTTTCTGCGCCCTGCCGTGTGCCCGTACAGCAGTTTACGACCACATATGGGGTGTTTTCTATTATGTAAGCCTCACAAAGTGACTTCAGACCTGAACTGGTCCTGAAAAAGTGGGTTTTAGAAAAATTTTCTGAAAAATTTTAAGATTTGCTTCTAAACTTCTAAGCCTTGTAACAAGCCCAAAAAATAAAATGGCATTCAAAAAATGATCCAAAACATGAAGTAGACATATGGGGAATGTAAAATAATAACTATTTTTGGAGGTATTACTATCTATTATAAAAGTAGAGAAATTGAAATTTGCAAATTTTTTCAAATTTTTTGTAAATTTGGTATTTTTTTTTAGAAATAAAAATGATTTTTTTTTAATCCATTTTACCAGTGTCATGAAGTACAATATGTGACGAAAAAACTGGCTCAGAATGGCCTGGATAAGTAAAAGCGTTTTAAAGTTATTTACACATAAAGTGACACTGGTCAGATTTGCAAAAAATGGCCTGGTCCTTAAGGTGAAAATGAGCCCGGTCCTCAAGGGGTTAAAGGCTATGTACACCTTTGGGGGCAATTTTTTTATTTTTTATTATTGCATTATACTTATTTTGAGCTAAAAATCTTTTTTTCAATTGGTCTGTATGAACAATATGGAATACTTTTTTCTGTACAGAGCTGACATGCTCTACTAGCTGCCTGTGGATTTTTGGTCCTTTCCGTCATCTGAGGAGCAGATTTGCAAAAAATGGCCTGGGCAGGAGGGTGAAAACTGGCCCGGAAGGGGTTAAATAAACTCCCCAGATTATTATTATAGACAGGATCAGAGCTGAGATGACTTCCAGGTATAGAGGAAAGCTGCCAGTGTCCTCTTCTCCCCAGGACCTACCTTCTCACACTTGCTGCAGGGGCCCCCATGTTCAACCATCTGGTAGCACCTTGCTGCTGTGTGAGCAGGTAATATGTGAATGTATCCGTACGCTGGGCCCCCAAAATACATTGTACTGGTGGGCCCTAGGCACCCCAGTCCGACACTGACCCAAATGAACGAGCTTTTGCTTGTTTGTTGGGTTATCGTTGGCCAATTATTTTTACAAATGCTCATCCCCGATAACTGGCTTGATTATCGGGGGGTGTAAAGGAACCTTTAGTGCGGTGTCAGAAGGACAACACAGACCATACACTTGAATTGGGCTGCAAACATACAAAAAATGGAGATGCCGCCATGTCAGAAAATGAGGAGGTTCATTATTCTCGTGCATTCGGCATTGAAATATCACAGGCAGAGCCATGGTAGTAATCAAAGTTAGTTACATAGAAACATAGAACATAGAATGTGTCGGCAGATAACCATTTGGCCCATCTAGTCTGCCCAATATACTGAATACTATGGATAGCCCCCGGCCCTATCTTATATAAAGGATGGCCTTATGCCTATCCCATGCATGCTTAAACTCCTTCACTGTATTTGCAGCTACCACTTCTGCAGGAAGGCTATTCCATGCATCCACTACTCTCTCAGTAAAGTAATACTTCCTTATATTACTTTTAAACCTTTGCCCCTCTAATTTAAAACTGTGTCCTCTTGTGGTAGTTTTTCTTCTTTTAAATATGCTCTCCTCCTTTACCGAGTTGATTCCCTTTATGTATTTAAAAGTTTCTATCACATCCCCTCTGTCTCTTCTTTCTTCCAAGCTATACATGTTAAGGTCCTTTAACCTTTCCTGGTAAGTTTTATCCTGCAATCCATGTACTAGTTTAGTAGCTCTTCTCTGAACTCTCTCTAGAGTATCTATATCCTTCTGGAGATATGGCCTCCAGTACTGCGCACAATACTCCAAGTGAGGTCTCACCAGTGTTCTGTACAGCGGCATAAGCACTTCACTCTTTCTACTGCTTATACCTCTCCCTATACATCCAAGCATTCTGCTGGCATTTCGTGCTGCTCTATTACATTGTCTTCCCACCTTTAAGTCTTCTGAAATAATTACTCCTAAATCCCTTTCCTCAGATACTGAGGTCAGGACTGTGTCAAATATTCTATATTCTGCCCTTGGGTTTTACGCCCCAGGTGCATTATCTTGCACTTATCCACATTAAATTTCAGTTTCCAGAGTTCTGACCATTCTTCTAGTTTTCCTAAATCCTTTTGCATTTGGCGTTTCCCTCCAGGAACATCAACCCTGTTACATATCTTTGTGTCATCAGCAAAAAGACAAACCTTACCATCGAGGCCTTTTGCAATATCACTTATGAAGATATTAAACAAAATCGGTCCCAGTACAGATCCCTGTGGAACCCCACTGGTAACATTACCTTGTTTTGAATGTTCTCCATTGACTACAACCCTCTGTTGTCTGTCACTCAGCCACTGCCTAATCCACTCAACAATATGGGAGTCCATGCTCAATGACTGCAGTTTATTGATAAGTCTTCTATGTGGGACAGTGTCAAAAGCCTTACTAAAATCTAGATATGCGATGTCTACTGCACCTCCACCGTCTATTATTTTATTCACCCAGTCAAAAAAATCTATAAGATTTGTTTGACATGATCTCCCTGAAGTAAACCCATGTTGTTTTTCATCTTGCAATCCATGGGATTTTAGATGTTCCACAATCCTATCCTTTAATAGGGTTTCCATTAATTTGCCTACTATTGATGTCAGACTCACAGGTCTATAGTTGCTCGATTCCTCACTACTACCTTTCTTGTGAATGGGCACGACATTTGCCAATTTTCCACCTTTTTTTTTACCTTTTGAAATTTCTTGCTGTACCTGTGGAAAAAACATACCGTGCAAAAATGCACAGATCTGCCGTATGGAAACCTAACTGTACCACGTGGGTACTGCTGCATATACCTTGGGGTATACCATTACATGCTGTTGACCCAGCTACTGATGTTACATGATGGCAGTTCTGCGCTTTTAATCTTCAGGTCTGCTTTTGCTTTCACATAAGGTTTTATGGAAACCATGCCCGATCCAGCTCACGTACAACTACACCTATATTACATAGAATTCAGGGTGGAGACAGAGCATCTCCTCAAGGTCTGAATTGTGGCCAGATTCAGGGGAGAACGCACGTGTACTTTACATCTGCAGTCAAGCCCAGGCACGGAGCAGATTTTATGCCTCCTTCATTTACAGTGGAGACGTGTGCACTGAAAGTCACACAAAAAAGGAAAAAAATTAGACACAATGTGGAATGCAGATCTTCTGAGACAACTTACCAGGTCGGTTGATGAATTCATAATGGCCCAGGCCGGCAATGTCCATCCTCTTCAGAAACAGAACCATCGACGTCAAGTTTGACTCCTCCACTTTTGGAGTCAGAAATGTTTTCATGTCCTTTTGGGCAAACTCCTCGGTGTAGAGGCAGAAGACTTTTCCTGCAGGAGGAAGGTTTCTTAGTATTTAAAAAGAGAGACTCCAACACTAATATTCAACCCGAGAGCAATTTAAGCAGCTAGAAGGATCCTGAGGCCTCCTTAGCTGGCGGGCCCGACATCATCAGGCGGGACTAGAGCTACATCCATGACATCTGTACAAGTCTATATCGTCTGCCACTTTGTAAGCAGGAAAATGTCTAAGTAATACTGCTCAGATTTAGAAGACAGCTCCATTACCAATTTACGCTACCCTTCTGACATTAGTCTATATGTCAGCAACAGGTACAAGATAGTGGTCAGACATTATTACAGCCCCAAAAAAATATTGTGCCCAAGGTTGTGGGCAAATGCATGATGAGGATGGACAAGCTTTTGGCTTTGGCTTGCTGAACTTCCAATCAAATTTTGGCAAAAAAAAAGAAAGTAAAAATAATACTTTTTGGCTGTTACCTGTAGGACAGGTGCCCAGGACCTGCTTCCTCATCTCAGCTCGTATTCTACCGATTGGCTGCGTGATCAGAGACTCGGCCCGGATTCTGGTATTGTAAACCTAGGAGGGGAAATTTCAAAATTAAAACATCACGACAATAAAAAGTAGTAATAAAAACCTGATGGGCGGCCTTCACCGCTTCTTGTAGGAGCCTTTCGCAAAGAAACGGAGATAAAAGCTTCAGCTTTATTTTTTGTGCTAGGGCGTTAACCCATGTTTCAGGGTCACACTGCCTTTAAGAAGTTTTCGCCCTCATGTTTTACTGTGTAACATCGGATCACAGAAGATTTGGACTTTCAGTACTGACCAACATACAGACAATTATGTTACCCACCTCACCCAGTTTCAGCGCTGTGTTGTGGCCGACCGCAACCCAATATTAGCTGTGTCCTCCCTGCACCCAGCCATGGCTCTCCTACTTTCTATACCTGGCACTTGCCGATAAGGTCAGGTCCTGCGGACTACTTAAAGGACATCCCACGCCTTGCCTGCTGATAGAGGTTCCTATTCTGTCCTGGCTCTCATTCTCAGCATTATAGTTCTTGATTTTGACTCCTGATTCATCCTTGGATATTGCTCCTGCCTTTCAGATTGCTGCCTTGATACCTGGTGTTCTTCTCCTGGCTCTGACCCTCGGCTTTGTTCCTGACTACTCTACGAAAGCATCAGCTGTTTTGGTAAATATTTGTATTCTTCATAAAATAACAAATGTGGAGCATCTTTTCCTAGACCTTTGCATTGCACCATTTCTCTGTAATTCCTCCTAGAAAGGAATGAAGAAATTGACGACTGGGTGTTACCAGTTGGGGGATGTGTCTCTACATAGTCTGACACTGTTCTATTTTGCTGACCTTCGAAAGTCTGTACAGACACACATGTGGGGAGTGGTAACGCATACTGTAGCTGTTTATTTATACACTTCCAGGAGTAGTAACTGAGGAATTATAAACCGCAAAATTACATGAAAAGATGTTTCATACAGCCAACTGTACAGGGAGTCAGAATTACCAGGAATACACCACAGGGCTGTATGTACAGTACCTCTATACGTTTAACCTGAAGTGATCACCCCGGGATGCTTAGACGGCAAGGTCCGCACTCCATTTCTAATGTAAAATTAACAAGACCTCATCTAATGCTTTTCCGTGAGATGTTTTAAAACACAAGCCCGGCTCAGCTACATACAGAGCGTCAGTCTCTTGGCCGTTGGTGTCCTGTGGCTCCATGCTCCTCTGCGCTCATTAGTGTCACAGTTATTTGGTAGAGGCGGCTGCGCGGCGTTTCATGATGTTTCCACATAGCGTTTTGCAGGTCCTAAGTGATCGCTGCTGTCAGTCCAGTAAACACACAGGTCGGAGGCAGTAGACAGACCCATCATCCTCCAGGAGAAAGCTTGTCGTTTGATTGCCTGCCATATAAATCATTCTACTTAAATACACCGCCGACCGTGCGGCCATAGTAATGGCGCGTGTTGAGCTGATTGAATGTTAAGATCAGAGACGAGCCTTCGCCTTCCTCTGCGACGTTCCCTGCTAGGAATGGAGGCTTTGAATTTATCTCTGGTTTAGGACAGATATAAAAGACAGAAGCACCATCTTTTATCTAGTGTTTGTCAAGTATACACTGAAGCGTGGCGCGCGCGGACGATACAACTACATCTTGCCATTCAACGTTCTGCTGTTAAAGGGCTTGTGCGAGACTTAAAGAAATTAAACTAACCGCAGGAAAGGTTATTAAAAAACACACACTACTTAACTTAAATCCCCCCCCTCCGATGCAGCGACGAGTATTTCCTAAGGTGATGATGGTTGTGTGAACTGGCGCTAGGGATTTGGAGCTCATTTTGGGAAAAAACAGAGCTCTGACCCCTGAACGAATAGTGGGCTTGCAGTATTTCAATGAGCTAAAATTAATTCAAAGAGCAGAGCACCCGTCCCCTCTCCTGACATGTCCGTTTTAGCAACTACGTGAATTCCCCACGTAATAACGATTCTGGAGCATCTACTGTTACAACTCTATGTTGTATCGACCCTCTATTATTCCTACTAGAAGTTTGTGAATGAATTGCCAGCAGTCTGCAGTAGAGGTACTTCTGGGTGGTACCAAGTGGGGATGTGCCCTTGCATAGTCCGACACTGGCAGCACTCTTTGGATAAATTAGGAATAATAGAAGCATGGCACAACTTAAAGCTAGGGATCGACCGATATTGATTTTTTAGGGCCGATACCGATACCGATAATTTGTCAACTTTCAGGCCGATAGCCGATAATTTATACCGATATTCTGGGTATTTTTATTTTTGAGGGAAAAAAAAAAAATTCCTACACAAATCTGCTGAAAATTAATGTTTATTGTTAA
The DNA here is from genome assembly GCF_905171765.1 of Bufo bufo. NCBI lineage: Eukaryota > Metazoa > Chordata > Amphibia > Anura > Bufonidae > Bufo > Bufo bufo. The sequence goes on from NC_053394.1 coordinate 39,163,234, forward strand.
CGTGTATTATTATTTTATTTTTTTTGTAAATCTTTTTCATTTATACTTAATATTTATTTATTTATTTTTTTTTACTAACTTTTAGCCCCCTTAGGGACTAGAACCCTTGTCCCATTCACCCTGATAGATCTCTATCAGAGTGAATAGGATCTCGCACTCTCCCTGCTGCCCTGTGCTCTGTGCACACAGCAGCATGGAGCTGACTATGGCAGCCAGGGCTTCAATAGCGTCCTGGCTGCCATGGTAACCGATCGGAGCCCCAGGCTTACACTGCTGGGGCTCCGATCGGAGGAGCAGGGGAGAGGGGATCCTGTGGCCACTGCCACCAATGATTAGAACTGGGGGGGGGGGGGGGGGGGCGCACTGCGCCACCAAGGTTTTTACTATTGGGAGGGGGTGGGGGGCGCACTGCGCCACCAATGACTAATACTAGGGGGCTAGAGGGGGGGGGGGGCGCACTGCGCCACCAATGTTTTTACTATTGGGGTGGGGGGCGCACTGCTTGAGGGGGGGGGGGGCGCACTGCGCCACCAATGAAGATACCTCTCTTTCACATACAGGAGGCGGGAGCTGGCTGCAGAATCACATAGCCGGCTCCCGACCTCTATGAGCGGTAGCTGCGATCCGCGGCACCTAAGAGGTTAACTACCGCGGACCGCAGCTGCCGTTTATAGAGGTCGGGAGCCGGCTATGTGATTCTGCAGCCAGCTCCCGCCTCCTGTATTTGAATTAATGAAAGACTCATCTTCATTGGTGGCGCTGCGGCCACAGCCCCTCCCCTCCTCTTGTCTTCCGTCCTGTCATTGGAGGCAGCGGCAGCAGCAGCACAGGGGGAGGAGACACTGCTTCCTTCTCCCCTGTGCTGCGGAGGGAACACAGAACGCGCTGAGAGCAGCGCGATCTGTGTTCCTAATACGTTATCGGTATATCGGCAAAATAGATGCCGATACCGATAACGTTCAAAATCCTCAATATCGGCCGATAATATCGGCCAAACCGATAATCGGTCGATCCCTACTTAAAGCCATATGAAAAGATGCAACAACATTGTTATTCCATGGGGAAAACAAGTAGTTACTAAAACAGAGATGTCAGGAGAGGTGACAGATCCACTTTAAAGGGGTTTGCCAGGATTAAAACCCCTTAAATGGCGTCTCTCACTTCAGCAAATGGCATTTATCATGTAAAGTTAATACCAGGCACTTACTAATGTATTGCGATTGTCTATATTGCCTCCTTTACTGGCTGGATTCATTTTTCCATCACATTATACACTGCTCTTATCCAGGGGTTACGACCACCCTGCAATCCAGCAGCAGTGGTCGTGCCTGCACACTACAGGAAGAAGAGCTGGCCTATGTGCACTCTTGTGGTCCCGGCCACCAGAGAGACTAGTGCTTTTTCCTATAATGTGCAAGTACGACCACCGCTGCTGCTGGACTGCAGGGTGGTCATTACCCCTGGGAACGAGCCGGAATGAAGCCAGCAAAGGAAGCAATATGGAAAATCACAATACATTAGTAATGGTGTCTGTATGAATGTTCATTGGGTGATCGGCAACATAATGCCAGATTGTCGGGAACGACCGTTTCGGTCTAGCGGCATCTTTTTCCCCGCTCCGTTTTGAGAGTGGATGCTCGGCTGAGCCCAGTTTGCATGGTGGAGTCAAAGGGAATGACTGCAGGCTGATGTCTAATGTGCATTGCAGGCTTAAAGGGGCTGTCCTGTTTCTAGAGGAAACCTGACAGCCCCTGTGATCCGCCAGCAGTAAAGAACAGATCGTTACTGTGACGGACTAGACCGTCACTGGGGCTGCTGGAGAAGCCTGAGGGCTAGCCTCCTTCCTACGGACTATGGACCCAGAACTATGGAGACCCTCTCAGACCCTTTGGGGTTTCAAGGAACTATGAACCCTGATTTATGTGTGAAGTTTATATGCCACATATTTCCTATTGCCCACTAAAGGCACTATTGCCCACAAAAAGGGTCAACTCTGCACTGAGACTCCCACTGATTGTGTTAGTGATGGGGTGAAGATAGCTGACTCTAGGAGTAGCCGACTCCGGTGTAGAGGAGTAGATCATCCTATGATACACTCAGGAGATAATCCCATCACATGTGTCTCCTCTCTCCCTATTCATTCATTAAGACACTGGGGAGGGGGATGTCTGTTTGCATGCTGTTCATGTTTGATTGAGTTATGTTGTTAGACTTCTTGAACTGTATATGTATACTGAGTTGGTCTTCAATAAAGGCAGTTCTTGATTTGTTTCAAGCTATATTTACTCTGGGGATTGCTATCGGTATTATACTCCCCTGGGATTACAACACGGTTCTACCCACTGGAAGCTGGATCCTGGTCTTGGGCCCAGGGTGGGCGGTGAACAGCGAGACCCCAGCCAAGCTGTAACGCTGGAAGTGGGGACTGCAGTGCTGATGGTGTCCGGTGGAGTGCTTAGAAGTACCCGGTGAGCACTAGGAAGCATCGATTGGCGGAGGCACCCTGTCGGGGTGGCAGGCGGTCCGTCGCAGTTACTTACCCAACAAATCCTGCACCGTCGGTCCGGTTCTCCCAGCAGGGCTCTATTTAACCAGTCCACATGTGACCACTCACCTCTTTCGCGCACTGCTGAGGCCAGTGATTGGCTGCAGGGGTCACAAGTTGTTGACGTGATGCCACCGCTGCAGCCGGGTAAACAGAGCCTGGCTAGGAGAACAGGAGCGGCAGCATGGAAGCTTTCAAGTAAGTCACGATCAATCGTTGGTTTCCTCCTGAAACTGGACCACCCCTTTAAGACCAGCAGGAATATTACAGGTTTGTCCATCCACATGGTAGAACATGGGTTGCATTACACTGACCATAAAGAGGACATCCATCTGTACTAATAGCTATTTTATGACAGGAAAAAAAAAAAGCCAAGTTTGGAAGCTGAACACAGCATTGCGAGAATTTGGCAGCCCCACGGGCAGACACGTATGAACCAGGCACACAGTAAAGACTTACAGAAAGAACGGTGGGATTTACCTTTCTCCGCTCCACTCCGACATCAATGACAAAGTGAATGTTGCTCATCCAGATGAGGGACTCGCCAAGACTGGTCGTCAGCACCACTTTCCTCCTGTGGTCTTTACCTCCGTAATCCAGACCCTCATACGGCAAGTACTGCGGAAGGCTTTGATGGGGATAGAGCGGGACTGGAAGCAGTTCGCCTAGTTTAGGATTTATGTACATGGCCTCCTGGTGGATCATTTCATAGGCCTGCTTTATTTCCTTCAAATAATTAAATATATTAATTAGTATTCTTAAAAAAAAAAAAAGTGTCTTACAATTTTTCTGGACAAACGCTGAGGTTCAGGGCAGTCATCCCTTCCCACACTCCGAGGTAAATGATGGGATAGCATTTTCAAATGTCCTAATAGGGGGTCCTAAGTTAAAGGGGTTCTCCGGGCTTTTAATATTGATGGACCTATCCTCAGGATAGGTCTCCAATATCAGATCGGCAGGGTCCGGCACCCCCGCCGATCAGCTGTATGAGGAGACGGCCGTGCGTGTACATAGACATAGCAGCAGCAGGAAGAGAAAGACGGGAGACAGCATGCGCACACGCCATCTCCTCATACAGTTGATTGGCGGGGGTGCGGGGTGTTGGACCTCCGCCGATCTGATACCGATGACCTATCCTGAGGATAGGTCATCAATATTAAAAGCCTGGAGAACCCCTTTAATAGATGGGGGGGCCTTTACTCAGGAAGAGAGTGCTACAAAGAGTTGCAAAAAAAGCAAAACCCAAAAACCAAACTGTAATGCTTCAGTTCGCCTGTGGAGGCACTGCAGCGAAACTGCATAGCTGGTTACAGACAACCCGTTTGAGTGTCAGAATAATTACCCGTATCAGTTGAACGTTTTTGGTACATTGGGACTATTTAGACTGTATTACACAGCCTGATGTTGCAGAGGGAAGCGTTCCCTCCCGGCAATCGTCTGCTCACTAGCGGAGGAGACTGCTGCTATTAAATGCAGTGATCTCCTCCGCTGGATGGGGAGCAGCGTTCACTATGCCATTGCTCGACCTCATGCTGTATAGTGGGGACGATCTCCCGCCTGCAAACGATCATTTTTTAACATGTCAAAAGATTTTGATTGCCCGATGCTCGTTCATCGGGAAATCTGCGGCAGTATTACTCTGCAAGATGATTGCTAATGAGCGTTCATGCGAATGCTTCTTAGAAATTATCTGCCAAAAATAAATAAAAAACGGCCAGTGTAATACAGACTATAGTCAGGGAATTGGTGGAACCATATATATGGGGCAATTATCTGGAAGGAAAATTTTCAACAAGCCGTGGGACATGACAAGGGAAAATTGTCATGTTCCAAGGCTTGTTAAAAAGTCAGATTTTGACTCGTAGGGAGCCACTTCCTCAAGATGGCGCTAGCGAGATGGTTCTCTTTCCTTGGGAGATACCTCCTCTTTGCAAATTATTTTTCCATTCAGCATTGCCAATAAGTCTCCATACACAGCTGGTCTTTTTAAGGAGACGTTGCACACTGTCTAAAGCCTCATTCACACGTCTGTATTTAAATCCGTGAAAAGGTGGCCAGTGATGCCTCCGTGAAGAATCTGTGTGTGGTCCGTGTGTCCGTTTTTTGCTGTCCGTGTGTCATCCACGAACCCGGACAAGATAGAGCATGCATCCGTTCTTAACACACGGACCCCACGGACCATGGTCAACTGATGAGTGAATTCACACATTAAAATGAATGGGTATGTGTGCTGTCCGTGGAGAATACGTACAGCACGCGTATGTGGAACGCTGACGTGTGAATGTGGCTTAAAGCTGCAATGTGGAGAAGGAAATCCATAGTGAATCCGCAACTCAATCCGCTGAAAAACTGCCATAGACACAGGTGCATATTTTGCTGTAGACTCGCTGTGGATCTGCAGTGAAATTCTGACCTTACCCTTATTGTTTTGGCGTGCTAATGCCCCTGGATACAAAGACAGAGGTCCTAGAGGCTCATTGGCATATATTAAAACATCACTTTTCTCAGCAATGCGGGCACATATGAACATGGCACCAACACAGATGTCTTCAGCTGCCAAGCGCACATGTAACAGGTCAGCCGGTGTCATAGGTACAAAACTGCTGACAGATGCCCTTTGACTCATGAATATCCATACGCCCTAATAGGCCATAAGGTCATGAGACAACATCTATAAACGGTTCAGAATTGAATGCTGGAAAAAGAAATGAGACCACAACTATTTGGATCCAAAAGATATACAATTTTATATCTTCTATAGCAGTGATGGCGAACCTATGGCACAGGTGCCAGAGGCGGCACTCAGAGCCCTCTCTGTGGGCACCCGCACCCTGGAAAAAGTCTATGGTGTACAATATGCCTTAGACCTTTCCTACCATTCACCAGCGCAGGGCGCACTATAAACGGCACAGGCAGTGCACTGAATTTAGGCAGGTTATTATAGCTAACTGATAAAGTACATGGAAGATATACTATATTGGACTGTAGTATTCAGGTTAACTTGCCGTGTTGGCACTTTGCGATAAATAAGTGGGTGTTGGGTTGCAGTTTGGGCACTCGGCCTATAAAAGGTTTGCCATTCACTGTTCTATATCATGAAGGACAACCTCCAGTCCAAATGACACATGTATGGTCAACATACAGTACCTGGTGCCCTCAGATTCTGCTTCTCCCTTCTGGTTCCCCATCTGAATCTTCAAGATGACCATCACCGTCTCCGACATCTCCCATGCACAGCATTGTAGGAAAGTCTAAGACACTGCCCCTCACCCCCATCCTCCGATGGACACAGGGCCTACATCATCGGTGCAGGTCCATGCGGTAGAGGAGGTCATGTCTTAGGCTTTCCTAGTTGGTGGTGGTCATCTAGAAAGAAATGAGGTCCAGAGTGGAGAGCACCATGGATGTTAACTCTACCTGTGTCACGTATGGTCAAATTTTAGGTTTGCTCTAAACCATAAAATCTGCAGAGCTTGCTTTAAAAAAAAGTCACGGAAAGCTAACTTCACAAGGTAGAAGTCACTCACAATAAAGAAAAAGATAAAAATCCAAACGGTATGCCCAATCCTCCCACCCCACCCCAATAACTACAGAGGAAGCAGCAGCAAAAAAATTATATAGGAAAAAGTTCCATCAATTTTTTTCCTTCCAGTAAACTTTTCATAAAAGTAGGAGCCAAATGATCAAACACATAGAAATGGCCCAGAACCCACCCACACCCACTTACTTGCTCACAGGCCAGAAAGACAACAATGTCCCCTTTCTCTTGTGTGTGGTGGATTTCGAAAAGGAGTCTCAAAGCCGCATGGAAATAGTCCCTTTGAATTGCCGAGGTGTATACGACTTCTGCTGAATATGTGCTTTCCACCTCAATGAGAGGAACATTTCCGTAGTAAGAGACCATTTTACCGGACAGTTCGGGAGGGGTGATAATCACAACCTTCAGTTTAGGTCTGGCTAAAAGGATGTCTCGGAGGAAAGCCAGGAGGACGTCAGTAGGTACAGAGCGCTCGTAAATGTCATCGATGATTATAACTCCGTAGCTGGACAACAGGGGATTCGACATCATCTCACGCAGCAACATCTCATCTGTACAATACCTGTGATGGAAGAATAATAGTACTTATGATAACCGAGGACCAGGAGCCATCATAGGCAGCAGGCAATGAGAAACTGCTGTCCTCAAGGACAGACCAAGGACTTTCGCTGTAGTCACTTTAGCGCAATTTCTTACTTTGCAGCGGCTCTTCATCTTATATAACAGGGCTTCCAGCGATAACCATTGATTTCCTGTCCTTTGTATTAACCATCAATGTGCCATTGGAGGGGTGCGACCTATTGCATGGATGGGGTTGACCTAAAGTACCAGGTATAGACACATGTAAGGATGTGCCATTAAAGGGGCCCTTTATTTTGAGGATTCTAGCTATAGACTATAAATAGTGCGGAAGATGGGGGTAGTTGGTGGCAAATGGAAGTGCAACGTGATGACATTACGGTACTGAAAGAACAGTAAGGACCGCCACTCACTGAAGTCGTCTGCAAAACACTTGTTTATTGTCACATAATCCAATATCCTGTGACGCGTTTAGACACTCGCAGGTGTCTTTGTCATACAGCAATTTGCAGGACGGCACAGACAGCCATTGATATAACTGCCTATTCTTGTCCGCAAAACGGACAAGAATAGGACAGGTTATAAATTTATTTTTTGCAGACCACGGAACGGAGCAACTCCGTGTGCTGTCCGCATCTTTTGCGGCCCTATTGAAGAGAATAGGTCCGCATCCAAGCCGCAAAAACTGCGGCTCGGATGCGAACCAAAACAACGGTCGTGTGCATGAGGCCTAATACAGATCGTAAATGTGATGCAAACCATTTTCAATAGTAAATCTGCCCCACTGACCAGAATAGGACATGTTCTTTCATTTGCAGAATGGACAGACGGATGCGGACAGCACGTGGACCACAAAATAAATACGGTCGTGTGCATGTATGTGCAGGGCCACCTTAAGGGGAAGTTCACAACTGATATTATAGCACAATTTTGGCGAGGATAGCCACACAAAAAAATCTTGCTGAAAACCCGCCGGCGCGCGCGTCCTTTCTGCCTTCTATTCATTTCAATGGGAGGCAGTGCTGAGGATCACGGAGCCGCGGCCAAGCCCATAATCTGATCCTCAGCGCTGCCTTTCATTGGAGATGTAGGGGAGGCAGAAAGGACGCAGGTTATTGGCAAAATTTAGGCGTGGATTTCCAAACCAAAATTCCGCTGTAAAACCCGTCCCCTAACACAATATTAGGCCCTGGTGGTCCAACAGACGACAACGCCAATCTCTTGCCACTAGGATCTATTACTTCACAGACGACCTACTAGACCTCACCGATGATCAGTCCTTACGGATACAAATCTACAAGTTACTTAATGCATTTCTTCAGTGTGACTGGAGTTCAGTCTGAACGTAGACAAAAGAGGCTTCGGACTTTGCACCGCGACTGCCCGTAGTAATAAAATGCTGCGCCTGTGGTTATTTTCCCATCTCTGAAATGCTATAAAACTCGTTATCTAAACATATTTCTCTTTAAAAAGGTTGCGCAATTCTAAAATGCCTCGTCACTGAAAGCAGCTGACAAAGTGAAACGCCAGCTGAATGTCGCTCCAGACACCGGACACTGCGTCTCCTCTACCCTCAGGACAGTGACAAGAAGCTATCCTAAGAGACATATTGGGAGAAAGACGAGACAGGGAAACACGACTGTCAATGCGGCTAAAATAACGAGCTCGTCTCCTATGGAAAACGCCTCACTTAGGAATTACTGGCGATAGCAGCCTTAAAGGGGTTGTCCTGCCATATATACTGATGATCTATGGTCAGGATAGGTCATCAATATCAGATCAGCGGGGGTCAGATCAGCTGCTTTCTGGTCTCCAGTGTAATTACAAGTACTCCCCCCATTAAAGTGAATGGAACGAGTACTCGTCATTACACTGCACTTCCGAGACGAAGGGTAGTGTAATGAACAGGAAGCAGTGCCTCTCCTCGGCGGGGTTCCAGGTGTCGGACCCCCACTGATCAGATTTTGATAACCTATCCTGATGAAAGGTCATCAATATATATGGCAGGACAACCCCTTAAAGGGCATCTGTCAACAGATTTGTACCTATGACACTGGCTGACATGTTACATGTGCGCTTGGCAGCTGTTGGTCCCATGTTCCCACATTGCTGAGAAAAGTGATATTTTATTATATGCAAATGAGCCTCTAGGAGCAGCGGGGGCGTTACCATTACACCTAGACGAGGCTCTGCTCTCTCTGCACTGTGATTGACAGGGCCAGGCAGTGAAAACGTCATCACAACTCGACCTGTCAATCACAGTGCAGAGAGAGCAGAGCCTCTAGGTGTAATGGTAACGCCCCCGTTGCTCCTAGAGGCTCATTTGCATATATTAAAACATAATTTTTCTCAGCAATGCGGGCACATAGGAACATGGGACCAACACAGAATAAAAACATAGAGTGTAGGGGCCGCACTTTTATCAGTCTCAGAGGTAACACAGATAAGTTAGTTGTTCGTGCGCTGCTTCGCTAATCTCCACCTCCCACTGCTGCAGCGTCTGTGTCTTTAAACCCGCGGGCTGGTCAGGGTCAATCTTGCTAAAAAAAACCCTCAAAGAAGTATTAACCTAGTGCAGACCCACTTTTAAAAAATTCTCAACACTCTTTATTTTACTCACAAGATGGTAGTCTTGGGATTCACATAACATAAAATAGGGCATGATCCCAAGACTACCATCTTGTGAGTAAAATAAAGAGTGTTGGGAATTTTTTAAAGTGGGTCTGCACTATGCAGACATCCCAACCTGCAAAAACTCATTTCAGGGAGGTTTTCTTTTTTTTTTTCTTTCACAAACTTTTTATTACATTTTCCAGACATATGCAGTATCTGCACACTTTGCTCTATGGTGTGGAGGCCTAGGCTCATTACCCGGCCCCAAATTATCCTATTTATGTATATGATTAAAGGGATTCTGTCACCACCTATAAGCCCTGTGAGCTAAACATATGCTTATGTCCAGGGTGGCATTCTGATTTCTAAGGTGGCCTTATAAAAGCTATTTGTGGCTTTATTCTGCGGAAAAACAGGTTTTACTAACCTGTCAATCATTGAATTAAGGTGCCCAAGCAGGGGAGGTCTGAGGATGCATGGTGCCCGGCCGCACGCATCGCCGTTCGTGCCCAGCGCCGCCTTCTACTCCTCAGTGCCGCCTCTCCCTCCCTCCCCCTCCTCCCGCTTTGAGATCCCGCGCGTGCGCACAGGCTCAGCCTGATGCTCCGTTGCGGACTGCTGGCATCGGCTTCTTCTTGCACTGTGCGCACGAGCCGAGAAGGGGACACTGCTACAGGTTGCCGGAAAGGTTTACTGCGAGTAAACTAGAGATGGGAAGTTCGGATCTTTCACATGAATCGGTTCATGAATCGAATCTTCGGTTCATTCGCTGAGATGACAAGAGGCAAGTGAACCCTGTGTGTAATTATCTACCCCACTGTAGGAAAAAAAACAAGCATCCAGGGGGGTGAATTTAACACTGGGGTAAATAATATAATTAAAATGGAGGGTTAAATGTGTAAATGTATTTAAAAAAAAATACATCTCTCTCAATAGTTATATAGCTACTGAATGAGACAGAAGAAGATGCCTTTAACATATATATCTCTTTGAGAAGCCAATTTGACCCTAAAGGGTTAATTCAACCTGTAATGTAAACTCTGTCCTGTCACTTCTCTTATCTCTCTGCTCTGCTATCAGTAAACCTTTCCAGGAGATATTGTCTCACATGGGGGTGTCAGGGAGCCGATATCTAATAGCGGGAGACTCCCTGAACTTCAGGGAGACTTGAGATCCCTGACTATGTTAAAGGATAACGGTCATATTTTTACTCAAAATTCCATTTTCCTCTATGTTGTTGCTGCTGTGGTGATCATCCATAATCACTAATTACTGTGTTCACATACCACTTGTTTTTAATAAGATTCCGTCCATAGCAACCGCTCCTCACAAGACTTCTTTCTGACTGTCTTCTCAAGATGGCCGCCGATGCCCTTGCCCTGAGGCTAAGACCTCCCTCCCTAACTACCCAGAATTCATTCGGCTCATCTCGGGAACGCGCAGCCTCACCCCAGCCAATCGGCTTTCTCTAGATTTAAACACGCCCTCTTCCTCCTGAGAAGTTGATCGCGAACATTCTAATCGCAAATTTTTTCACTAATTTTTATAGCGAATATCTGCACTATCCCGGTCCGACGGGAGCGCGCACGCAGCGTTTGGGACTGCCCACTACTACGTTCTCCGTCTTCTGTATATAGAAGATAGGAGACGGAGGACGCCTAACAACGCTGTTTTAGCCGCACCGCTGAGATGCCTGGGGGAGGAAAGAACATGCTGCAATTACTAGATAATTCAATACCTATACAAAAGTATTAACTAGGGAACTAAGGTAAACGTAGTCAGACCAATCCCATGACATAAAAAATAATAATATGACAGTTACCCTTTAATACTTCTTTGAGGGTTTTTTAGCAAGATCGACCCTGACCAGCCGGTGGAAGGTGCTGCAGCAGTGGAATGTGGAGATTAGCGAAGCAGCGCACAAACAACTAACTTAGTTGCAACCGCCCATGTGACACCAGGTGACCACCATTCAGTGTTTATATGGTGGTCACCTGGCCAGGAAAACAGTACAGTCTTCAAAAAGACTTCTGCGGAGAGAGATTTGGAGCATCCCCTTTACAGCAGTTACCTTACTGCTTCTCTGCGGGGCCCACAAACCGAACATGCAGGGCAGTTTTCTGAAAACAGGCGATCCAGCTGGGTGTTACCAGTCTGACATTGGAAGTCATGATTGGATAGTGTCAGACTGTGCAGGCACAACCCCCCCAACTGGTAACACCCAGCTGAACCTTCACTGCAAACTGCTAGTATTTCATGCATAACTTCTAGGAGGAATAATAGAGGAATGGCACATCATAGAGTCATAGGAATAGATGCTGCAGAATTGTTATTACATGTAGGGTGCAAGTAGTTACATAAATCAGACATGTCAGGAGAGGGGACAGGTGCTCTTTTAAGCGTTCACCGCGAAATGGCAAGTGGGCTTGTACAGTTTGTCAAAATGTGTACCAAGAACCTTAAAAGGGGTTTTCTCATCTCAGACAATGGGAGCATATTGCTAGGATATGCCCCCATTGTCTAAGATTACACAACCCCTTTAAAATTATGCCAAGTACCAAAAGACCAGCACAGATTGTTGGATGGATGGTCCAAGTCTTTTATTCTCTTTTTATACAGAGATACATGAGTATCTGGTAACATGTATATATATATATATATATATATATATATATATATATATATATATACACATACACACACACTGAACATATAGGGCCAGATTTATCATGACTCTGACAGCTCACTCCACTTTCACATATGGCTAAAGTCAGTTTTAGCCAAGTCAGATTTATGATCGGCCTTTTAAGACTGTAATAAATGTGGTTTGACGGTAGCAGTTTATCCGTCAGTAAGCAGCTTTACAAAAGTCGCACGTCTTTACGAAAAAGTCGCACGTTTTTACGAAAAAGTCGCACGTTTTTATGAAAAAGTTGCATGTTCTATTAAAAAGTCTCATAAGATAAGTAGTGAAATTGTGACTTTTTTGCGACTTTTTAAATAGTCCCAATAGTAAATCCGTCTAGAGATTCATTTACATAAGAAAACACGCCCACTTTCAGAAAACTGGCGAGCATAGTGCAGAGCAGAAAAAAGTCGCAAATTTGTGCGCAGTTTTAGCGTTTGGGACTTTTTCACTCCATTATTCTGACCTGAGCTAATGATAAATCTGGCCCATAGTGTATACCCTCTATAGGCAGAGCGCTGCACGCTGCCATACTTCTCCGACAGTCCAACCTCTCACCCTCTTCACGGACTTTGATAAATTAATAAAATGTTATGTGAAGGCGTGCGGTCGGCCTAAATGTCACCATTTATCTTGGCTCAGCACGTGAAGCATAATGATGAGCCCTGCAAGATGTAATGATGACAGTCGACAAAATGTGGAGATTGTAAGAGTAGAGCGCCCCGCGTCAGTGGGAATTCAGTTAGCCCAAATTTTTAAATAAGCAGAACGTTTCTTCTGATTTATGCCAAGAAACAGCGCCACTTGTATCGTCAGGCTGTGTCTGGTATTGAAGCCTTGCGTAAATGGGGCTGGGGATGCAATACCAGACACAGCCTATGGCTACAAGTGGCGCCGTTTCTGGATAAAAGAATTTTATAAAGTGTTGTTCACATGGAGCCTCCCATCATTTTTACATAAAGCAGAGCACCATACACAGCGCTATATTTCCCGTCAAAACAAGGGACGCTGTGGCCAAACCCAAGAGTACCCATAATAAGGCCTCATGCACACGACCGAGGTTTTGGTCCGCATCCAATCCGCATTTTTTGTAGATTGGATGGGGACCTATTCATTTCAATAAGGCCACAAAAGATGCAGACAACACACCGTGTGCTGTCCGCATCAGCACGTACGTTCCGCGGCCCCACAAAAAAAAAAAAAAATTGTCCTATTCTGGTCCGTTTGGCAGAACAGAATAGGCAGTTCTTACAGAGAACGCACACAGGTGGTATCCGTGGGTTGCGGATCCACAATTTGTGGACCACAAAAACTGCTACGGCCTTGTGCATGAGGCCCAAGTCACATGGGTCCACCGGCACCGATCCAGCACTTCATTTATTGCAGAGTCTACTCTCATACAACCTATTTCAAAGAGGGCCATTGTGCAAACTTTTTTCATCCCACAAAGGACATCTGTCACCTATCCACAGGATCGGTCAGAAAGGGTCCCATCACTAGGACCCCCCTGTTCCTGCTCATGACCGCAGGGGAGTTTGCATGGAGCAGTGGTTACGCATGCATGCTGCTGCTGCTCCATTCATTTCTATGTGGAAGACTATCCTCCGCTGGGTCCAGCAGCCCCATAAACATAGAATGAAGGGGCAGGGAACATGCGGGACCCCTGTTTGATTGAACAGCGGGGGTCCGAGTGATAGTTTTTGGGGGATAGGTGATAAATGTCCTTTTTTGGACTCATGGTGACACAGCCTGCTGAACAATGGGGAATGTAAACCACATAAAAATGTACAATCCTACAAAAAAAAAACAACAAAAAAACTAAAATTAATCATCCTGATGCGACGTGCGGATAAAGTGATTGGGCTGAGAACCAGCCGTGCAGTGTACTGTAAGATAAGGAGCATCTGCAGCCGCTGGAACGTTTCCCTGGGCTAACCACTACTCCGGGGGTCCGTGGAGGAGCAGGTGTCTCACCAGCCTTCAACATTGGGGAAAGTGTAACATGTTTACGCACATTACGTTTTTCAGTTCAGTTATATGCGTCTTACTAAAAATACGAGATTTATTGGAGCAGCGCTGCAGTAAGCAGCATGGCCAGCACACAGTGGATAGAGCCGTGTAGTCCAAGTGCCTGGTTCTGGCGCCGCCGCATAGCTGATCTCTGGGGGTGGGACCCCCATCACCCTAATATGGATGATTAGAGATGAGCGCATTTCATATTTTGAAATTCGTTCACGCTTCGTTTGTTGGTCAAAGGCGAATTGCGTTATGGATTCCGTTACCACGGACCATAGCGCAATTCTATGACGGAATGCAAAACGGGATGCCTTTAGAGAAATTCCGTTATTCATTCCGTCATAATAGAAGTCTATGGGCTGCAAAATGGATCCGTCCCAGTTTCCGATATGCAGGGGAGTCCTCTGCTTTCACCTTCTGAACTGCACCGCTGGCTGGCAAGCCTTGTCGCCGATCGCTATTGACCACAACACTAAGGGGTTAAATAGCTGGCATCAGAGCTTAATCCGATGCCACCTGTTACCTCTCAATCACAGCTGTGCTCCTGCTAATAAACCAGCGTGCAGCTCAGCGGCGCCCACAACTGGATTTTGGACATTTATTTACATACACATTTGCCCAAGGATAAAAAATATTGCCCACTTTGGACAAGCCATCTTTGTAAGGGTGCGTTCACATCACCGTTTCGCTTTCCGTTCTTCTGATCCGTCAGAAGAAGAGAGAATAAAAAAACGGATCCTGTTGCATCAGTTGTCATCCGTTTGAGCCATTTCCATCGGAGATCCTTTTTTTTAAACGGAAACAAAGTCCTGCATGCAGTAGTTTTTTTCACCATCTAAAAAAACGGATCTCAGACGGAAATGGCTCAAACGGATGACAACTGATGCAACAGGATCCGTTTTTTTTTTTTACAGGATCCTTTTTTTAATTTCTCTCTCTTCTTCTGACGGATCAGAAGAACAGAAAGCTAAACGGTGATGTGAATGCTCCCTAAGAAGGATCCCCGGGACAGTAAATTAAACGGGCTGTCCAGGATTTTGATAGTGATAGCCTATCCTCAGGACAGGTTGTCAATATCTGATTGGTGGGAGTCCGACTCCGGCACCCTCTCCGATCAAGAAGAGGCGTTAGCACTCTGGTGAATGCTGCGGCCTCCTCAAAGCTTACCAAGCACAGCGCTGTAGACTGTATAGTGGCTGTGTATGGTATTGCAGCTTAGGCCCATTCACTTGAATGGAATTGAGCTGCGCCTATAGGTCATGTGACCAATGAATGTGACGTCATTCGCCTAGGAAGAGGCCCCAGCGCTCACTGGAGGGCCTGGCCTCTGCAAACAGCTGATCGACAGGGGTGTTGGGAGTTGGACCCCCACTGATCAGATACAGATGATCTATCCTGACTCCGCATCATGATGTGGACCCACTGACTAAAATGGGTCCGTGATCTGCAAGATGCAGCGAAAGATAGGACATGTCCTATTTTTTGAGGCGCGGAGGTACGGACCCTGAAGCACACGGAAAGACACGGATGCCCTAAGTGTGATTTCCCCCTCCCTCCCCCACAGATAGGGAGACGCTCGCTGCTTCTGAGTGAAATGAATCTAGCTGTGCGGCTGAAACAGGGAATGATATGGCTGAAAGACATTAGGGAAGCCCAACAAGACCTGTTCCTTCACAGTTACGATTGTACAAAGAAGCACAGCCATTATGCAAACACGAGTAGGGATTTAGCCAAACCATAGTATCCTAGAAATAAAAGGTACACCCATCTGTAGACATCTTCCTTTAGAAGCGACTGGCTTGTTTAAATCCTTAGTCGTGTTTCGAGGCTCTTCTATGTTTTAGAGTTTGACATACAGACAGGGGCGGACTGGGAACTAAAAGTGGGAAAAAAAAATGTTGCAGGGGGTCCAAATTGACTTAAGGCGGGTCTAAATAATTAGGCAGGGCCAACGATACCAAAGTACAGAGCAATATACTGCTCAGCTGAACCAAATACCACAGTGCAGCACTAAATACTGCCACCTGCGCCACAGTATTCAACGGCATCGGCTGCTGGCCAGGTGCGTAAGAGAATCAGATCATTATGTACCTGGCTGGCGGCCGTGAGGACGGCTTGGGTGGCCCCCACCGGGAAACTTCCCTTCCCTGTAGGGTCTATGGCCAATCCAACCCTGCGTACAGGGTAGCTGCTTCCAACAGGTGGCACTAGAGAGACAGTTTTGTTCTTTTAGGAGAGCTACTTTGCATACTATTTCCCATGGAGCATTGCCTGCAAGTCTCTATATTGGCTGTGCCTCTTCAATGAGAACCAGTAAACCCCTAGAGGATATTACGGGTACGGCCACACTGCGAAAGTCGTAGGCCGGATGTGTGTCGAGCGCGACTTCTATTAAATTTAATGGTTAAGTCGCGCATGACATGCAACACAAAATCCTGCATGTCTGGATTTTTTGTGACTGTCACATTGAGACACCATTGACAAGGATTGCAAGAAATGTCTTGCTACACACTGCCACGGCGTCGAACCCTTAAAGAGTAACTAAACCTTTATATGAGCTTTTAATATGTTCTCCCTAATAAATCTATTTCTAATGTACTTCATTATTAAATTTAGTATTTTTCTTATACTTTTACTTCCCTAAAGCGCACCATTGCCTGTGTGCTTAAAACTCCGTTCTCCGCTGACAGTATGGACTGTAAGTTTTAATCGATGGGGCCGCAGCAGCGCTGCGAGTACGGGCAGGAGCGCACATTGCTGCTCCTGCCCGCACTCTCTGGACATACTATGCCAGGATTAGCTGAGCGGAGCGACTCCTGCTCCTGCCCGCTTCGCTGAGCTAAAAGCCGACATGCCGTTCCCTTAGCTTAGCGGAGCAGGCAGAAGCAGGAGCCGCTCCGCTCAGCTAATTCTGGCATAGTACAGGGTACCCATGTGCTATGCCAAGAGTTAGTAATCCACCGGGGGCAGGAGCAGCAATGTGCGCTCCTGCCCGTACTTGCAGCGCTGCTACGGCCCCATTGATAAAATGTACAGTCCATACTCCGTACACCGCCTAGCTGTCAGGGGTGTATGGAGAACATGGTGCACTTTAGGGAAGTAAAAGTATAAAAAAAAAATTTACAAAATTTATTAATAAAGCATATTAGAAATAGATTTATTAGGGAGAACATATTAAAGGTTTATATAAAGGTTTAGTTACTCTTTAAAGAGGAGTTTTTCCAATCAGACAACTCCTTTAAAATGCCCGTATGAAAACCTAAATTTAGTTTTTTTTTTTTACAGAGTTGGCCGCTGCAACTGAGCCATACAGAGATATGACGTCTTGCTGTGAGCCTGCTGAGAGATCTGTACCCACATCCTGCACTATTTCATAGATACACGTTTCTCAGTTCTTTTGTCACCTGGCGCTGCGTCTCAGTGACGAAGGCTGAAGGGCATAGAGCTGCGCCACAGCCAGGGCAGGATATCTGAGGGGGTTAACGAGACCCTGGGGACAAACCTGAGAATGGTGTCACTGGTACAACAGTTCTCGAAAGGCACAACATAACCAACTTCATGTCCAATGTTGACGTCCAGCTCGTCCGCTACCCTCATGGCGAGCCAAACGGCGGTCTGTCTCTGCACCTGGGTACACACCACGCTGCCGTGCTGAGACAGGCAGAACTCTGCGCACCACTGAGGGATCTGCAAAGAGAAGAGACACGTAACAGGTGACTGGGCTATAGGCACTGGAGTACACACAGAAATCAGGGCAAAATTTAGGAGGGCCCAACTTTTATGGAAAGATCCTTAGAATGTTTTAATCCTTTATAGTTAATGCTCCCCCAAAAAGCCTTTCGTTTTTAATGCATCTCTATTTTTCTGACTTTATAAATAATATCATTTTAGCCTGTACGGAGCCACCACTAGGGGGAGCTAACTGCATACAAATGTATACAACTGGAATTAAGCTCAATGGGAGCTGTATGAATCTGGATACAGTGGACTCCCCCTAGGGGGAGGCTAAGGCAGCGTTAGGGCAAACAGAGGAGGCGTTAGAGTGCCCACCCTCACACCACATGTCCCATAGCAGCAGAGTTCAATGGGAGTGGTGTGCATCCCTCTACAGTGAGCTCCCTCTAGTCTAGTAGCACCGACAGTCAGGCAGTGCATATTGGGAACTTTTGCCACTCCTGTGACGGCGTTTCCCTCTGTGCCTATATGGTATGTAGGTCACAGACTATGTACAATGGGCTACTCGTCATCAGACACCTGAACTGGGAGCTGTTCACACTGTGCTAACGATATACGTTTTGGGGCAGAGTCATTAATGTTTTCACCCCAGTTTTATGGTATACATATTTGCGCTATGGCGCTGTGACTTTTTACACAAACTATTGTCCGGGGCGTTGCAGGATCCTCCCAGTGCCCCCTTTGCGCAGCGCTGGGATGCTGCATTATCAGACTCAGGACCAACATCCTAATAACAATACTGAGGGGGTACGGCCAAGTCACAAAGAGGGGCATGGTCTCTTATATAAAAGTCCATGCCAATGCCCCCTAAAAAAAATTGGTATTACACGTTGAACAACGCATTGCGCTCTGAAATTTGAAATTTTTCACCACTTTTCAAAAATGGCAAGCGAACGGAGCTTAGCGGAGGTGGGGTGGCCACCCGAGGTCCTACAAATTATATATCTACACTTGCTCTTAGCTGGCGGGTTTAAAGGGGTTATACGACCACTGAAATGCCCCCCTATAGTCCGGGCCCCTCACCACTTACATCGCTCCCCGGCACCCGCGTTGCTTCTGAAGCCCGCACGGGCGCCGCTGCATCTTCTTGCCGCGCGGAGGGGGGCAGACGGTGACTGGGACGAGCCTCCCTAGTGTCGCCCATGATGCTAGGGAGGCTCGTCCCCATCGCAGCCTGCCATTGGCTGCCCCCAACGCCGGATGTTTTCATCCCAGCGACAAGGAGATGCAGCGGCGGCCGTACGGGCTTCAGAAGCAATGCGGGTGCCAGGGAGCAAGGTAAGTACATTGTGTGTGAGGGGCCCGGGCATATGGGTGGGGGGGCATTTCAGAGGTCAGATAACCCCTTTATCTTTCTGGTGCGCAGACTATCCGTAATTGCACCGAATTTCTTAAGAGGCCTGTACTTCTCAATAATGATGCATTCACACGACCATATGTATTTTGCAGTCCGTGTTGTATCTGTTTTTTTTGCGGACCCATTGTAACAATGCCTATTCTTGTCTGCAAAACGGACAAGAATAGGACATTTTCTATCTTTTTTGTGGGACTACGGAACTGCATTTTTGCAGACCCATTGAAATGAATGGGTTTGTATTCGACCCGCAAGAAATGCGGATCAGAAATACGGTCGTGTGAATGGGGGCTAAATTTGGCTCATTTTAGACTCCAATGGACTTTTCACTAAGGCTGGTTTATGGACACTGTAATGGGGTCATCTCATCTGACACGCTGATTCAATGTCAGATAGGAGCAGGTCCCAGAGGCGAGACCTGCACCCATCTCCAGAATGCGGCCCACCCTGAAGCGAAGATATAGCAGCCACTCTGTTCACCGCTGGGAGAGTTTAAAAAAATAGCAGCGTGCCGGTTTGGCCATTTCCCATAGCGGTAAATGTAGAGGAGCCTGCGCTTGCTCAGCTATTTCCAGAACTCCCATAAGCAATGAATGGTGAGCATGTTGTGCATGCGCAGTGCGCTCTCTTTCACTGTTCTGGAGATAGGAGCGAGTCCCAGAGGTGGGACCTGCACCTATCAGACATTGATGACCAATCCTAGCGAAAGGCTGTCAATGTCTGCGATGAGCCAACCCCTTTTTTTAAGCATATCCAACGTCCTAATGGCCTTCTTATTCTTTTACTGTATGCAATAGCAGAGTAGTTGCCGCTATTCCGTAGAGAGATGAAAAAAATTAAATCAAGCATACTGCGCGGTGTATGTTTTTCTATTACAATGGGACCCTATAGGCGTTGCATAAGCCTATACAGTGCGATACGTTGCAGCCCTCCATTGGGGGTGTTAGTCAGTAGCTTTTCCCAATGTATAGGGAGGCCGACATCATATCCCAGGTTCTCTTTGTGTCCCCAGATTTTATTATATGCAGTCAAAAATGTAATAAAAATAAATAAATAAAGGAGGAAAAAAAAAAAATTGTATTGCATTTGCCTCAAACTAATTGATCCGCATCAAGGTTAAATGGCGCAGCGGCTTTCCTACACCAGTTACTCCATTCTCAGTGACTGGTCGGTGACAAGTGAACAGGGAAATAAGGGCCTATTAGCCGGCAGCTCGCAGCAGGTGGCCGGCCAGGAACGCATTACATGCTCCGAGAACAGACACGAGCTCAGGAAGAAAAATAATACCGACTCTCCCCGGGAGGGAGAACAAACATTCATAATGTGACGGGTCCGGAGTGAAGAGATAATGGGCCGTGGTGCCGGCCACTCAGCCACAAGGAGGCACGGAGAATATGGTTTTTATTATATTAGGCACTGCTCACATCACATTTGGAGCCCGGGTTTAGCAGATACACCGGGAAATCAGGGAGGGGCACACCTGAATGGCTAATCTGCCTGCGGTAGGATTTCGTACCCCCTGCAGTGCAATATAGCTCAGCCCGGTACTGGTGCTCACCCAGCTTTCCCAGAAACAGATATAACTAGGAAACAGCTGGAGAATTTCAGCAACTTGAAAGAAAAGATTGCACCAATTTTTTTTTACATATAAAAGGAAGATGCTATTTAATGGTATTAAATTTGCCTCGGACCGGGAGGAGCCGCCGCGGAGGATTAGGATAGTAGTGGCTCTGGCTGCAACAATTTATAACAGTGGCTAGCCTCTCGACATAGCTCCCTAGGGTCGGGGCAGTGACAGGAGGGAGCACAACCTCATGTGGCTCCAGCTTGAGGATAGTTGGGGTGCCCTTGACGTTGTAAGGTTTGGTGTGGGGTGCCTGGCAGGAGGTGTAGGGTGCAATGGCCAGCGGATGGTGTAGGAGTCCAGGTCAGAAGAGAAGAATACAAGGTCTCTCTTTACTGAAGTGCAAAATGGGAGTTGTAGTAGCACAGATTCGTCTGTACATAGTGCAAATCCTTTCCCCAGATAGTGAGGTAGGGAGAGGGGCAAAGCTGGGAGTTATGGCCTTGACTATCTTGCTAAAGTCTCTTTCAGTACAATCTATGGCAGGCAACAGTACCTTGGCAATAATGGCTGTAATGTCCTCTGACGGCATGTCAGGCCAGGCCGTGTTCAAATGTGAAGGGTGTCTTTACAACATTGTCCCCCACAGCAGTAAGGTCTAAATGGCGGTAGTAGCAGGTTACCTTACTGACTTCTATGCTTGGCCATGCAAATTCTCCTCTCTCTGTTGATGTTACAGTAAATCATACAGAGATCTGTTAGTCTCTAGAACTTGGAGCATGAACCAACAGCTTCCTCTCTAAACAAACTCCAGTCTAGATAGACTTAAGATTAGATGTGGAGCCAGACCACATCTGACCTCCTATGAGGACTGAGCCAGGATAGCTAACCCTGGCTGTACCATCCATACCATGCTATGCTGGGTACAATACATGGCATAGCATTACATAACACCAAACAAACCATTTGCAGATACCCCCTGCTCTGGGATCTGCAGCATATATGCAGTATTTTTCACCACCAGAATTGCGGGTGGAAACTGCACATAATTTTACATTAGCAGCAATGTGGATGAGATTTAATAGGGGTTTTCCAGGAATAAATCATCCACCACTTATCCTCTGATCGGCGGTGTTCCAACACCCAGGAGTGCCATCGATCACCTGTGTGAAGAGGCTGCGGTGCTCCCTTGAGTGCTGCCGCCTCCTCCTCACAGCGCCATACATTGTATAGAGGCGGTAATTGGCATTGCAGCTCAGAACCATTCACTTGAATGGGACCGAGATCCACGTAGGCCATGTGACCGACGAACGTTACGTCACGTGATCCATCTTGAGGATACAGTAGGTCCTCAATATCTACTACCGGAAAATCCCTTTAAACAAATCTCATGCACTTGCCGTGTATAAAATCCACACGTAATTTGCACGGAAATTGACATGTGGTGCATCAAATCTGCCATGTGGAAAAGCAACCCAGCACCCCCATTCCCCATCAAAAGTTTGCAGGTTCTAATTTCTGTTTCAATTCCTCACCAGTATCAAGATCTCCGTTTGCGGTCATGAAAAAAATAAAATAATGTATTTTTTTTTTGTTTATATCCAAAGACTAAAACCTGATACTTCTCTGAGCTGTGCTACATTGTATACAGGATCATGAACAGCACCACAACTGTCCACAGGTTGGTTGTGGTATTGCAGCTCAACCCCTTTCACTTCAATGGAACTTGAGCTGCAAAAGGAGACATCGTTTCCAACCCTGGACAGGAGAGGCGCTGTTTCTGGATGGTTTTTCTAACCCTGGACAGCCCTTTTAATTTGCAGAGAATTTTCTGCTCTGGATACAACTGTAATGAACTGTCTGCTATAACCAGGCAAGTAAGCAAGAAGGCTGCCATTCACTGACAGCAAACAAATCTTAACATTGGCGAGGAACTGATGCACAACGTATATTCGGAAGCTGCAGAAGTCTTCACGTCTGTCATGATCCCGGCACGCCCTTTTAATCCCAGCTCCTGTTTGTAGAAGCTTTGGTGTATGTCTAAGGCCATGTTCACATCACAATCGTGACCTCTGCTTGATGTATACACCGAGAAAAGCTCCCACTAGCCCCCATGAGATCCAATTAAATAAAAGTGGCAGTATTGTGGATTTTTGCACAGATTTTTAACCTAAAAATGGGTGACGATATACAGTACCACGCAAAGTGAATGCGGTTTTCAGTTTTCAAACCGCATCCACATGTAGCGGAAAAATCTGGCCGAAATTCCGGACACGCTGAGGATTTTCAAATGGACGTTTTATTACAGAAATATTGCAGATTTTCACCACGGATTTAACCCTTCAGTGGATTTTCTACCCTCACTCCCGTGACGTTTTACAAAGTGGATGAGAGTTACACAAAGGTCTGCATAAAAATCCAACCGGAATCCACACAGGGATCGAAACGCGGCAAGGATTTTAAATCCTGCAAAGTGTCAATGCATATCATCTTTTGCCACGGATTTCATCCTCTACATTGCAAATCCACAGCAGAATATACCTGTAAGGGGTCATTCACACGGAATATCTTTTGCTGGTGCGGATGCTCAGCCAAAAATCCGACAGGCGGTTCTGCAGAATCCACCCCCCCCCTCCCAATGGGGAGGTCATTTTACCATTCATGCGGTCACACAGCCTGTTGCCTAGAAAGGGCACGTCCTGTGGTCAGGATACACTACAGTCTCCTATTGAAAACAATAGGAGGCGAACTCCGCGTGGCGGCCCAGCAAATTTTTGGTGCAGTACCTGCGCCAATTTCTGCCAGCCGAACACCCAGGTGAACGACCTCCAACTCAGATGTGCAGTCATGATATGAATTTTGGTGCTGCTTTTCACAACTCATGTCTCAGCGCTACCCCCCCCCAATTCCTCTATAAGAGTGACCCCCACAAGTGTGCCTGTCCACGGTGCCCCCATACAGCCAGCCCCGCATACAGAACAGCTACATTGCTGCGGGTATAAGAGGGGAGCCATTTAGCGGTACCCAAGGTGCACTGTGCTTTGCTGCCTGGAGCCTACGTCTGCCAGTGTTTGCTTATACAAATACAGTACAAATACTCCGCCGAGCCGGATGAAACTCAAACACAACACACGGGCGGACCCATCACACATACAAAGCATAGGACTGCTTGGAGTAATGAGATCCAAGAGCACCCATGATGAATGGTTACCCACAGGGCTCCAGAATGAAAACACCACTGGCCCCTAAATTAAATTAAAATAAATAAAAATTAAAAAACAAATGAACATTTAAAGAAAGAATCAAAAACAGGATTATTGTTATCCAAGAGACCGATGGCTGTAGACATAGACTTCTCAATGACAGAAGACTCCCAATCAGAATCCGTATTTTTGCCCATTCCGATCCAAAGAAACCCAGTTGGACTATTACCCCTGTCCTCAGCGGTGGCTGTGATTGGCTGCAGCAGTCATGTCCCATATCCCGGCATGTCTCCGCTAATGTTTGTAAAACAGCGGAAAGAGAATCGGACCAGTTGGGGCGGAAAAACAGCACCAGAGAATGGGGGAGTATAAAACATATTATTTTTAAAAACCATGTTAGGTCTTGTCGAATATTTTTTAATTATCTTAGACAACCCCTTTAATGACCTGTCGGATTTATGGTTGTTTGACTCCTGACACCCACCAGTCAGCTGACTGTAGGAGCCTCAACGCTCCAACTCCCGAAACACCAGGAGTTAGAGCGCTGACTTAAAGGGGACTACTGACACCTCTATGATCAGGTGACAAAGGGGTTGTCGGGAGTCAATCGTCCACCTATCCACAAGATAAGTGATAGATGCATAATTGCTGGGGGTCGGACCAATGGAACCCCCACGATCATTCGGTCCCTGTGCGAATGGAGCGGAATTGAGCAAGTGTGACCACCATTCATCACTATAGAACTGCTGGAGATAGCCGAGCGCTGTAATGATGGTCCCATAGACCGCAAAAGGGATGCGCGCCACCTTTCCATTCACTTGGAGAGCCCTGTTCTCTGGATCGATGTGGGTACCAGTGATTCTGCCCCAAGAAATTATACATTTGCCACCTAACCTGTGCTCATGGGTCAGCCCTTTTAAGTTAAAAGGGGTTTTCCAAGATTTTGATATTGATGACCTTTCCTCTTCGATCAGCCGTTTGAGGGGGCTGCGGCGCTCCAGTGTTCACAGCTGTGCATGGTATTGCAGAACAGGCCCATTCACTTGAATGGTACCAAGCTGCATTTAGGCTATGTGAATGATCAACGTGACGTCACTGCCCTAGGAAGAGGTTGGAGCTCTACAGGCTCTTCAAACAGCTGATCGGCGGGGTCCAACTCCCGGCACTCCTGTCTATTGGCTGTTTGAAGGGGCTTCGGCGCTCCGATGACCTATGCTGATGAATCACTATCAGAATCGCGGACAACCTCTTTAAGGGGGTATTCCCGCGTGGACATTTATGTCACATCCTCAGGTTATGCCATAAATGTCCAATAGGTGCACATTCTAGAAATCGGATCTGCACCTATCTTGAGGAAAGGGTCCTCAGACCCCAGTCTTGCAGGTGCCACAAATGGAGATGTGGCCCCACATGTGCAGTTCTCTCCATTCACTTCTATGGGAGTTCAGAAAATAGCTAAGCTAGCCTGGGACCAGCACCTATCTGCTATTTATTATTATTATTATAGCAGCGCCATTCCTTCCATGGTGCTGTACATATGAACAAGATGAGTTACAGAAGGAGAGAGGGTCCTTACAATCTACAAGGGATGGTGAGAGTAGGTGGGAGTAAAGCTGGTCATGGCGGTATAGAGGCAGCAGGGTTACTGTAGGTTGTAGTCTTGTCTGAAGAGGTGGATCTTCAGGTTTCTTTTGAAGGTTTCCACTGTAGGTGAGAGTCTGATATGTTGGGGTAGAGAGTTTCAGGTTACTGGAGACGCACTGGAGGAATCTTGGAGGAGATTGTGGGAAGAGGTGATAAGAGGAAAGTAGAGAAGGAGGTCTTGTGAGGTTACGTGTGGGAAGGCAGCGGGAGATCAGGTCACAGAAGTATGGAGGGGACAGGCTGTGGACGGTCTTGTATGTCATAGTGTTTTGTACTGGATTCTCTGGGACACGGGACTGGAAGAGAGAAGAGACAGGGGAGTAACGGGGGGAGAGGTGGATGTCTGGCAGCAGGATTGAGGATAGATTGGAGGAGTGTGAGGGTGCTAGATGGGAGGATGTTACAGTAGTCTAGGCGGGAGGTGATGAGGGCACGGCAAGCAGTTTTGCAGACTCCTGATTGAGGAATGTGCAGATCCGAGAGATATTTTTGAGTTGGAGGCGGCAGGAGGTAGAAAGGGCTTGGATATGAGGTTTAAAGGACAGAGCAGAATCAAAGGTTATCCCAATACAGCGGACCTAGTTGACCGGGGAGAGTGTGCAGCCATTGACTGCGATAAATAGATCTCATCGATTGTACGTTTTTGCGAGCAGGGCCCTCATTCCTCTTGCTTTAATTGCTAACCTGTTTGCTGCTATGTTATTTATGACTCTGTCTGTACATGAACCCCCGATTGTAAAGCGGTGCAGAACATGTAGGCGCAATGACAATTATTATTTATTACAGATGGGTCTGTTGGGGGGCTGAGCGTTAAGATTTAGGACCTATCTTGTGGATATACCATAAACGGTGAGATCTCTAACAACCATCTTCTGCTGCACGGAGCAGGACGGATGTCAGCGGGCTGTGCAGACGCTGGCAGCTACATAAACTTAGGCAAGTGTAAATTCTGCAATGTAATCCCCAGGAAAGGGAAAATGACAATATGATTGCAGCCGCCGCTGTGAAGACTGCCTCTTGTAGTGATGGGAGATGTCACCTCACGCTGGGAAGGTAAGACAGGCAGCCGAGCCGCGCGCTCCCATAAATCCTCATCATCTTGCGCTGTGTGCAGACGGACAGGGACAGACAGAAAGAATTTTTTGGCACATATGTACAAGGATTTTATAGCTTTATGATGTCAGATTTGAGGAAAAAAAGATCCCCTAATGCAAATGAATGGGTTTCTTCATACCTCATAGAGCGGAGAAAAACTGCGGAATAAAAAAAATAAATATAACGATGTGGACTTTAAAAATGGACAGCACGTTCGTGATTGCCTACGATGCTGTACAGAAATGCTACCAATTAGCTCCACTTGGTCATAATGGGACCAGGCCACAAGTGGAGGTTTCACCTTGGATTTCCGCCACCGATGCCTTGAAAAATCCATGAATGGCAAATCCAATAGATAGGACCATAACCTAACCCTGTACTGTGCGGAAACCACACTGCTTGACTTCTCTACCCCAGTCCTTCTATCCATCTGTCTACCTATCCACAGACATCCGGCCAATACTTCGATGAGCATCTCAAATCCCAACTGGAGAAAGGGCCAGCGACTTTCTCTAATCCTTAGAACGCCTCACAAGGATGAATGCTAAGCTGCCATTGCTGAGGCCTAGGGAGGTCTCCTGTGCTCTAGCTTCTATTATGGCTGCTACCCAAGTTAGGGTCCTTTTAAACGGGGTGAAGCGGGGCCATAACAAGGGTCTGTGTAAAAGGTCCTTTGGAACCAGAGCTCTGGACTAGATGACCCTACAGAAGAGGGTAGCATGGAGTTAATATACCTTATTACTGAAAGCAGGGGTTGTAGTTAGTTGGGGCAACTGGTCAGCGCATGTGCCCTGTGTGTAGGGTGCCTGGGGTAGGGAAGGGGCACCAACAAGACACTGCCTCGGGCAGAGCATTCGGATACAGAGCTAGGATGCAAACCGAACCTTGGCTCAGGTGAACCGTGTGAGGACCGTCTACAACTGACCCACTAGTGCCGGCCAGGTCATTTAGGAGGACGGATTTCGGGCCTCATTCACACGTGCACTATTTTTTCAGCATTTTGAAACAACTGGGGGGAAAAAAAAGAATAATAAAATGTTTCAAGTTCTACAATTTGTCAGGGATGGGCAATCTTACAGTGCAGGATGTTTAGGTCACACAGGATTGATAGGGCATCAATATAAAAGGAAACCCCCTTTAAGGGCTCATTAAGACGACCACGCCGTATTTTGCAGTCCGCAAATTGCGGATCCGCAAAACACGGATGCCGCTCGTGTGCGTTCCGCAAGGCCTGTTATAGAAATGCCTATTCTTGTCCGCAAAGCCGACAAGAATAGGACATGTTCGATCTTTTTTTGTGGGGCCACGGAACGGAGCAACGGAAGCTGACAGCGCCCCGTTAAAATGAATGGGTCCACACCCCCTGTTCTGCAAAATTGCAGAACGGATGCGGACCCATTCATACGGTCGTGTGAATATGCCCTAAGGGGGTTGACTTCCAACATACACTGCAAATGTATAGGTAACACATGTATGATCGCTGGGGGTTTGACCACTGGGATCCCCACCCCAGCGATCGTGAGAACAGGGGTCTTCAGGAGATAGCCGGGCGATGTACAAGCCAGTCCAATAAACCGTGAATGGAGTGGTGGGCCCACATGTGCACTACTGCGCTATTCACTCAGGGTCCCCCATTTTCATGATCAAGAGGGGTCCCAGCGTTTATACAATTAGCACCTATCCTGGGGATGAGTGAGAAAAGGTTGTTCATGAGATAACCCATGAGTGTTGTTAACTGAGTGTTGTTGTGTCAACCAAGGCAGCTCCGCCCCTGAAACGCGCTGTGTTCACCTGACACGGCTCTGGGATATGTTGAAATCACAGGGCAGAGTTCAATGGAACCAAATGCAGCGACACAAATAAGCTCCTGCCGTTTATTACCATTGCTAAATAAATATATGGCAAAAACTCCGACTCCTAATGCGTGGGCCGAGATAAAGAGACATAATTGCAGCTATTCCTAGTGACCTGGACAAAGTTTTCCTGCCCTGCCGGAGTAATTCAGGGCTGACTGCTCTGCACTTAGACCCATATTTCCCCTTGCAGAATTATCTGTGCGGTGGCGTCATGCCGCACACTGGTTTCTGTGTAATATACAATCATGAACCATAAAATCATATCACCAGGGAAACAGTCATAAACCAGGTTCCTGGATGACAGCTCTGCAATCGTTTCCAGGTAAAGGATCACCTGCCCTACAAAAACAGAACTTTAAAGGCCGAGTTCACACGAACGTGTGTGACCCGTGCCGCAATGCACGATCGCCGGCCATAGGTCAGCAGCATTGGATCGCGGACCCATTCACTTTAATGGGTCCGCGATCCGCCTGTTCCGCAAAAAGATAGAACATGTCCTATCTTTTTGCGGAACGGAAGTACGGGACGCAACCACACGGAAGCACTCCGTAGTGCTTCCGAGGGGTCCCGTTCCGTGCGGCCGTTCCGCAATTCCGGATTTGCGGACCCATTGAAGTAAATGGGTCCGCATCCGTGATGCGGAATGCACACGAAACTGTGGCCGTGTATTGCGGCCCGCAATTTGCGGGCCGCGATACGGCCACGGATCACACACGTTCGTGTGAACTAGGCCTAAGGCTGGTTTCACACAATGTGAAATGCGAGAGCTCCCGTCCTGACCTACCTAGCACTGATAGGATCGCATAGCATTAGGGCTCTCGCGGGAATCACGCTCTGTGTGAGAGAGAGATCTTGCAGTCTGGACTACAGAAGCGCACGGCATTATCGTGACTGATGATGCTGTGTGCCTCTGTGTGACCTTTCTGTAACGGAATCATACCGACATAAAGCTGTCAGTATGATTCCGTTACAGAAAGGTCAGGCAGAGGCACACAGTATTATCAATCATAATAATGCCCTGCGCTTCTGTAGTCCAGACCTCAAGATCTCTCTCTCTCACCCGAAGCGCGTGATTCCCGCAAGGGACACACTCGTGTGAAAGAGAACCTTATAAATCGATTTATGATGCTATGTAGCCCTTAGAGTTCTGGAATGTATTTAATAACACTGACAGCATTATGTCAGTGTTATGCAATACATTCCAGAACTCTAAGGGTTACATAGCATGATAAGTCAATGCTATGCGACCCAGTCAGTGCTACGGAGGTCAGGACGGGAGCTCTCGCAGACACACGCTGCGAGTTCAACGCATTGAATTTGCTGGTCTGAAACCAGCCTTAAGTGGCCAAACACTCTAGGCCTTCTTCTAGTCGACAGCTGTTATGCCCGACCACCCCTCATACACATGCATGCTCGGCTTTCCATCCGCAGCATGTCGGTTCATGCTGTGGAATATGTATCACAGATTTCACCCTTTGCAATGCAAATCAGATCCGCAAGCGGATTTTGACACAGATCTGATGCAGATTTTTCCTTCACAAGTTATGTCTCATGAGGACACGCCATTAAAGGGGGTTTTCCCCCATCTCATCATTTGTGGCATATCGCTAGGATATGCCACAAATGCCAGATAGGTAGAGTTCCACCTCTGGTGCATGCTCCTAACTCCAGAATGGGGCCCTCGAAGTGAAGGACAGCACGCCACACATGCGCAGCGTCCTCTACATTCACTGCGATAAGACTTCTGAAAAAAGCCAAGAGAGCGTGCCCGGCCATGTTCGGAAGTCCATTAGCAGTGAATGGAGAGCAATCCGTGCAAGAGTGGCCACCTCTCCATTCTCCGCTATGAGACTGCCAGCACTCTGCTATATTCAGAATTCCCGTAGCGGTGAGTGGAGGGTGGCAGTGCTTGCTCCGCTGTTCTCCCTTCACATCATGTGGGACCTGCACCTATCTGACATTTGTACCATATCCTAGCAATATACCACAGATGTTGAGATCTTTTCCCAGTGCATGTGTACAAAGTTACAAAAACTCCATTCACTTTCATGGAATGCATGGACTTGAGGGTAGGTTCAGATGGAGGATTTTGTCGGTGACGATATCCTCCGTGTATCAAGCGGCAGAAACCGCTGCGCTGCAGTTTCTGCTGTGGGTTTTCATTTGGACCCGCTCTAGGTTTAGCTCTACTGAACGGAGCCAAATCACGAGCAGGGTCCTGCTGCGGCTCTGTGAAGGGTGGGAAAGAATGGACCTGTACATCCTTGGTGCGGGATTGAAAACCATGTGGCAAAAAACCTGCATGAACTGCAGCGTGAAAACAGCGGGAGGTCGGTTTTAGCGCAGATTCGGCCCAGCTTTGGGCACTGAATCTGTGCTGGAACCGGCTCCATCTAAACATACTCTTAGATGCAGAAGGCCTCATCAAATCCTGGATATGAGAACGGGGCTGTACATATGATGGCAAGATCAGACTGCTCACTATTTGGTCTAACCCAAAGACTCTCCTGTAACGAGCTGTACTCTTCTGCGATCGTAACATGACTAGTCGTGGCCAGGAAGAGAGAGGCAGCAACAATAAAGCCCCCAAGGCACATGGGGTCATATATCATATAGTGACAGTGCTGAAGGGCCATACTATGGCACAGGGGCGGACTGGCCATAGACCTTACAGGAAAATTTTCCCAGGGGGCGCCTGGGCCCTCCCCATGTCCAGTGAAAGTTTTTGGGGATGTATTTTGTGCTGGACTGTGGCTCTGTTGGGGTGGTATATTATGGTATTGCTGGCCCTGCCTTCCATCAATTTGACCCGACTACAAAATGGGCCACTTTTAGTATTTTTTCCAGGGCCATTTTAAGTTCCCAGTCCGCCCCTGCTATGGCAGTTCGCCTCCTTAGAAGTCACTCTCAACTATTCTGAAGCAATAGGTGCAGACCGTTCTCAATAGAGACAAATTCTAAGTATTAAATAAGGTTCCTTTAGCTATGCGTAAATGGTACCACAAGGCCACCGCTAGGTCTACATCCACAAGTCATCACATTGTAATGCAAAATACATACACAGAAACCATAAAATTGTCATTAATCAGATCTCAGAAGCAACAGGTGCCAAACCAACCACTTACTTGAGAACTCTTCCCGCTCTTCGCCCGTCCGGACACCACCACAATTTGGTTGTGCAGCAAACTCTCCAAGAAGACATATTTAGCTTTCCAAATAGGAAGGTTCTCCCTTTGCTTGAGGAGCTGAAAAAAACGTGACGAGTACGGCAAACCATCAAAAGGATTTATCTCCAAGTCATCAAGCAACCCTTCGTCAACGTCGCTCGAGCCCGACTCATCCAGGAAACAACCTTTCTCAGGAGACACCTTTAGCAAATCGTTGGCTACTTCAGGAGTACCTGGCCGAAGAGCCATCATCGGAGGAAGTCAGGGATCCTTCCCATGAATCCAGAGACTCTGATCCAAAACTTTGCACCATCTGATTCCTGTAGACTTTCACTGGGAATTAGATACCTCCGAGCTGTCGAAATGAGTTTTGGAAGAGGTTAGACTTGTAGAAGAAACTCATATCTGCAGTAGAGAAGACAAGGAAGCCTCTAACAGAACTTCCCTTGTGTTCTCATTGTATGCTTGCCTAACTGCTCCTGTGTAGAGAATGATTAAGCAAAGACTGGCCTGGCCAACCCTCTCTTACACGTGTCTGGATCCTGAATGACTGTGTGAATACAAAGCAGTGGAGTGATTGTGGAGAGATGGTCATGTGGTGACCTAATCCCAAAACAATGGGACCTCAACTATGGGAAGTAAAAAAGGAGCTGACGGAGCATTGGAGCTTTCCTGGTCACCATATGTATCTGCCGCATGGAGGGTAAAAAAATAACTAAAAATAATTATTATTATAATAAAACAAATTACATATTATTTGTCAAAGCGGCTACAGAAACAAAGGCTGACATGACAGCTTGGGGAATACCAGAGTGTAACCTACATAGAAGGCTTTGTTATCTGAGACAGAAGGCTGACCTATATACACACACACACACGATGAGAGTGTGCGAGACAAATGAGGGAGGCGGACAAAGCTAAATGGATGGATAAAGCATAAAAACAGCAACACAATAACAAAACACAATAGTTAAACAGTGCATTCATTCTGATTGTATAATAGAGATGTCGGAGAAGTTCACCAGGTAGCCTCGTGTAATTACTTTTTGAAGATTCTGCTGACGATTTCATCAAGAACGCCCATAATCCAGGCAATTATAGGATGATTGGGGGATAAGAGAAGAAACACGTGGAGGAGTAGAAGAGCTGGAAAAGAACTTTCCCTACCAGAGGATTCAGTCACATGGGGAGTGCACGCTGCGGGGTGGCAAAGGATGAGGGCTCGTCCACATTTCTGTGTCCATTTAACTTCGGTGAAATAAATAAATAAATAAAGCATCCTTGTATTATCCGTGAAGGATCCGTGTGTCCGTTTTTACCGTCCGCGTGTAATCTGTAATTCACAGGCGCTGCTGATCTGAAAATTAATTTTCAAATCATCTCCTTTCAGTCATCAGTGAAAAACAGTGATTTTCACAGACCCATAGACTTCAATGGGCGTGCTTGGTCTGCATCACGGACCAAAGTAGTGCATGTCTCCGTGACAGCCCAAGTCATTGAAAAACGGAAATATGGACAAATTGTAGCCATGCGCTGCATTAAAAAAATAAAAGGTCAGCGGGAATTAATAAACCGTATGGATTGTTAAATCCAGCATATCAATTCATGCTGCAGATATCAATGCGAAATTCAGGGCAAATCCACACCAAAAGTCGTGTCAAAGTCTGCAGGAAAGTCCTATTTGGACACGGATGCATCGCAGATCTGTGGTGAGAGCCATAGCAGATTTTCTGCCTCAACGCTCCGACGATGACCCAGCATGCATGTGTTTGGGTCAGGAGGAACAGCTGTTGGCCTAATGCGTGTTTGACAGACAGCTCTCTGAAGTGGAGTCAGATTTACAGCACAACTAGTGTGACAACACGTGTGCGGTTAGAGACTGGCTGCTGGGCTTAAAGGGCATCTGTCAGCAGATTTGTCCCTATGACACTGGCTGACCTGTTACATGTGCGCTTGGCAGCTGAAGGCATCTGTGTTGGTCCCATGTTCATATGTGCCCGCACTGCTGAGAAATATGATGTTTTAATATATGCAAATGAGCCTCTAGGAGCAACGGGGGTGTTACCATTACACGTAGAGTCTCTGCTCTCTCTGCAACTGCTGTGCCCATCTGCACTTTCATTAACAGGACCAGGCAGTGTAAATGTCATAGTGCCTTGCCCTGTCTATCAAAGTGCAGAGGGTGCGGCAGTTGCAGAGAGAGCAGAGCCTCTAGGTGTAACGGCAACGCCCCCGTTGCTCCTAGAAGCTAATTTGCATATATTAAAGCAATGCGGGCACATATGAACATGGGACCAACACAGATGCCTTCAGCTGCCAAGTGCAGATGTAACAGGTCAGCCAGTGTCATAGGTACAAAACTGCTGACAGATGCCCTTTAAAGGGGTATTCTGGTAGGTAAAAGCTATCCCTTATCCACATGATAAGAGATAGCTAGCAGATCGGTGGGGGTCCTACCGAGCAGCTGGGGGTCTGCAGAGGGTATGGGGCCCCCGTCCTCATGATCGGTGGGGGTCCCAGTGGTAGGACCCCCAACAATCTGATAGTTATCCCCTATCCCGTGGATAGGGGATAACTTTTATCTACCGGAATACCCCTTTAATGTGCCCAAACACATTAGGCTAATGTTGGCCAACCATTGAATGTGTACAGGATTGTCCCAACTCTCCCCCGATGGCTCATAAAGAAGAAAGAAGGATTGAGAATGTTGGATATCAAAATAGGACTTAGTCCTCCCCTTCACTTGGAGAACACATGCATGCTTGATCAAGCCTAGCATGCATGTGTATGGGCGAGTCGAGAGGAACAGCTGTCAGTTATCTCAGGTGTAAGATCAGCTTTACATCTTGAGATGGAATATTATCGCTGCTGCATAGAAAACAAGGCGGGGGAACAGGGGACCGTGAGAAATGATTAGACGGCTGTAGTGACAGTGTTCTAGTCCCATACACAGACCGCAGAGCACCGTGCAGCTCACATCTCAGGGGCTGACCTCACCGCTTTATCTAATCCAGCTCAGAGGCAATTTAGCTTATGCCGAGTGAAAGGTCAATTTAAAGGGATGGGCAGGGAGCAGACTCTGCAGAGTTCCTGGCAGATGTCAATGTCTGGGCTGCTTTGTTCCATATAAAAATTTGAGGGAGATTCCATCAAAGACTAAAGCTCAAGGGCAATCATCGAATTCACCGCCAGCTGTCTTCTGATGCAATGCCGGCCCAGTGACCGGCAAGTAACTGCCCTGAAAGCTCCCGGTCTTCTCCACCGGGGACATTTACATGGGACTTTTTGCCACGATTTCTATATACACTGCAAATCTGCTACATTGTGTGTATATTATATATTTTTTTTTTTTTTACAAAAATGTCTGAGTTTGGGCTCAAACATACGACTATAAATATCTTCCTTTTTTTTCCAAGGCTAAAAAAAAAAAAACGTACCCACTGATTGCTTGGGAACTTGCATATGTGCATATATATTATTTTTTTTGCAGAACCATATGCTCCATCCCCAAATCTTAGCGCAGGTCCTAAGGGTACGGCCACACTGGTCACATGATGTGTGTTTTGCGGCCAGGATCGCAGAGTAGCAGTGAACCCATAGAACAGCCTGTCGGATCCATCCTGCCGCTAGTTCACGTGTGCCCCCGGACTACCGCTCCGTCCCCATTGACTATAATGGGGGCGGGTGCGGAGTTCCGGCGGCAGCGCACGGCGAGAGGCTGCCGGAATAAAAGTACTGAATGTCGTACTTTTAGTCCGGCTGCCTCTCGCCGCGCTGCAGCCGGAACTCCGCCCCATTATAGTCAATGGGGACGGAGCAGCAGTCCGGGGGCACACGTGAACTAGCGGCAGGATGGATCTGACAGGCTGTTCACCTGCTGGACTCCCCTGCCGCTAATGTGAAAGTACCCTAATTCTTGTCCATATTTGCAGTTGAAAATAGGCCTGTCTATTGATGGGGGTGAGAAGACTTTGGAATGTACAGAGAATATGCAAAATGTCAGGTCCCATCTCGTGGGAATGGAGAAGTGACCATGCACGTGAATCTCTCTCTATTCAGTTCTATGGGAAATCCAAAAATTAGCTGGGCACACTTACTTGGCTATTTTTGGAATTCTGATAGAAATGAATGGAGATAGCCGCGCATATGCAGCCACCTTTATTTCTCATCCGTCTCATTGGGGGACACAGGCCTTGACCATGGGTATATATATAAGGACCGGGGCCCGGTCCTTAACGCCGGTACTCTTCCACAATAGCCAAACAAATCCATCTGGAAATGGAAGTCTTTGACCCCTCTGGAATCACAAACAGGGAATCCGTCCGCCTGAAAGTAAAGTTTGTGACAGGATTTGAACTCACAGGTTCTGCATCACAGCCCAGAACCTTAACCACTACACTATATAGCTGCACGCACCAGATCCAGAGTATGGAGCGACTGTTCTCGAGGATGAGACACGTCCGGACAAAATGAAGGAAGAATAATCTCCTCATTTAGATGGAATGTCGACACCACCTTCGGCAAGAAGGGACTGCACAGGGCGAAGGACCACCTTATCCTGATGGAGGATCAGGAAGGGCGACCGGCATGACAGAGCCGCGAGTTCCGACACTAAGCTAAAACGGAGCTGTTTGCGGTGCAGCCTCTTCCCAGGGCAGCAACATCACGTTCATCGGTCATATGGCCCTAGATATGCAGCTCAGACCCAGTGAAGTGAACGGGGCTGAGCTGTAATACCAAGCACAGCCACTATACAAAGGATGGCGCTGTGCTTGTATACTGTGAGGAGGCTGCAGAGCTCATCAAACATCTGATCGGCAGGGGTGTCAGGTGTCAGACCCCCACCAATGCGATACCGATGAACTATCCAGTATTAAACACTTGGAAAACATTGGAGTTCCTTTCTAAAAATTTAAATTTTTAATCATCATATATTTTTAAGGCCTCATGCACACGACCGTTGGGTTCCGTTCCGCAAAATGGGGTTCCGTTGTTCCGTTATCCGTGTGTCTTCCTTTTTTTTTGGAGGGCCACCAAACATGAAGGAAAGTAAAAAAAAAATCTAAGTCAAGTTTGCTTTGCAAATGATAGGAAAAAAACGGACGCGGACGACAATCTTGTGTGCCTCCGCGTTTTGACTTGAATGGGTCCGCGAACCGTTATCCGCGAAAAAAATAGGACAGGTCATATTTTTTTGACAGACTGAAACCACGGATCACGGACGACAAACGGTGCTTTAGCCGAGTTTTCAACGGACCCATTGAAAGTCAAAGGGTCCGCAGAAAATCACGGAAAACGGAACAACGGACACGGATGCACACAACGGTCGTGTGCATGAGGCCTAAGTCTAAATTTTCTTCAGTAAAGCCTCTTTCACACGACTGTTTTTTTTTCCCGTTTACGGGCCGTTTTTTTTTTGCGTTCCTTATACGGTTCGTATACGGAACCATTCATTTCAATGGTGCCGCAAAAAAAACGGAATGTACTCCGTATGCATTCCGTTTTTCTGTTTTTCTGTTCCGTTGAAAGATAGAACATGTCCTATTATTGCCCGAAAATCACGTTCCGTGGCTCCATTTAAGGCCTCCTGCACACGACCGTTGTGTGCACCCGTGGCCGTTGTGCCGTTTTCCGTTTTTTTTCGCGGACCCATTGACTTTCAATGGGTCCGTGGAAAAAACGGAAAATGCACCGTTTTGCAGCCGCATCCGTGATCCGTGTTTCATGGCCGTGAAAAAAATATGACCTGTCCTATTTTTTTCACGGCCAACGGTTCACGGACCCATTCAAGTCAATGGGTCCGTGAAAGAACACGGATGCACACAAGATTGGCATCCGTGTCCGTGATCCGTGGCCGTAGGTTAGTTTTTATACAGACGGATCCGAAGATCCGTCTGCATAAAGCTTTTTCAAAGCTGAGTTTTCACTTCGTGAAAACTCAGAACCGACAGTATATTCTAACACAGAAGCGTTCCCATGGTGATGGGGACGCTTCTAGTTAGAATACACTACAAACTGTGTACAAGACTGCCCCCTGCTGCCTGGCAGCACCCGATCTCTTACAGGGGGCCGTGATCAGCACAATTAACCCCTTCAGGTGCGGCACCTGAAAGGGTTAATTGTACTATCATATCCCCCTGTAAGAGATCAGGGCTGCCAGCAGCAGGGGGCAGACCCCCCCCCCTCCCCAGTTTGAATATCATTGATGGCCAGTGCGGCCCCCCCCCCCCTCTATTGTAATTATTCGTTGGTGGCACAGTGTGCGCCCCCCCCTCCCTCCCTCTATTGTAATAATTCGTTGGTGGCCCCCATCGGCCCCCCCTCCCTCTATAGCATTAACAACATTGGTGGCCAGTGTGCGGCCCCCCCTCTCCCCCCCCCCCCCCCATCATCATTGGTGGCAGCGGAGTTCCGATCGGAGTCCCAGTTTAATCGCTGGGGCTCCGATCGGTAACCATGGCAACCAGGACGCTACTACAGTCCTGGTTGCCATGGTTACATAGCAATAGTACAATAGTAGAAGATTCATACTTACCGGCTGCTGCGATGTTCGTGTCCGGCCGGGAGCTCCACCTACTGGTAAGTGACAGCCTCAGGTCTGTGCGGCGCATTGCTAAATGAACTGTCACTTACCAGTAGGAGGAGCTCCCGGCCGGACACGAACATCGCAGATCCCAGGTAAGTATGAATCTTTTACTATTGTACTATTGCTAGTAACCCGCTGCCACCAATGATCGGGGGGGGGGGGGGGGGGAAGGAGATGGGAGGCCGCACACTGGCCACCAATGTTGTTAATGCTATAGAGGGAGGGGGGGGGGGCCGATGGGGGGCGCACACTGTGCCACCAACGATTTATTACAATAGAGGGGGGGGGGGCGGGGGGGCGCACACTGTGCCACCAACGATTTATTACAATAGAGGGAGGAAGGGGGGGGGGGGGGGGGGGGCGCACACTGTGCCACCAACGATTTATTACAATCGAGGGAGGAAGGGGGGGGCGGGGGGGCGCACACTGTGCCACCAACGATTTATTACAATCGAGGGAGGAAGGGGGGGGGGGGGCGGGGGGGGCGCACACTGTGCCACCAACGATTTATTACAATAGGGGGGGGGGGGCGGGGGGGCGCACACTGTGCCACCAACGATTTATTACAATAGAGGGAGGAAGGGGGGGGGCGGGGGGGCGCACACTGTGCCACCAACGATTTATTACAATAGAGGGAGGAAGGGGGGGGGGGGGGCGCACACTGTGCCACCAACGATTTATTACAATAGAGGGAGGAAGGGGGGGGGGGGGGAGGGGCCGCACAGGCCACCAATGATATTCAAACTGGGAAGGGGGGGGTCTGCCCCCTGCTGCCTGGCAGCCCTGATCTCTTACAGGGGGATATGATAGCACAATTAACCCCTTCAGGTGCGGCACCTGAAGGGTTAATTGTGCTGATCACAGCCCCCTGTAAGAGATCGGATGCTGCTAGGCAGCAGGGGGCAGTCATGTACACAGTTTGTAGTATATTCTAACTAGAAGCGTCCCCATCACCATGGGAACGCCTCTGTGTTAGAATATACTGTCGGAAATGAGGTTTCACGATCTAACTCATATCCGACAGTATATTCTAACATAGAGGCGTTCCCATGGTGATGGGGACGCTTCAAGTTAAAATATACTATCGGATTGGAGAAAACTCCGATCCGATGGTATAAAAGGGACTCCAGACTTTACATTGAAAGTCAATAGGGACGGATCCGTTTGAAATGGCACCATATTGTGTCAACGTCAAACGGATCCGTCCCCATTGACTTGCATTGTAATTCAGGACGGATCCGTTTGGCTCCGCACGGCCAGGCGGACACCAAAACGACTTTTTTTTCATGTCCGTGGATCCTCCAAAAATCAAGGATGACCCACGGACGAAAAAACGGTCACGGATCACGGAAAAACGGGACCCGTTTTTGCGGACCGCAAAAAAATACGTTCGTGTGCAGGAGGCCTAAATCAATGGGTCCGGAAAAAAAACACATACTGAAATGCACCCGTATGTCTTCCGTATCTGTTCCGTTTTTGCGGATCCATGTATTACAAATTTTATGCCCAGCCCAATTTTTTCTATGTAATTACTGTATACTATACATGCCATACGGAAAAACGGAACGGAAAAGGAAACACAACGGAAACAAAAAACGGAACAACGCATCTGTTTAAAACAGACCGCAAAACACTGAAAAAGCCATACGGTCGTGTGCAGGAGGCCTAAGGGTACATTCACACAACAGTGTGTAATCCTTTCCGTTTTGCGGTCCGCAAATAACCGAACCGTGTGTCCGCATTTTGCAGACAAATGACTTCTGTTTGTGTTCCGTATGTCTTCCGTTTTTTTACGGTCTGCAAAAAACAGAAGGAAAAAAAAGAGAGAGAGAGAAAAAAAAAAATTACAGGAACTGCAATTTGCGGATCCATTGACTTGAATGGGGCTGCGGACCGAGCTGTGCGGATAATAGTAGTACAAGCTTTATATTTTTGTGGACTAGAATACATACTGAACGCTGTCCGCACATTTTATTCACCCATAGAAATGAATGGATCCGCATCTATTCCGCAAGATGCGGATAAAATTATAGGGTGGTGTGAATGTAAATCTTCCAGTGTCTGCTCTGCGGTCACTTGGCAGGCAGTGATGCTGCTATGATCGAGGGCATGCGCTGCCGCTCGCCTTCATCAGCGCTGGCGCCAGCTTTTAGGCTTCTACATATTTTAAGTGGTCTCATTAACGCTAGAATCATCGCTGCCCTCCTAAAACCTCCAGCGCGCTTCCCAATATCCCAGACGCCGATCATGTCAATGGGCCGGGATTTATTAAAGCCTGTCATTTCCTATTAACGCTTCACCAATTTAAATTGGATTTTAAAGGTAGAAAGATGGAAGATTGAGGGTTTTAAACTGAGCTGCAACATTCATTTTGGGGAGGTGGAGGAGGGACTATGAGCGCCCCATGATCACTCCGGGGGCAGGAGGATCATTATTGATTATTCCTAGGACACTTTTGCAAAACTGTGCATTTTTTTGCTGCAGCTTTGAATTATTATTTTTTTTTGATGATGATATGCATTTTGTGACTACTCCCCGAGACCAGAGCTCTACAGTGTTAGGGCCCTTGCACATGACTGTATGCCCTCCGATATATACGGTCCGTGAGCGGGCCATGCACGTATGGGGCCGAACATGACGGGTGCAGGAAAACCCTGCAGTAACAAGCGCCCTTCCTGCACCCCACAAGTATATAAGGCCGGGTTCACACAGCTTTTCAGGCTTTTTCTGCAAATATGTTTTTGGCGCCTATTTTTATTTTATTTTTGCTTGGAAAAAAAATAAAAATAAAAAGGTCAGCTCCGGACGTTGGACGAAAGTCTATAGGAAATGTGAAACACAAGCTTTTTTTGCCTACTCATTATTTTTCCACTTGGGTGCATTTTTTTAAAAAAAAAATTCAAATACAGCACAGGTGCAAGGGCTTTAGAAAAGAGTTTAAAAAAATTTTTTTTTTTAAAAAGCATGCAGTATATATATATATTTTTTACAGGTAAGGAAACGCCAGAGCAAATCCGTGTGTGTAGGGACCCTCATAATATCTAAAATTACCATCGCAGATTTGTGTCTTTTTACATTACAATCTGAAATAAAGGACAGACGGATCGGGGGGGGATCCAACCACTGAGACCCCAAATGGTCACTCAGGCAGGGGCGATGGCTTAGAGATGGTGGAGGGGGGCAACATGACGTTCCAGGCCCCTAATGTAGAATTTGCATGGTGTAAAGTCATTTCCAGTCCTGGAAACCATTTGGACCCCCGACCCCTGCAGCCCCCTGTGTTTGGACTGGTGCAGGTGTCAATAGTGCGACCCTATGACATTACACACACATGGCATTAACAGTTGTCATGGGGGAAGGGAAGGGATTCCCTTTCATTGGCACCGGTCTGTCCTGTAACCACAGAGCCATAACCGCACGTAGACCGGGTATATAAACGTGAGGGGCGGCTAGTGACGTCATACAAGAGTGTATTTTCTATATCAGCCTGCCACGTTTACAAAGCCATAATCACAACACAAACCGCAGCCAGAGACTTTTTAGGCCCCCCGGGCTTCCGTACTCCGAGGCAGGCTCCCGGCCGTTACTATGACAACCGAACTACGCTTTACCACACCAACTCTAAAAGACCGGGGGAGTGAGAGGAGCATGGAGCCGGCAGGTAACGGACACGCTGGTGTATAGCTATACGTTACCTGTGTCTGCTGAGCCGGGGGAGGAGTGTCAGCTCCTGGGACTGCCCGGAACTCTCAGGCAGGGACTTGTATGAAGT
Organism: Bufo bufo; assembly: GCF_905171765.1. NCBI lineage: Eukaryota > Metazoa > Chordata > Amphibia > Anura > Bufonidae > Bufo > Bufo bufo. The sequence goes on from NC_053394.1 coordinate 39,205,187, forward strand.
GGTGATGATTTACTGCCTGGAGTAGAACCACAACTCCCAGCATGCTCCGCGCTGCAGGTGTCAGTGCATGCCGGGAGATGTAGTTTCCCACCAGGTGTGTGCACACTCTGGAGACACGTTGTTGAAAGGTGCACTTAAAGGGGTTGTCTCTCACTTCAGCAGATGACATTTATCATGTAGAGAAAGTTAATACCAGGCACTTACTAATGTATTGTGATTGTCCATATTGCCTCCTTTGCTGGCTGGATTCATTTCTCCATCACATTATACACTGCTCGTTTCCATGGTTATGACCACTCTGCAATCCAGCAGCGGTGGCCGTGCGTGCACTCTACAGGAAAAGACGCTCGACTCTCTGGTGGCCAGAAGCACACATAGGCTGACGCTTTTTTTCCCCCTATAGTGTGCAAACACGACCAAGGGTGCTGGATTACAGGGTGGTCTGGGGGGGGGGGGGGGGTGGTGTTCTAGGTCTGCCCCTAGGTGATCCCCTTATCTTGGATAGGGATAACTATTAGATCGGTGGGGGTCCTACTGCAGCGTACTCAAGTTGTGTTTAGAAATGTTCCTGGGTGTTGTAGTGCAATAGACACTAACCTGAGACGGCTGACTCTCTGCAAGGGCAGGTGATGGTAAGAAATGTTCGTGACGCCAGTGCCAAGTAAACGGTGGCACGCCGTTTGCGGATAGCAGGAATAAATGAGGAACCACGTGATGTTAAAACAGAACTCCAACTTTAGTAGTTATAAATATAGAGACATTCACGGAAGCGCAGTTCCTTGGCATACAGTCGATTTTTCAATACGGTTGATGCAGGCAATACAGATTGAGCAAGGTGACTACAGAGTGTTAAACACACAGGACTTACAGTACAGGAGCTTGCACTCTATCTCTGACTGATCCTGGAACATAGCAAATCTTCTCCAAGGCCCAATAACCTAGCTCTGGCTTATATCCTTGGTTTTCTCTTTATAAAGTACCTCCTCTGTTATCTTGAGTACCTCTTGCTTTTCTTGACTTTGCCTCTGTCTCTCTCTCTCTTTCCCCAGACTCTAGAAGCTTCTGAACAGTGGTCTTCCTGCTTCTGCATATATATATATTCAGGAGGGGAACCTTCTCCTTGGATTTGGAACCCGGTTACAGGGACTGCAATACCCTCTCCTGGTCCGCAGGCTTCAGGCCTGGACTTGTCTCTGACATAGTCTAAGCTCCAGCTTCAGACTACAGGCTGCAGCTTTAGACAGACACTTAGACTAGACTCACTTTTGCTTCCCTGACTGGGCCTTATATAAACTAGGGCTCCCTAGCTCCCTCTAGTGACTAGAAGCTGGAATGACACCCCTAGCAGGCCTGTACATGCAAGTGTCATAGTAACAGGGAAATACATAACATTACATTACATGACATTTTATAAAACTGACATATACCAACTTCCCCTACTGAGGAGGGACGACAGCACACCAAGTGACCCTTTTGTAGTGACGGGTATTACAGTTCCCGTACACTACATACCCCACTGCTTTAAGCTGAGTACGACCTCGTACTCCATCATGGGTCGCCCAACTGGAATCTCTACCTGAAATAGAAAAAGAGACATGCAGGCATACATATATGTAATTCATCTGCATTTACATTTACATCAGGTCCAATTGGCAAAGGTGAAGGATAGTGACAAGGGGCGTCGTTCTCTTCTCTCAGGATAATGAATGGAACTGGGGCGCTGACCTGGCACAGCGTAACATTATAACCAGGATAGTCCATGACAATGAATAAGTCCATAATAGAACAGCAAAAAGGATAAAACAGTATAAAAGTTCTTGGAGGCTCAAAGAACAAACATGAGTCCGTACCCAGGTTATTTTCCTATTAAATCACAGAGGCTCTCATGCGGTGGAGTCCATCTCTGGGCACATTTCCTTTAAAAGAGCAAAAATCTCAGAGGCTCAGGTTCTTTTGAGTCTGTCTCCGGGCACGGTTCCTTAGTATGAGGTTGCACAATAAAAGGACAGCAAAGACAAGTGCTGTAATACCCCTGATCAACCTGAAAAGGGGGTGAAGGGTAAAAGGTGCAACTAAGGAACAGGCACAACTTGGCGTGGGGTAGCAAAAGCAGGCAGGAGGTCCTGGAAACAAACTTGGCTTTGTTGACTTTAATACTTCAGTGGTCAACACCTACCACTGAGCCGTGGATGAACTGGCAGCCACAACAAACAACCAGGAAACATAGGACTCCTTATGTTAATACCCTCATTCATTGATGAAATAAATCAAAAGGCCTAGCAGGCTGATTTACAGAGGCATATCATAATCACTTGACCCTGCTGGCAAATATGGCCTGTAGTAGTCCTCTACAGGAGGATGGGCCCACATAACGGTGTTAGGGGGCAGCTGCAGAGTAAAGGGGCCCCTAATAGGTATTGGCCCCATGGGCCAAGGGGTAAACCCTTGGGTGGACTGTACCGGTCCCGGCATGATAATGGTGGGATGGAATGGAGCGGTTACCGCCGCCTCAAGCGGTCCGGTTGGCTCTGTGCAGCTACTCACAGCAACAGGAGGCCTTCTTTGGGGCACTGACGGAGCGGTGGCAGCAGAAGGTGGTCTACGGGTGGTGACAGGCACCCTTACCTCGTCCTTCTTTGGCGGCGTCTGGATCCTGGCGGTCGCGATCTTGCGCAGCTCCCGCAACTTCTCCTCCAGCCGGACAATCTGTTCACCGATGCTCTCCGTGTCGGAGTCGCTGTCATCTGCTGGCGCCGCCGGCGCAGGTACAGTCAACGATGGCGCGGACTCGGCCTCTGCAGGTTCTGGTGATGCATCGGGTCTCCGACCCCTCCGGATGTTCTCAAAGGTATTTTGAAGTCCTTTTAAATTTTCCATCTCTCGCATGGTCTTCTCCCGACGAGGCAGCTCGGGGGAAGGGTAAGGGCTCACCCATTTTTCCAACACAGTTGGCTGCCAGAAGACGTTAGGCCCAATGAAGAAGCTCCGCTCCTGGAAGGCGTGATGGGCCGGCTCTGGAGAGCGTTCCGGTTCCCGCTCGCAGCCAGAGTAGTCTTCTTCTTCTGCCTCCCAGTCCTCAGGTGCTCGCTTGGGACGGGTCACGGCAGTGGCATAAGGGCCTCTCAGGCTCTCGGCAGGGGTGAACTCCACTTCCTCTCCCTCGCGGAGGCTGTGCTGATAGGAAGGGAGGTAGTCTCTTTTGACAGACCTTCTATTGACATATAGGTCTCTGCCAGTCAGATAGTCTTGGATGAACCCGTAGCCACGGGCTTTGTCAAAGGACACCACCAACCCCTTTCTCCTTTCCAGGCGGGGTTGGGTGTTGGTGTGTCTTTCATGGACAGTCTTAGTCAACTCTTCATAGTAGATCTTGGTCTTGGTATTCCGCTTTATAGCGGCCTCCCGGATCTCCGCCATTAGTGAGGACCATTTGAAAGAGGGCTGAAAGAAGTCTCTCCACGAGCCATAGCAGGGCTCTGGTTCTTTCTCCCTTGGGCGGCAGGCGGGTTTCTCCGGTCCCGGAGAGTAGGCCGGTGGAGCCTCCTCTGGCTCTACACCAATATCAGTCATCTCTGGTATGTCAGGCGTGGACGCTGCAGCAACGCTCTGTTCACTTTCCAACATGCTCGATCCTACTCTGGAGAGCGATAGGGTCGCGTCAATTAAATCAGCCAGCTCCTCCCACTGCACTGGGAGGCCGCCCCCCAGGTATTCCAGTATATGGAAGGCGGTGTCCATGCTGGCAGACATGCAAATGTCCAGATAAGCAGTGGCGCCTGACCTTGAACTCTTTCCCGCTTTTTCCTCAGAAAGGCGCCAATTTTTCCCGTCTTTTCGGGATGAAGATGACGCAGCAGCTATTTCAGCAGCCTCAGCGGCCATCTTTGGGTATAAACGCTGTCTATTCACTGACAGCAAGCAGGATCATAAAAAGTCCATAAAACCACACTCCAATGTGGCGATTTTCTTCCTCTTGGTAGCGCAATACTGCACAGCGCTTTTTAGAGGTTTTGGGGACACTTTGGGTAGGATTTTCAGTTCACAAAGTCCACTTTAAATAAACAGGCAATTTGTCACTTTGGTCACAGGGCAACTGTATAAGGCACAAAGTTCACGCTTCTTGCACTAGAAAGCGTGCGAATCCTGTTCGTGACGCCAAAAGAGAAGTGCAGCGTACTCAAGTTGTGTTTAGAAATGTTCCTGGGTGTTGTAGTGCGATAGACACTAACCTGAGACGGCTGACTCTCTGCAAGGGCAGGTGATGGTAAGAAATGTTCGTGACGCCAGTGCCAAGTAAACGGTGGCACGCCGTTTGCGGATAGCAGGAATAAATGAGGAACCACGTGATGTTAAAACAGAACTCCAACTTTAGTAGTTATAAATATAGAGACATTCACGGAAGCGCAGTTCCTTTGCATACAGTCGATTTTTCAATACGGTTGATGCAGGCAATACAGATTGAGCAAGGTGACTACAGAGTGTTAAACACACAGGACTTGCAGTACAGGAGCTTGCACTCTATCTCTGACTGATCCTGGAACATAGCAAATCTTCTCCAAGGCCCAATAACCTAGCTCTGGCTTATATCCTTGGTTTTCTCTTTATAAAGTACCTCCTCTGTTATCTTGAGTACCTCTTGCTTTTCTTGACTTTGCCTCTGTCTCTCTCTCTCTTTCCCCAGACTCTAGAAGCTTCTGAACAGTGGTCTTCCTGCTTCTGCATATATATATATTCAGGAGGGGAACCTTCTCCTTGGATTTGGAACCCGGTTACAGGGACTGCAATACCCTCTCCTGGTCCGCAGGCTTCAGGCCTGGACTTGTCTCTGACATAGTCTAAGCTCCAGCTTCAGATTACAGGCTGCAGCTTTAGACAGACACTTAGACTAGACTCACTTTTGCTTCCCTGTCTGGCCTTATATAAACTAGGGCTCCCTAGCTCCCTCTAGTGACTAAGAGCTGGAATGACACCCCTAGCCGGCCTGTACATGCAAGTTTCACAGTAACAGGGAAATACATAGCATTACATTACATGACATTTTATAAAACTGACATATACCAACTTCCCCATGATTAAGGAGGGACGACAGCACACCAAGTGACACTTTTGTAGTGACGGGCATTACAGTCCCCGTACACTACACTACCCCTGATCACAAGAACGAGGAGCCTGCGGAGCCCCCCTGAAATGATTGAGGGCATATGTGCAGCTGTAGTAATAGGAAAATGAGCGAGCACTCATTCACTTGGCAACCAAATTGACATGTGCAGAAAATATTTGTTAAATCCCCATAAAATACAAGTAATAAAATTTATAAGAACAATGTAGCAATAATATACAACATTACAGTCACATATATTGTGGTAGATATGATCGATACTATATTCAATAAAAATATATTCGATAGAAATATTCGATAAATTGAATGGTAGAAAATTCAATGTTGAAATATTCGATACCACTCAATAGTGTTGATAAATTAAATAATATATATCACACCAAAAAACTTCAAGTATATGCTGTTATTTGGGAAAGAGGGGGTATACGCGTTTCGGGTAGATGAGGAAGGGAGAGTGAATCTACCCGTAACGCGTATGGTGAAACAAGTGATGTACCTGCATTGAAAAGCCTCCGATAATACTGTATGGCCATACAGAAGAAAATCTCTACAGTAAAGGATTAACTATTCTTATCGTCGAAAGCTGCACCAAAGGAAATTGCGGAACAGAGTGGCAACTCCCGCGATCTTTGGAACTCCCGCGAAATTTAAACCAGCTTGCTGTATGGAGCGACTGAATAAGCCGGCAAATATTTAAAGCTCCATTGAAGCAATAGGGAGACAGCAGACGCTAGACGGTAAGTCAAATATCGATTTAAAGTTTTCTCCAATCCAAAGCTCATATCGAGCTTAAAAGGATATGCTATAAGAGACTTTTCACATTATCAGGATTCCTGTGGACACTTTATGAACATGTTGCGCTCCCAGTGAATACACCTACAACATTTTCAGTGACATTCAGTTTCCCAAATTGGGATAGAGCGCTAGAAGATAATACCCCCTCTTCCCAAATAACAACATATAGTTGAAGTTTCTTGGTGTGATATATATTATTGAATTTATCGACACTATTGAGTCATATGAATATAGTATCGATCATATCTACCACAATATATGTGACTGTAATGTTGTATATTATTGCTACATTGTTCTTATAAATTTTATTACTTGTATTTTATGGGGATTTAATAAATATTTTCTGCACATGTCAATCTGGTTGCCAAGTGTATGAGTGCTCGCTCATTACTCTATTACTACATTTGCCTTTTAAGAGAGGGTGGGGTGATTCCCTCTATATGAGCTTGCAGCACCATACCTTAACTACTTGCTAGTGAGCCACCACAACCTACCACTATACACTCACCTAAAGAATTATTAGGAACACCATACTAATACGGTGTTGGACCCCCTTTTGCCTTCAGAACTGCCTTAATTCTACGTGGCATTGATTCCACAAGGTGCTGATAGCATTCTTTAGAAATGTTGGCCCATATTGATAGGATAGCATCTTGCAGTTGATGGAGATTTGAGGGATGCACATCCAGGGCACGAAGCTCCCGTTCCACCACATCCCAAAGATGATCTAATGGGTTGAGATCTGGTGACTGTGGGGGCCATTTTAGTACAGTGAACTCATTGTCATGTTCAAGAAACCAATTTGAAATGATTCGAGCTTTGTGACATGGTGCATTATCCTGCTGGAAGTAGCCATCAGAGGATGGATACATGTTCTCATTCTGTTTACGCCAAATTCGGACTCTACCATTTGAATGTCTCAACAGAAATCGAGACTCATCAGACCAGGGAACATTTTTCCAGTCTTCAACAGTCCAATTTTGGTGAGCTCGTGCAAATTGTAGCTTCTTTTTCCTATTTGTAGTGGAGATGAGTGGTACCCGGTGGGGTCTTCTGCTGTTGTAGCCCATCCGCCTCAAGGTTGTGCGTGTTGTGGCTTCACAAATGCTTTGCTGCATACCTCGGTTGTAACGAGTGGTTATTTCAGTCAACGTTGCTCTTCTATCAGCTTAAATCAGTCGGCCCATTCTCCTCTGACCTCTAGCATCCACAAGGCATTTTTGCCCACAGGACTGCCGCATACTGGATGTTTTTCCCTTTTCACACCATTCTTTGTAAACCCTAGAAATGGTTGTGCGTGAAAATCCCAGTAACTGAGCAGATTGTGAAATACTCAGACCGGCCCGTCTGGCACCAACAACCATGCCACGCTCAAAATTGCTTAAATCACCTTTCTTTCCCATTCTGACATTCAGTTTGGAGTTCAGGAGATTGTCTTGACCAGGACCACCCCCCTAAATGCATTGAAGCAACTGCCATGTGATTGGTTGACTAGATAATTGCATTAATGAGAAATAGAACAGGTGTTCCTAATAATTCTTTAGGTAAATGTATGTGCAGCTGTGTACGCCGCTATCTCCAGAACACCGATAGAGATGAATGGAGCGGCAGTGCACATGCCCGACCGGCCCCCCTGTTAATTTCCGGGGGCTCTTGAGGGCATGGGGTTTTGTATTACGCTTTGATGAATAATATGAATAGTCTTGGGACAGTTATGGTGACAGGTTGTGGCGGTGTAGGTTTTTTCTTTATAAGAAAAAAAAAGGTGCATTCACACTGCCGTGTCCGTTTTGTGGACCGCAAAAAATGGACGCCGGCTGTGGGGATCCATTGACTTCAGTGAGCTCACGATCCACGTGTTGAAGCCATAGGACATGTCCGCACTTGGAATGGCTTCAGCATGCAGATCGCGGACCCGTTGAAGTCAATGGGTCCAACACCGGGATGTGGGGTGCATATGGCCAGTTCCGTGTTTTGCAGATTTGCGGTCCACAAGACTGACACGGCCGTGTGAATGCACAACACAATAGAGCATGGATTGGCGCTTATTCCAGGAGCTTCACGGTACGTCTGCATGGGAGCGGAAGGAAATCTTTGACCAATTTATTCCAAAATACACATGACATGCAGATTTGCAGCGGATTATACCCCGTGCACGCCCTGTGTGGTATGATTTGACGCAATGGGGATTTAAAATCTGCAGCGCAGGTCAATTTCTGTGTGAATTGTGTGCAGATTTTTTTCCTGCAGCATGTGGATGAGATTTGGTAAAATCTAATTCACTTTGCCGCTGCTGAACGACGTGTGAACATTACCCTAAATCCTACAAGTCACCACTAGGGGGAGCCGTCTGCATTCTATGTTATTATAGACAGTTTGCAGCACGCTGCCCCTAGTGGTGGCTGCAGGCTGTCCAGGGAGCATCCAGGTGTTTAATAACACGGGCCCCTGGGATCACTTCTGCAGACGATTGACATCCATTCCAGCTTTAATTGGTGCCTGCAAAATCATATTATCCAGGGTCTGGTGTTGGGCTGCAACGAGTACTCGACTAAATCGTGTAATTCGACACCCAAAAAAAATTGCATTGAGGATTCGTTTGTGTCACATGACCACGGAGCAGGAGTATTACTCCGTGGTCTCCCGCTGCGCTCGGAATACTCACCTTTCCAGCAGGGGGCCTCCGGACACTGCACAGCACGTCCATGGTCCTGAACTGTACTGACCTGCTGACGTACGCACGCCGCGACCTGACGCGCTGTGTGATGTCAGGCACAGAGCAGCGCGGAACGATGGAGTGGCGGATTACAATAGGGACGTTCGGGTCGGCAGCCCGGGGCCCAACGCCAACCCGAACGCTCACATACCGCGGCGGGGCACGGGAGCGCATAGCTCCCTGTCCCGTCGCCGATCACCGCCATAGGCTTCAGGCCTAGTAGGCCTATGCGGTAGTGAAATCCCGACGCAGGCGGGCGTGATGACGTCATCGCGCGCCTGTGCCGGGACGCAGCACTGTGACGTGTGCACGCCTGCCCCATCCCGCCTTCCTCTGCGAGCAAGCGCCAGGCCCTGGACATAGGTGAGTATTTAGCTTTTAATTATTTATTTATTTATTTATTTCATGTGCCTACTTTGGGGGACATGTGGGTGGGGGGGGGGGAATACACAGGAGGACATATTAGGGAAGAGACATCGAGTACATCGGGGGGGGGGGGAATGTGGGGGCTGTGTGGAGCCAAATTATTATGGGAGGGACTACTATGTGGGGACAAATTACTATATTGGGCAGTGTGGTGGAAATTATTATGTAGGGGAATTTACTGTGTGGGGGCAAACTACTATATGGGGGCAGTTTGGGGGAAATTACTATGTGGGGGCCTTGCTATTGGGGAGGCACTGTAGGGGCCATTCTATTATTTCTGGGGACACTATACAGGGATTATTACCTGGAGCACAGTATAGGGTATTATTATTACTGGGGGCACTCTAGGGGACATTATAGCTGCTGCAGACGCTATAGGGACATCTGGGGTAATTTATCAAACTGGTGTAAAGTAGAACTGGCTTAGTTGCCGATAGCAACCAATCAGATTCCACCTTTCATATTTGACAGCTCTTTTGGAAATCAAGTTCTACTTTACAGCAGTTTGATAAATGACCCCAATTATGTCTGTTAGGGTCGCAATTTTTTCAGCAGTATAGTACCTGGGGCATTGGGGGGCACAACGGGCGCAGTATTGGGAGTGGCAACAGGATGACACTGTGGGGACACCAGGATGGGGGGGTTGATGAAAAAATTGTGAAATATTACGTGTCTGTGTTACAAACTCTGTAGAGACGAGATGCGGCTGAAATAATTTGTCATGGTGGTCTAACGAAGGAGAAGAGGAAAGAGAAGGTCTACATGACAGGAGATGTCCCTGGATGTAAGAGGTATGTGGTGCTGTATTCTCCTCCATGTCTTTTAAAAAAAATATTTATATGTATTTTAAATTTGGCGACCAAATTTTTCAGTTTAGGACCCAATTTGGGGTAATTTGGGGTATTTTTTTTAGTCTGAAGATGTCATATGGCCTAGGAAGAGACTGTGGCGCTCACGAAGCACCGCAGCCTCTTCATACAAAAATAATAATAAACTAAAATGAAGGGGGGGGGGGGGGGGGGGGCAAGTTGTGTAGACGGCCCCGGGCCTATCATGCACCTAATCCGCCCCTGAGTGTCAGAGGCGCCCCTGCTGGAAAGGTAAGTTGGTGTGACTAAGGCCGGGTGCCCGAAGTGCACAGCGTCATAGCAACCAATGACGCTGTGCACTCTGGGTGTCAGGAGTAACGGGGGGGGGGGGGGAGGGAGAGCTGCTGGCACAAGGGGGGGGTAGATGATGGCACAAGGGGGGGTAGATGATGGCACAAGGGGGGGGGCTGCTGGCACTGGGGTGGGGGAGAGCTGATGGCACTGGGGTGGGGGAGAGCTGATGGCACTGGGGTGGGGGAGAGGTGATGGCACTGGGGTGGGGGAGAGCTGATGGCACTGGGGTGGGGGAGAGGTGATGGCACTGGGGTGGGGGAGAGCTGATGGCACTGGGGTGGGGGAGAGGTGATGGCACTGGGGTGGGGGAGAGGTGATGGCACTGGGGTTGGGGAGAGCCAATAGCACTGGGGTGGGGGAGAGCTGATGGTACTGGGGGAACGGAGCTGATGGCACTGGGGTGGGGGAGAGCTGATGGTACTGGGGGAACGGAGCTGATGGCACTGGGGTGGGGGAGAGCTGATGGTACTGGGGGAACGGAGCTGATGGCACTGGGGTGGGGGAGAGCTGATGGCACTGGGGTGGGGGAGAGCTGATGGTACTGGGGGAACGGAGCTGATGGCACTGGGGTGGGGGAGAGCTGATGGCACTGGGGTGGGGGAGAGCTGATGGCACTGGGGTGGGGGAGAGCTGATGGTACTGGGGGAACGGAGCTGATGGCACTGGGGTGGGGGAGAGGTGATGGCACTGGGGTGGGGGAGAGGTGATGGCACTGGGGTGGGGGAGAGCTGATGGCACTGGGGTGGGGGAGAGCTGATGGTACTGGGGGAACGGAGCTGATGGCACTGGGGTGGGGGAGAGCTGATGGTACTGGGGGAACGGAGCTGATGGCACTGGGGTGGGGGAGAGCTGATGGTACTGGGGGAACGGAGCTGATGGCACTGGGGTGGGGGAGAGGTGATGGCACCGGGGGGAACTAATGCACTTGGGCTGATCGCACAGGGGGGAACGAAGGGTGTTGGGGTCTGATGAGTTTTTATAAAGGAAAACAGTCTATTAATTCATTTTTTCTTATTAGATTGCTTGATTAACCGTAAAAAATAATGGATAGAATACTCGATTTCTAAACTAATGGTTTCCTGCAGCCCTAGTCTGGTGTCAGTTCATCACACACAGATCTGCACTCTCCTCGCTCCTTACAAATTGTCTGTTGGGAGTCATTCTCTCTTATGATTCACTTGTTTGCAGCAAAATTGCTATTTCAGGCGGCGGCGGCGGTCTCCGGAGGCTGTTAACTAAGTCATGATTTGCTCTATGGCGCGGTGACGCAGCTGCCTCAGGTTCATAGGATATTACAGAAGCCACATCTGTGGAGGAGGAAGGAGCCGGAGACATAGAGCTTCCTGCGGGTTTCTCCGGCCGGGTATGAACGGATCTCACCACGCCTCCCTCTACTATACAGCTCGTCGCCCCCTTCTGACACTTAGGGGGTCTTCCTTGTTTGTTTCTTAAAGGGGTTGTCTGATTTACCCTCTTTTCACATAACCTTTTAGGGGAGGTCTCACCTGGGACAAGGTGCCAGATCGCTAGGATAGACCACCAATGTCAGATAGGTGCAGGTCCCAGAGGTGCGACCTGCACCTATCTGTAGCATGAATCTCTCAAAGAGAATGAGAGCGCACCGCGAATGTGTGGCCATCCTCCGTTTTTTTTTTTCTTCTGTGGGACCAATGAAAATAGCTGAGTGCTGGCTCGTTACTTTCAGCAGTTCCATAGAAGCGAGTGGGACTTCCGGAAATATCTGCTCCTTTGTAGTTGGGACCCCCACCTATCTGACATTGAGGACAAATCCTAGCAATATGCCACCAATGTCCCAGAGGAGACAACCCCATTAAAGGGCATCTGTCAGCAGTCTTGTCCCTATGACACTGGCTGACCTGTTACATGTGCGCTTGGCAGCTGAAGGCATCTGTGTTGGTCCCATGTTCCTATGTGCCCGCATTGCTGAGAAAAATGATGTTTAATATATGCAAATGAGCCTCTAGGAGCAACGGGGGCGTTACCATTACACCTAGAGGCTCTGCTCTCTCTGCAACTGCTGCGCCCTCTGCACTTTCATTGACAGGACCAGGCAGCGTAAAGGTGATCACTCCTGGCCCTGTCAATCACAGTGCAGAGGGCACAGCAGTTGCAGAGAGAGCAGAGCCTCTAGGTGTAATGGTAACGCCCCCGTTGCTCCTAGAGGCTCATTTGCATATATTAAACATAATTTTTCTCAGCAATGCGGGCACATATGAACATGGGACCAACACAACAGATGCCTTCAGCTGCCAAGCGCACATGTAACAGGTCAGCCAGTGTCATAGGTACAAAACTGCTGACAGATGCCCTTTAATGGAGGATTTTCTATAGTTTGAGGCTCGGCACTGTGAGATCGCAGTGAAATTCGCCATGCACCTCATGTAATAATTCTGCCATGCCTCACGCCGCGCTCTTCAGTTGCCACTCACAACCACAGCTGTGACTCCGACCACATTTCTTCTACGCTGTCAATTAAAATGCGGTTTAATTTCTGACATCTCACATGTTCTTCTTTTTAATCATATTGTCGACCATTTAATGTCGGTCACCACCCGCTATGAAGCGTCTGAATTCCACGCTTCCCTGCCTTCAGGCCGTACTTGCTGGGATGTGAACACTGCAAGGAAATTTAACCGAACGCATCCAAAGTCACAGGTGCACATCCATAAAGCTAAAACATGCAAACTGCAAGCAAAACATGGCAGCACGCCGCTCTACATGAAAACAATAGAGCTAGGGATTAGGGATCGTTCTGGATTACAGCAGTACTAAACCTACCATACATGAAATATGGAAGCTCTTTGAGCACATTTTTTTTATCAAATGTGTGTCGGGCTTCTACCGGCGTCAAGGTGGCTTCTGCAGATGGGTACCTTTTGCTTTGGGGTTTTTGGTCACCTCTCTTACGAAGACCCTTCTCCCCCGATTACTTACTTAATTATAGGAAGAGTCCTGGTCGTCCAAAACTTCTTCCATTTAAGAATTATGGAGACTACTGTGCTCCTGAGAATTTTTGATAAAGCTGATTATTTTTATTTATTTTTTTAGTTCCCTTCTCCAGATCTGTGCCTCCACACAATCCTGTCTCTGAGCCCTACAGGCAGTTCTTTCCTCCTCGTAGGTTGGTCTTTGCTCTGATATGTATTGTCAGCTGTGAGACCTTACATAGACAAGGCTGTGTCTTCCCAAATCATGTCCAATCAACTGAATTTACCGCAGGTGACTCCGATCAAGGTGTAGAAACATCTCAAAGATGATCCAGAGAAACGGGAGTCACCAGAACTAAATGTCAAGTGTCCTATACAAAATTTAACTTTTTCCTTTTTAATACATTTTCACAAATTTCTAAAATTCTGTTTCCACTTTCTCATTATGAGGTATTGAGTGCAGATTGATGGGGAAAACATAGATTTTTTTTATATTTTAGTACAAGGCGGCAGCATAACAAACTGCGAGAGGGTCTGAAGACTTTCCGAATGCGCTGTATATAAAGTAAACTTCCTATTAGGTCTAGCGCTAATTTACATAAAGGAGGGGGGGCATAACAAAGATCCATATGGGCTCCCCATTGTGGCGCCACATTTTGGGCTGGGTGTTTGCTTCTTCCTCCGCCCCTTTACATGACTCTTCCATTCCCCACTCCTTTGCTTGCTTGGGGTGTACATAAACTTTAGCTGTCAGCTTGTTCCTCAGAACCAACCCCCCCCCCCCTACCCGCTCCCTTGCCCACATGAGCTCAGGCTGAGCATGCGTGTGTTCTCAGTTGGGGAGAAGAGTAAGTCACTTCCTGACAACTCTGGTGGTGGCTTATCTCCCCTGAGAACAAAAGGATCGGGCAGCCATGAGGGGCGCTCGGAGGGGCCCCTGGACATTGGCCAACCAGGAAAATTTCCCTGTAGGGTCTACACCTCGGAGGTACCAACTTTTTCAGGTTACTATGGGTCCATGGCAATGTTGTATGTACCAGGAGCGTTCCCATCACATGCAGCAACCTTACCCAAATTGTTCCCGTTTAAAGGCAATCAAGCAGGTGATTTGTTGGTATGTGAGATAGCACGCTGGTGCCCCCCACCCATTGCAGAGTAAAGACTGTATATGGGGTCTGTATTCTGCACATAGAATAGTCATTCTGCACTTTGTGAATACAAACACCATATCGGCCTATCATTTACTGATGGAAATCACTCTCACTAGTGAAGGTGGTAAATACACAGGAGGCATCTGAGGTGCAGCCAGATCCAGCCCCCCCGGTCTTCTGGTCCTTGGCCATGGCAGAAAATACTCTTACTTCCCATATAAAGAAGTCTAATTGGAAACTCTGTACCTCCAGGCTGCAGACTATTCCTCCCAGTCCCTGTGTTCCCAGGCCCATGACTAATGTCTTACATGAAATTCACACTGATTGGTATTGAAACGTCTCAGTTTAAGTTTTCTCGGCCCCTGCATCTTAAAATGTCACTTTCCTACAGCATCTGATATTGTTCTATGGATTTTGGATATCAACTCCCCCGAATTCTTTCATCTGTTATGTTTTTGCTCTTGATTTTTAACGCATGGCCTTAGGGTAGACTTTGAACTGTTTAAGATACATCACAATCGGCAGCAAAACGACTACAATGGTGTGTCTTAATGCGTAGGCAGAGATGAGGCCGAAGATGAATCCTCAGATCAGACCCCCATTCTTCATCAGACCCCAAGCTCCATGAGCCTCAGATCAGAACCCCCAGCATCTTCAGATCAGACCCCCTAAGCCTCCATTAGCCTCAGATCAGACCCCCCTCCAGCCCTCATCATACTCAGATCAGACCCCCAGTAAGCCTCAGATCAGACTTCCCCCAGCCCCAATAAGCCTCAGATAGGACCCCCTCAGCCTCCATTAGCCTCAGATCAGCCCCTCATCAGCCTCAGATCGGACCCCATCAGCCTCAGATCGGACCCCCCCAGCCCCCATCAGCCTCAGATTAGACTCAATCAAACCCCACAGCCCTCATCAGACTCAGATCAGACCCTATCAGCCTCAGATCAGCCCCCCAGCCCTGATCAGCCCCCATCATACTCAGATCAGACCTCCAATCAGATCCTATCAGCCTCAGATCACCCCCCCCAGCCCTGATCAGCCCCCATCATACTCAGGGTCTGATTGGAGGTCTGATCTATCAGACTCCTCAGCCCCGCTCAGCCTCAGATCGGACCTCCAAGCCCCCATCAGCCTCAGATTAGACTCCATCAGACCCCCCCCCCCCCCCCCCATCCAACCCTATCGGCCTCAAATTGCACTCCCCAGCCCCACTCAGCCTGAGATTGCAATCCCCAGCCCCAATTAGACCTCAGATCAGACGTTAAATAGTTAAATAAATAAACTTGCCTCACTTGCTTCAGACGACGCTGCAGATCCAGGACTTGACGCTCCATTGCTTCTTCCGGATCCCGCTGTGTACGGTAACCTGACAGCGCACTGTGTAAGGTCATAGTGCGCGCCTACATGCGGCTGTGTGCAGTCAGGACACCACAGCGGGACCAGGGAAGGTAAGTACAGCCAGCGCAGTGCTGCCCTCTTCTCCCTGTGCCTCCCACATGCTAATGACTACTTCCATAATGGAAGCAATCATTAGCATTCAGACTATAAGACGCACTGTCATTTCCCCCCGATTGTGTTATTTTTTTGGAGGGGGGCAGGCGTCTTATAGTCCGAAAAATACGGTAACTAGATGACCTAGTTCCAGCACTAGGGCAAACGTAGTTCTTAGAGCACCGCCACCGCTATGCCTCCTTGTTCTGTACGCTAACTGCCCTGTCTAATGGTGCCTGCGCTGTGACTCACTAATAATCATTGGTGGTCCAGAGTTAAAGGGGTAATCCTGGAAATAATATTGATGACCTATCATCAGGATAGGTCATCAATATGAGATCGGTGGGCGTCCAACACCCAGGACCCCAGCCGATCAGCTATTAGGAAAAGCCGGGTGCTCCATGAGTGCCGCGGCCTCTTCCTAGGCCATGGGATGTCACCGTACATCAGTCACATGGCCTAGTTGTGGCTCAACCTCATTGAAGTCAAGTATTAGGCTGCCAGATCATCGCTAACGAGCATTCCTATTAACGCTCGTTAGTGATGATCTGGTCAACCATCGGTGCTAAAATATCAGAGCAAAGATTTCTATATCTTTTTTAAAGGTGTTTTCTGAGACTTTTATACGAATGACCTATGCTCTGGATAGGTCATCAGTATCTGATATGTGGGGGTCCAACACCATGGAACCCGCCAACCAGCTCATTGAGAAGGTATCGGCGCTCCTCTGAGTGCCATGGCTTTCTCCAGCTTTCCCTACTCCAGGTGACGTCACGTTCATCGGTCACATGGCCTAGGCGCAGTAGCTGTACATCATGGGTCCTATCCCTAAACATGGCGCCCGCTCGCACGTGCAGCAGGCGCCTTAGCCGCGGGGCCTCTGCTATTTTAAATAGCAGAGACCCGCGCCACATGTATGCGATCAGCCATACCGGAAGGCGCGCGCTTCCGGTCCGGTAACAGCGTTTCCAGGCTAAAATCAGGGGACCTGTTACCTCAATCTAATTGACCGAAGCCCCAAGCCGACTTCCGAGTCAATTAGATATATATATATATATATATATATATATATATATATATCTATCTCAATACAGGCCACTAGGTGGCAGCCTTGTATTGATATAGCGCAATTGAAGCCATCACTGAACACTATGGGCAATCAAATGATTGCCAGTTATTGTCACCCAAGGTGACTTAAAAAAAGTAAAAAAAACTAAAAGTTCAAATCACCCCCTTTCCTTAAAATAAAAATACTTAACCAATAAAAAAAAATAAACATCATGGGCATCGCCACGTGCGAAAATGCCCATACTATTAAAATATAACAATATTAATGGCATACGGCAAATGGCGTAGAGGGAAAAAAAATAAAAACAGCCAATTTGCAATTTTTTTCACTTCAACTACCCAATAATTTTTTGATAAAAAGTGATCAAAATGTCGCACACACTTAATTGGTATCACTAAAAAGAACAGATCATCCCGCAAGAAATGAACCCTCACACAGCCCCGTACACATAGCTACAAAAAAGTTATAGGGGTCAGAATATGGTTATAAAAAAAATTAATATTTTTTCCTCAAAGGTTTAAATTTTTTTACAGTCTTAAAACGCAAGAAAGATTATTCAAGTGTGGTATCGTTGTAACCGTACTGACCTGGAGAATGAAGATAACAGGTCAATTTTACTGCATAGTGTACAGTGTAAAAAAATAAAATTTATCCTTTCTCAGAATTGCGTTTTTTCCCAATTCTACCCTATTTGGATTTTTTTTCCTGCTCCCTACTACATGGTATGCAACCGTAAATGGTGCCATTAGAAAGTACAACCTGCAAAAAATAAGCCCTCATAAGGCTATGTTAATGGGAAAATAAAAAAGTTAAGACTATGGGAAGGCGGGGAGTGAAAAACGAAAACGCAAAAATGGAAAATCCCAGGGTCCTGAAGGGGTTAATGTGCTGTCCCCAGCTCAGCCGTTCCGAGGGCTATGTAAACAGCATAGCACAGACCGTCTACCCTAGCTGCCACATAAAATTGCTATTCCGATTTCCGCTGTCAATGGAGAATACCCCTTTAATTGCAATTTTGATATCCCGAAACATTGCCCCTTTTCCGTTTTTTTTCGCCTTTTTTCATACATATTTAGAAAGCCTCATAAAGAGCTGCACCAGTGTGACGGAGGGATTGTAACCACGTCCGCCTGTGCCCCTGCAAGTGATATGCAGTATAGTCTCCTCGCTTCTTTCTTATTAGGTGCAGCAGAGCAAGACGGGTGAAGAGAGAGGCGGCAGCTTATTTGCAATGTCCTCTCGATGCAGCGCCGTCTCTGTACATTATACAGGCCATGTAGAATAGCTGTTTTTTACAGTCGCCAAGAAATGAGATCTATTCAATTTGGGAAACGCGTCAGTCTGGTATTTTCTGGGTCAGGGAACAGGAGAAATTAAAAAAAACAAAAGCTTTCTGATTATTTTCTAATGCCAGCTTGCTTACAGGCTTACGTGTCGCCGATGCTCGCCTATTATTATTATTATTTTACGTTATTGCCGGTTTTGTTCCATTTCACAATCAGTTCTTTCTAAATAACACAAGCCGGGATCTCGCTGCCCCTTGGCGAGTAGCAGTTCATTGTGTATGAAAATGTATTTCTTCTATCCCCAAACATTGGGCTTACATTATTCTCGCCGCGTCTTTTAATAAAAGTATTTCAAGTGCGGAGCTGCGGTCAAATAAGACGCCAATCTTTTCTTCCTCTGCCGTACACGCATTCCGGATTGTGCAATTGCCATTATAACGGTATAAAGGCGCCTTTGGAACATTTGTCCTATGAGGCGTCTGGCTTGTACGCCGTTCCGATAACCAGTTATTCTGACGTTTTAGACGGTGTTAGCTTTTCACCTGGAGAAAATGGAAGACGACTTTCTTTTATTATTATGAAACTGCCGCCTTTGATTGCATAATAATAGTCATAGTAGTAACATCCTTCAGGGACTGTTCGCGCTTTGTTTTTTGAACGCTGAGCACTGTGCGTATGCCAAAAGAGTGTCCTTGTGGTATAAGCTGGATTGAAAATGCGTCCGAATCCTTTTTTCCATTTATTTATTTTTTTGTCTCTAATATACACAGTTTTGTACACTTTTGGGCATATGTCGACAAATTTGGTCTCATTTTTTGGTTTCATGCTTTGTCATCGGTGGCACACCTTCAGTGGAGACAGACCACACGAGGGCTATGGGAGACGGTGGCCAGGCGCTGAACTGCTTCCGTTCTGACATGAATACACTGCATTTTCATGCAGCCGCCACTAGGGGGAGCTCAGTGCAAAGAGATTTTTCCAACTTCTATTGCAGTCAGTGGTATCTGTGTAAAGGCCGATGCACTCAGCTCCCCCTAGTCGTGGCTTCAGCCATATTGTTTTACAATACGCTGTAGGAGTAAAGCAGCAGAACCGTATCTGGGAGGGGAAATTTATCAATGTAAAAATTCTGCCAGCTGTCTGGGGTAAATACAATATGGTGTGCAGAGCAAATGCCATATTTATGAATCACCTATTCTCTTTTTTTCTGTTATATACGTTGGATAAAGCAGGTAAGTAGGAGGGTATCCTTTTTTTTTTTTTTTTTTTTTTTTTTTTTATTACAATTTTTCCCCCCCTCATTTTTTCCTTTAAAGGGGTTGTCAGCCCCTCATGTCAGCCATATGTCAGCCCCTCATGTCAGCCATCAGCCCCTCATGTCAGCCATCAGCCCCCAGTGCAAAAAAAAACACCTCTCCTGCTCCTGGTCACCATCGCGATCCTCTTCATTCTGCTGTCGGCTGGCTGTGTATCGCGGCGCACAGTGTGAAATCACAGAGAGACCTCACGCTGTGCACAGCCGATAGCTGAGCCGAGGACCAGGAAGTGGTGAGTACAGATCCTTCACCGCTTCCTGGTCCTTCTGTACTAATGAAGTGCTTCCATAATGGAAACGCTTCATTAGTACAGCGTTAAAGACTGCCCTGATTGCCGCGGCCCGGCAAACCATCTTCCAGGGCCCGGTCCTGGGCCGCGACCCGGCGGTTGGGGACCGCTGCTCTAGATAGGTCATCAGCATCTGATCGGTGGGGGACTGACACCCGGGACCCCTGCCGATCATCTGTTTGAGAAGCCTGCGGCACTGGCGGTAGCACTGTGTCCTTCTTGCTGTTTACCTGTGACATCACAACTATGTAGTATCACTGGCCTGTGTGTGACTCAGCCCCATTATCATTACAGGCAGGATTACAAGGACAAATATCACTTATATTTAGATAACTGTCACGAGGGTATCAAGAGCCACGTCTGACTCCGTTATACCCGGGGTCAGGAAGTCGCAGCGGGTGGCTGCGCGCTCTATATCTAAAGATCACGTTGTTTCTTAGTGATTGTTTTCTGTGTTTGCCTTGCTATCCTTTTTGTCTCAATCAGGGATCCGTAGCTTCTCCTCCTCAGCTGTTTCTTGTCTGCCACTCCCAACCTCCTTATATTCTCCCCTCACACTTCTCTAGTTGCCAGTTATAGAGCTTCCTGCCTGGACATCTATACTGACCCACTGGAGTTGTGAATCCTGGTTGTCGTTCCAGAGTGCTACCCTCCGGATCCCTGTTGGGCTTCTTGTTGTCTCCTGTTGTCGCCCACCTGGGATTATATGTTGAGTCTGTGTTGTCTGTCCTCCCCTTGGTGTTTTCCCTTAGAGTTAGTGGTGCGGACTAGTGTTCCCACCGCCCTGTTCACTATCTAGGGCTCAGCTTAGGGAAAGCCAGGGCTTTAGGCACGTGATCGGCGTACGGGTGAGGAACCCGTCTAGGGACGTCAGGGCAGCCAGGTGCCAGCCGCCAGGTGAGTCAGGGGTCACCACCTTCCCTCTCACTTGGGCAGGGCCTTCCTCGTTCCCTCCCTCTGTGTCACGTATGTGATAGTCACGCCGACCGTGATATTATAACTGGCCTTTACTTTTTGAGAAAAAAAATTATAAAAATTTTTTTGTAGTTTTTTTTTCTCTACTTAGAATCCAATATGGATCCTATTGCTGCCTTGGCAAAACAGCTTCAAGGCCTGTCTTTGGAGGTGGCAGGATTGAGGTCGTCTGTCCTCCAACAACAGCAGCAAATGCAGCAGACCGCACCCCCAGCGGTTGCTATGGGTAACCAGGTTGTTACAGAACCCAAGGTTGTTCTTCCCGACAGATTTTCTGGGGGAAGGGACAAATTTGCGACGTTCCGTGAGGCCTGCAAATTATATTTTAAGTTGCGCCCTTACTCCTCAGGTCATGAAGAACAGTGGGTTGGGATTGTCATTTCCCTGCTTCAGGGGGATCCGCAATCCTGGGCGTTCTCGTTACACCCTGGTTCCCAGGCTCTCCGGTCAGTGGAGGGATTTTTTGGGGCTTTGGGTCTCATATATGATGACCCTGACCGAGTCGCCCTGGCTGAGTCGAAGTTACGGAGACTCCTACAGGGAGATCGGTCAGCAGAGGAATATTGCTCAGAGTTCCGTAGGTGGGCTACGGATACTCAGTGGAACGACCCGGCTCTCAGGAGTCAGTTCTGCTCTGGGTTATCTGAAAGGGTTAAGGATGCACTGGCGCTGTATGAGACCCCCCTTTCCCTTGATGCTGTTATGTCCCTCTCTATCAGAATAGATAGGCGTCTTAGGGAGAGATCGAAAATTCCTGAGCAATTGGTTACCTCTCCCAAGCAACAATTAGTCTGTACTGACTTAGATGAGCCTATGCAGCTAGGCGGAACTTCTCGTCAGGTCCGTCCTCCTGAGGTTCGCCGTAGGGGGGGGCTTGTTTTTTCTGTGGGGGGAAGGGTCATTTCATTAATGTCTGTCCCTCCTTTCTCAAAAACAAAAGACCGTCGGAAAACTACTAACCCCAGGCTGTGCGGAGGATGTCAGCCGGGGGGTATACGTTTCCTCCATACGAACATCTCAATTTGTGTTACCAGCGGTTATTGTTTTTGGTGTTAAGACGGAGACTATTTCTTTTTTTCTAGACAGTGGAGCAGGGGTAAATTTGATAGATGCCCATTTTGCCCGCACTATGGGTTTGTCTCTCTGTACGCTGCAGAGACCTATTCCCGTATTCGCTATAGATTCTGCTCCTCTGTCTCAGAGAAACCTCACCCACATTGTTCATAATTTACACCTTCGGGTAGGGGACCACCATAATGAGTGTCTTTCATGTTACGTTCTGGAGGGCCTTCCCTCTCCGGTGGTATTGGGTCTTCCCTGGTTGGTAGCGCACAATCCAGTGGTGGATTGGCAGGCCAGGGAGATATTGGAGTGGAGTGAGCATTGCAGAGAGAATTGCTTAAATAACAATTGCTTAATCGCCTCCATAGCTTCCCTACCTACATTTATTTCGGACTTTGAGGATGTTTTTTCTGAAAAGGGTTGTCAGAAACTACCACCTCATCGTCCTTATGATTGCCCGGTTAACCTGATTCCCGGTGCAAAATTACCCAAGTCCAGGTTGTATAATCTTTCGGGTCCCGAGAGACAAGCCATGAAAGATTATATCTCCGAGAGTCTGGCTAAGGGACACATCAGACCCTCTTCTTCACCCGTGGCTGCAGGGTTTTTCTTTGTTAAAAAGAAAGATGGGGGCCTGCGTCCTTGCCTAGATTTCCGTGAGCTAAACCAGATAACCATCCGAGACCCATACCCTCTTCCTCTCATTCCTGACCTTTTTAATCAGATTGCGGGTGCTAGGTGGTTCTCCAAACTTGATCTTAGGGGGGCCTACAATCTGATTCGTGTCAGGGAAGGGGATGAGTGGAAGACAGCTTTTAACACCCCTGAGGGGCATTATGAAAATCTAGTTATGCCTTTCGGTCTGACCAATGCCCCCGCTGTCTTCCAACATTTCGTTAATGATATTTTTAGTCATCTCATCGGCAGGTTTGTAGTCATATACCTAGATGATATCTTAATTTATTCGGCTGATCTGAAAACACATGAGGTGCATGTCAGGCAAGTACTGCAGGTCCTACGGACGAATAAATTATATGCGAAAATTGAAAAATGTGTCTTCGCCGTTCAGGAAATACAGTTCCTGGGATATCTATTATCTGCTTCAGGTTTCCGTATGGATCCTGGGAAGGTCCAGGCAATTTTAGATTGGGATCTTCCTGAGAACCTTAAAGCCCTACAACGGTTTTTGGGTTTCTCAAATTTCTATAGAAAGTTCATTAAAAATTATTCAGTGATCGTTAAACCCCTTACCGACATGACTAGGAAGGGGACTGATTTTTCCAAATGGTCTGACGCCGCTCAAAATGCATTTTCCTCTCTAAAAGAGAGGTTTACCTCGGCACCTGTTCTAATTCAACCTGATGTCTCCCAGCCTTTTATTGTCGAGGTAGATGCGTCAGAGGTGGGAGTGGGGGCTGTATTGTCTCAGGGTCCGTCTCCTGGCAAATGGCGCCCTTGCGCTTTCTTTTCCAAAAAATTATCTTCTGCAGAGAAGAACTATGATGTTGGAAATAGGGAACTGTTGGCGATTAAACTGGCGCTTGAAGAGTGGCGTCACTTCTTAGAGGGAGCAATCCACCCCGTCACGGTGATTACGGATCACAAAAACCTTATGTACCTAGAATCGGCTAAGCGTCTCACCCCTAGACAAGCTAGGTGGTCGCTATTCTTTACCAGATTTAACTTTGTAATCACCTATCGTCCTGGGGCAAAAAATACCAAGGCAGACGCGTTATCTCGTAGTTTCCCTGGAGGGGGTAATGTTAGTGATCCGGTACCTATTTTACAAAGAGGAGTGGTTGTCTCTGCTGTACACTCTGTTCTAGAGGGAAAGGTGTTAGAGGCCCAGGGGGACGCCCCGGCCTCTTGCCCCTCAGAGAAATTGTTTGTACCGTTAAACCTGCGTCTTGAATTATTAAAAGAACATCATAATTCGGCACTTGCTGGGCACCCGGGTAGTAAAGCAACCTTGGAGCTATTATCTCGTCGTTTTTGGTGGCCAAGGTTGCGTCAGGATGTAATGGATTTCGTGTCTACTTGCTCTACTTGTGCACACGCGAAAGTCTCTCATACACGTCCAGCAGGGTCTTTATTGCCACTTTTTATCCCCAATAGGCCATGGACACATCTGTCAATGGATTTCATCACTGACTTACCGTTGTCTGCGGGTAAAACAGTTATCTTGGTAGTAGTAGACAGGTTTAGCAAAATGGTACACTTTATTGCGCTACCCGCACTTCCTAATGCTAAAACTCTTGCTCAGGTGTTTATCAGTGAAATCGTGAAGCTTCACGGGGTCCCTTCCGATGTGGTTTCGGATCGGGGAACCCAGTTTATTTCTAAGTTTTGGAAAGCTTTTTGTTCCCGTTTGGGGGTACACTTGTCCTTTTCCTCAGCTTTCCATCCTCAGTCGAATGGACAGACTGAGCGTACCAACCAAAACCTAGAAACATATTTAAGGTGTTTTGTGTCTGAAAACCAAGAGTTGTGGTCATCATATTTACCGTTAGCTGAGTTTGCCATAAATAATCATTATCAGGAGTCCACTGGCAAGTCACCATTCCTTGGTGCATACGGTTTTCATCCCCAATTTTGTACTTTCAAAGAGGGGGGGTCTTCTGGGGTTCCCGAAGAGGAAAGGTTTTCTTCATCTTTTTCATCGGTATGGCAGAAGGTGCAAGTTAACTTGAAAAAGATGAGTGGTAAATATAAATGCATGGCCGATAAGAAACGGTCGCCAGGTCCGGACCTAGGGGTGAATGACTATGTGTGGTTGTCTACTAGAAATATTAAGTTGAAGGTTCCCTCTTGGAAACTGGGCCCTAGGTTCATTGGTCCTTATAAAATAGTAGCCGTCATTAACCCTGTGGCTTTTCGCCTGGAGCTACCTCAGACTTTTAAGATCCATAACGTCTTCCATAAATCGTTACTCAAGAAGTATGTTCCACCTCTAGAACCATCACCGCTGCCACCTCCTCCTGTTATTGTGGATGGTAATCTGGAGTTTCAAATAGCCAGAATTGTTGATTCTCGTCGGGTCCGCCGCTCTCTTCAGTATCTGGTGCATTGGAGGGGTTACGGTCCCGAGGAAAGAATGTGGGTTCCAGCGTCAGAGGTAAACGCCAACAGGTTAATTCAGGCTTTCCATGCCTCTCATCCTGAGAGACCTGGTCCTGAGTGTCCGGAGGCCCCTCGTGAAAGGGGGGGTACTGTCACGAGGGTATCAAGAGCCACGTCTGACTCCGTTATACCCGGGGTCAGGAGGTCGCAGCGGGTGGCTGCGCGCTCTATATCTAAAGATCACGTTGTTTCTTAGTGATTGTTTTCTGTGTTTGCCTTGCTATCCTTTTTGTCTCAATCAGGGATCCGTAGCTTCTCCTCCTCAGCTGTTTCTTGTCTGCCACTCCCAACCTCCTTATATTCTCCCCTCACACTTCTCTAGTTGCCAGTTATAGAGCTTCCTGCCTGGACATCTATACTGACCCACTGGAGTTGTGTATCCTGGTTGTCGTTCCAGAGTGCTACCCTCCGGATCCCTGTTGGGCTTCTTGTTGTCTCCTGTTGTCGCCCACCTGGGATTATATGTTGAGTTTGTATTGTCTGTCCTTCCCTTGGTGTTTTCCTTTAGAGCTAGTGGTGCGGACTAGTGTTCCCACCGCCCTGTTCACTATCTAGGGCTCAGCTTAGGGAAAGCCAGGGCTTTAGGCACGTGATCGGCGTACGGGTGAGGAACCCGTCTAGGGACGTCAGGGCAGCCAGGTGCCAGCCGCCAGGTGAGTCAGGGGTCACCACCTTCCCTCTCACTTGGGCAGGGCCTTCCTTGTTCCCTCCCTCTGTGTCACGTATGTGATAGTCACGCCGACCGTGATAATAACATAAGATGCAAAATTCACAGTAGGTGATGATCACAGCTTATCTACTCACTGTCCCTGTACAATGACCGCAGATCACAGAGCATGCCTAGCAAACTCCCCCATAGAAGTCAAAGAACACCTCCAGTCTTTTGGCTGCTATGGTCCATGTGGCCTATCTTAAAATGCTGTTAATTGCAGCTCAGACAAGATGGCCGTCTCCGTAATCATGTACAGAAAATAGAATTTAAAAAAATCTAATATTGGAAAATAAAAACAAACAAAATAAATGCTACACCATCTGGTTTTAATTGATATAAAAAATCAGTTAGAGATGATACATTCAGTATAAAAAACTGGACATTGACTGACAGTGGCTGCCTGTAGGTGGCACCATTGAGTCGTCTTCCTTGTGGAAGGGAGCTGTTTTGCATATATTAAAGCATCATTTTTCTCATCAATGTGGGCACATAGGAACACGGGACCAACACAAATACATGTGCACTTGGCAGCTGAAGGCAACAGGTCAGCCAGTGTCATAGGTACAAATCTGCTGACAGATGCCCTTTTAATGTAAAAAGCACCTTCGGGCACCCATCACCAATCATTGAGTGACAAATACTTAAAGGGTCACTACCCTTTCAAAAAACTTTTTTCATATGTCACAGAGACATAGCAAAAGTTCAGATCTGTGGGGGTCCAAGAGCTGAGACCCCCACCGATTCCTAGAATGAGGGGAGAGAAGCACATGCATATCGCTCTCTCTCTCTGCACGAGACGAGCTCCATAGAAGTCTATGGACTTGTCTTGATTCCATCCTCAGGAGCGAGGAGAGCTATAGGTGCGGGCTTCACGCTCCTCTTTCTTGGGATCAGTGTGGGGGGGTGGGGTCTCAGGGCTCAGATCCTCACCTTTCTAAACTTTTGATATGTCTTGTAGAAAGGTGCAAGGGGCCGTCATTGACGGAAGGTATGTGTCACCGAGGTTCCTGGCCTCGGTGAGGTAAGATACGGTAGTTTTTAGTGTCGGCGGCAGCTAGTGCTGAATGACACTGTTTGTAAAACCGATTCGGGCCTGCTCTTACTGGGAGTAGCCAAAGTGCTGGGTGGGTGGCTTCTCCCCACACTCCAGGCCGGGTCTTTATTGGCCTATATAAAACCCAGCCAGCAATCTCAGCTAGGTGTGGATGATCCTCCATCTGACAGGGAAGCTGTGGAGGTTTGGGTTCTGTGCGTTGGTGCCGTGCTAAAGGCTTGAAAGCCGTATGCCGGAAAACCGGCCCCTAAAGCCTGCTGTGGACGGCTGGGGGAAAGACTGCTAACCAGGTGAAGATTTAGTTCTATGGACATTGCATGGTGTGAACAGACACCAAGACTGTGAACGGTCATTTTTGTGTTTCCTTATGTGTGAACAAACGCCGAACTGTTTATGTTAAAGACTTTGTGATTGCCTCTGTACTGCGTCCGCTAGCCTGTCTACCAGAGCAAAAACCCCACAGTCTCTATTATATATCGAAAGTCTTTTGAGTTGACCCTTTCATTTTTAAAACCTAAAACAGAAGCGCACAGCGAATAGTAATGCTGAGGGCTGATAGACGTAGGAAAATGTAGAACGTGGAGCCTCCGAACACAACAAAGTCAGCACAGACATAGCGGCCGGTGGTCATTCCCATCTGTCGCTCTCCCCCGCTGTGTGTAGGCGACAGGTAATGAACATAACACTCGGCTCAGAAAGAGAAATCCATTCAATCCCCATCCGACTGTTCGGCGTCATAATTGGTTCTGTTCCCACACCGCTGTGTTGACTCTTTTTCTTTCTCATAACTCGGTTTTTTCGCTGGTGTGAAGAAATATACACGGATATGAATATTTCAATACCCCAGAGTCTCTTATTATTACAGAGAAATGTAACATTAGCATATCATATTGTGACTTAGTTCTCACAAGATACCAATGTCTTCTATTAATGGACGTAGTTGTAAGTTTGCCAGCCGCGCTGGCGTTTGCCTATTAGCCACATATAAAAAAGGTATATTAGCTCCCTCTTAATCAACTGCTGTAATTAGCATGGAAATGGGAAATTGTCTAAGCAAATGTTATTTACTGTGGCATAAACGTACAATAAAAAAAAAGGTAATTGGTATTTTATGACCCTACTTTATGTTACCGTCTCCTACCTTTTGCAATGGAGTTTAGATATTCGTTTGAAAATGTTTGGGGCGGGGGTCTGTCTAATGGTGCAAAAAGTTGCCAGAAAAAATAGCGGCGTTCACCGTTTCCGGATGTGGATCTGCCGTGTCACTGAAACAGATGTGACTTAAAGGGGTTATCTGCCTTTTTGACTGATGATCTGCAAGCGCCGCTGCCAGGTAATCGGCGGGGGTCCAACACCCTATCACATGCCGATGTCCTATCCAAAGGATGGATCATAATCCGTCAGAAAAAGGACAGAAAAGTTGATAGCCACTTAGTTACTCCAAAGGATGTTATCTACGGTAAGTGCCCCCACCCACAAGTCTTCACCCTTTAACCTCAGACAATGGGGGCATCTTGCTTGGATATGCCCCCATTGTCTGATAGGTGAGGGTCCCAGCGATGAGAACAGAGGCCCAAAAGTTGTGGCGGGCGCACTGTGCATACGCAGCCACCCTCCAGTCATTTCTATGGGGCCGCCAAAAATAGACGAGCGCTGGTTCAGCTATTTCCGCCGGCCCCATAGAAATGAATGGGAGCAGTTGCCGTTCAAGCGCGGTGTGCTCCCATTCAGTACTATGGGGAGAGTGCTTGGTGGTGGCCGGACCCGGTAAAACCCGGGGTCCTCTGGCCGCCATCTTCCCCATTCCGTTCTCGCCGTAGGTGCGAGTCCCAGAGGTGGGACCCGCACCTAACAGACAATGGGGGCATGTCCTAGCGATATGCCCCTATTGTCTCAAATGGGAATACCCCTTCAACCCCCTATACAGGGATATGGATTCCACTGCTGGGCAAGCACCAGGCAGCTGCCTCTTGGAGTAGACTCAGTTTAGTAGACTGCTGACCCATGGGGTGAAGAGACACCGTTTTGAAACACTGAGGGGTCAGGCAGGACCATGGTCAGGAATAAGCAGAGTTAGCGCAATCCAAAGTCAGTCCAAGGGTCAGGGCTCAGTGTCAGCATGTTAGCAGGACATAGGACATAACTAGGAGACATAACTATACATATATCATTTTTATTTATTAATATGATATTACTGCCCATACTGTGGACAGAAAACTCGATACTTTATGTAATTCTGAAACCAGAAATATATTAATGAGCACTTTTAAAAGGGTTGACCCATGAGGAAAACCCCTGTCCCTATGCACTACTGCAGTGTATATACAGTCAGGTCCATAAATATTGGGACATCGACACAATTCTAACATTTTTGGCTCTATACACCACCACAATGGATTGAAAATGAAACAAACAAGATGTGCTTTAACTGCAGACTGTCAGCTTTAATTTTAGGGTATTTACATCCAAATCAGGTGAACGGTGTAGGAATTACAACAGTTTGCATATGTGCCTCCCACTTGTTAAGGTCCCAAAAGTAATGGCCAGGTGTGTGTTATTCCCTCATTATCCCAATTGCAATGAGCAGATAAAAGGTCCAGAGTTCATTTCAAGTTTGCTATTTGCATTTGGAATCTGTTGCTGTCAACTCTCAAGAAGAGATCCAAAGAGCTGTCACTATCAGTGAAGCAAGCCATCATTAGGCTAAAAAAACACAACAAACCCATCAGAGAGATAGCAAAAACATTAGGCGCGGCCAAAACAACGGTTTGGAACATTCTTAAAAAGAAGGAACGCACCGGTGAGCTCAGCAACACCAAAGGACCCGGAAGACCACGGAAAACAACTGTGGTGGATGACCGAAGAATTATTTGCCTGGTGAAGAAAACCCCCTTCACAACAGTTGGCCAGATCAAGAACACTCTCCAGGAGGTAGGTGTATGTGTGTCAAAGTCAACAATCAAGAGAAGACTTCACCAGAGTGAATACAGAGGGTTCACCACAAGATGTAAACCATTGGTGAGCCTCAAAAACAGGAAGGCCAGATTAGAGTTTGCCAAACAACATCTAAAAAAGCCTACACAGTTCTGGAACAACATCCTATGGACAGATGAGACCAAGATCAACTTGTACCAGAGTGATGGGAAGAGAAGAGTATGGAGAAGGAAAGGAACTGCTCATGATCCTAAGCATACCACTTCATCAGTGAAGCATGGTGGTGGTAGTGTCATGGCGTGGGCATGTATGGCTGCCAATGGAACTGGCTCTCTTGTATTTATTGATGATGTGACTGCTGACAAAAGCAGCAGGATGAATTCTGAAGTGTTTCGGGCAATATTATCTGCTCATATTCAGCCAAATGCTTCAGAACTCATTGGACGACACTTCACAGTGCAGATGGACAATGACCCAAAGCATACTGCAAAAGCAACCAAAGAGTTTTTTAAGGGAAAGAAGTGAAATGTTATGCAATGGCCGAGTCAATCACCTGACCTGAATCCGATTGAGCATGCATTTCACTTGCTGAAGACAAAACTGAAGGGAAAATGCCCCAAGAACAAGCAGGAACTGAAGACAGTTGCAGTAGAGGCCTGGCAGAGCATCACCAGGGATGAAACCCAGCGTCTGGTGATGTCTATGCGTTCCAGACTTCAGGCTGTAATTGACTGCAAAGGATTTGCAACCAAGTATTAAAAAGTGAAAGTTTGATTTATGATTATTATTTTGTCCCATTACTTTTGGTCCCTTAACAAGTGGGAGGCACATATGGAAACTGCTGTAATTCCTACACCGTTCACCTGATTTGGATGTAAATACCCTCAACTTAAAGCTGACAGTCTGCAGTTAAAGCACATCTTGTTCGTTTCATTTCAAATCCATTGTGGTGGTGTATAGAGCCAAAAATGTTAGAATTGGGTCGATGTCCCAATATTTATGGACCTGACTGTATAGGCATATACATACGTCATAGAAGGGATTCCCCTTCCCTGTCTGTGTTTTAATGAATTGTATCTGAAAAACCTCAGCTGCTTCTCTGGCAGACTCGAGAGGTCTCCATGCAATTCTACACTCCCCCTGTAGTGGCCGCTGCAGAAGAAATCAGCATCCGGCTGCATCATTTCCCGGCAAAATCAGTGATCTGCTGAGTGTTGGCGCTCGGGAGAAGGGCGGTCTAACAGCTCCTTGCAGAACAAACATCCCAACACTTCACGCTATTTTCTTCTGACAAATGAGACTAAATGCAAAGTGTATTTTTTATTTTTTTGTATTTTTTGATCAGCAGTGTACAACTTGCTGCTTCACTGTGATGTATTTTTTATGAAGGCACGGTTAACTATACATCCATTAAAGTAAAATGAAATGGAATAAAATTTAACATGCGTTGTATAAACGCTGTATTGCCGGCATCTGTTCTTGCCCTGTATTCGGTTTAATAGGCCAGCTTGTAGTAGTACGGCATGATGGATAGCGGAGATCTGGTACGTGACCGTATTTTCCTACTTTTGCCCCTTTTTCAGTCTATTAGTTGGCTTACTCTGAAAACTGAATTTTATGCCAGAATTGGGGTTCAGTAGGCTACACCCCATTTACAGAAAACGCCGCCCCTTTCTGATAAGCCCCACCCCTTTGAACAGGCCAGAAAAAAAGTGTAGAAAAACGAGTTACGCAGAATCGCGCCAATTTGCTTCCGTTTTTAGACAGATTTTATGTGCAGACACGTTAGTAAATCTGGGCCAGTGCCTTCTTTTTGAAAATGAGGGCTCATTCAGACCGTAAGTGTTTCGGGGTCCGCCAGTTGCAGACCTGCAAAACACGGATACCGGCCACGTGTGTTCCGCATTTTGTGGAACACACAGGGCCAGCGCTGTATAGAAATGCCTATTCTTGTCAGCAATCGCAATCGGACATGCTCTATATATTATTTGCGGGGGCCGCGGAACGGAACTACGGATGTGGACAGCACTGTTCACCTGATTGGGCTGAGACGGGGAACACAACAGGTATGGATGTCGCTGTATGGAAGAGGCTGAAGCATCTGCTCTTCTGATCAGTAACGATCCAGTCCTAAAGATAAACCGAAAAAAAAAATCCCTCTTTAAGGGGAGTCTGTCCGCTGTATAGGCAATGGGGGAAGCAATGTAAACATACCTAGGGCGGTGGTCAGGCGGGATACACAACCAAGAAGTCCAGTTTATAATCCCCCTTGCGCCACAATTCCAGGCGCCATGGAGGCGGTGCCTTCTTGTAGAGTGCACTGAGCGCGTCCCCAGCCCCTCCCCTCTTAGTGGTGGCTTTAACAGTCTCCTGATTGGATGCTATAGCTGTCACTCTGAGCAGAGGGCGGGGCCTGAACAGGAATGAGCCTCCATGGCTCTTACAATGATAACAGGGATTACTTTGTCATGCAACCTGCATGACCATCACCCCAGATACGCTTACACTGTCCCCCCCACCACCTGCCCTATAGACTCCCCTTAAAGGGGTTTTCACCTTCCTGAGCTGACTCCCTCAGCGTGGTTGGATCCGCGGTGGTGAGCATACTTCTCTTTACCTGCTGATTCCCTCCACTGGGTTCAGGCTCCATCTCTCCCCCTCGGGATCCGTAAGTCATGGGTCTACCTGCGCCAACATCTGGTTTGACGCTGGTCACGTGACCGCCGCTGACAGTAACCGGTGAGAATGGTAATGTGTCACGTGATCCAGTGACATGACACAAGCCATGTCACCGCTGGTAGACCCCGGACCTGCTGTGCCCGGGTGGAGCGATGGCGCTGGAACCCTGCGGTGGGAATCAGCGGTGTATGAGTAAAAAAAGTGCAGAAGGGTCAACAAGCCCTTTCACAGCAGCCTTCTCACAGCTTTGCTTCGGCCACATGACGTCATAGGTATTGATGACCTATCCTGAGCGTGGGTCATCAGTATAATGCTGCGCACAGTACATATTATTAATCATACCGTCATATCCTCTGTAATGCAGATTTTGCTCCCATTTTTTTTTTTTTGTTTCTCAATATTTCTTAATAACTTAGTAACATTTACACCATAAATAAATATTGATTGTCGCTTCGGCCATCGCTGAGCTCATATGCATTTTTTAATATTCAGGCCATAGCCTCCAGTGTTTGCAGTTATCGGCACCTGACGTTCTTGTACCGGCTTTGAATTTATTACATTTTCTGTGACCCTGCGATGCTTTGCAGAGGTAGATGCTGATGGGGAATTGAGTTCAAGCACCAAACGCAGGGTTAAAGGTGCAAATTCCAGGTAACCAGACCCTCAGGACCAGTGCCATCCCCTCCGAAGACGCCTCCCTAAGGCTGGCCCTGAGCGGGGAAAGAAACAGTACTGAAGTGGTTAACGTGCAATGCAGAGCTTTAACTAGCCCTAGTATATATGTGATAGAGGGATAGATATGAGATACTTCACCCTCCTAGTCCTAGCTCATGATTAGTAGAACGTCTTTTCCTGGGGACTGGCGTGTGGGCCAGAATGGACGGACTTCTTCTCGTTGTACGGAGATCCGCGCTCTCGCACTTGGTATTCCTCTTATGCCGTTGGGTTGATTCACTGCTCCCGCTACAACTTCATGATCTCTAATGTAATTAGCTGTCAGAGTCTTATGAATGCTAATTTATGCTCCAGAGCTAAACCTATATAAATATATAAATCAATATATACTTTTTAATTATTTCAGACAAATGCAAGCCTCGGCATTGTGTAAGGATATCCAAACTAATTACTGAACGTTAACAATTCCCATTCCTCTTGTCTACATCTGACAATTCCATGGACTTTCTCTTACTCTGATTTCATTCTGTACCAACTTAGGAGAATATAAATGTCTCTTTCCAGGGGAAGTTTTCATCCAGCGTCCTGATCCGCCCGTGGTGGGAAAGGTGAATCACCACAGCATTGAGCTGTACTGGGACATCAGTCATGTCTACCAGCACATCGGGCCTCCTAACACACGGTGCAGGTTTTCCATTGAAGAAGAAGACGTTAAAACCCATATGTACGGCACCGTTTACTGGTAAGTGTCTATTGTGAAGATCGGTGCTCGGCAAGTTGTATTTATTAACCTTGTGACAGGTCATGTAGTGGTTCCTAAAAGAATACATAACGTTAGTTCCCAAGTGAAGTAAGCCTTGAGACATGGCTTGGATATTAAATAAGCCAGCATCTCATCTGCAGACAGCTGTTTCGGGGTGATTGCCCTGCTGACAGCTGTTCTCCCCCTGACCCGGACACAGGCCTCTCACCCAGTTAAGCCAGTACTCTCTGCTCTGTACTGGTGAGGGGCAATCACCCCGAAACAGCTGTCTGCAGATGAGATGCTGGCTTATTTAATATCCAAGCCATGTCTCAAGGCTTATTTTAAGAGCTGAACATTGACTTCTAGGATAGCTGCCTTACATCTGGTGGTATCCGAGGCAGAGCTTGTTAAGAGCTCATTTGCATCCCTTCCCTCCCAGAATTCCAGAGGAGCATGTATGGCCTATACGTCTCCTCACACTGAGTAAGGTGCTCTCTCCCTAAGGAGAGTTAGTTCCCCCCTGACATATAATATTGGAACACACCCAAATGTATCAAAACAATATTACATAACCACCCCTATGTAATAAGAACATCACAGTGTAAGAAGAACAATGTCACATATAATAGCCCAAACACCAAAAAGTAATAAAAATAATATAATGCATGTGTAATAAGAATGATATCACACTTCCACCAAAGTGTAATAGGAGCAATATCCCATATAATAGCCTAAACACCCAAAAGTAATAAAAATAATATAACAGACACACATTATTGTCATAAAAATACCGTAATATTACACCCCCAAAGAAATGCAATGCAATTTCACATGCAAAAGGGATAAAAGTAGTATAACACACATTAATGCCATAATAATATCACACACCCAACAAAATATAATAACAACAACCCCCCCCCATATTATAACAATATCACTCCCTAATTGAATATGAACAATATCCAATCTATCACGCACTCCAATGTAATGAGAACAATATCACATGTAATATCACACACCTTCACAATTATACGCACCACTGTAATAAGAATATTATCATATACATCATACACATTGACGCAATAAGAACATCATACAAGAATGTAACACGAAAAATAGCACATATAATATCAGACTCCCGCAATGCATGAAAAATGATATCATGCAAAATTTGAGAAAAATATCATTCGTGCTTTGGGGACCTCCCTCGCCGTGATCGCTAGCAGCCAATGTAGAACAGGTGAGCAGACGTGTGTCTGTGTATGACATGTACTTTACTGCAGGAGAAATGTCTGACTGTCAGTAGGTTGCACTGATTCCTAGCTCTGGTCCACACGTATTATGGCTTGATAGGCACTAAGCTCTGGACCATCTACTTAGGCCAGATCACTGAAATAATATCTTGGTAAAACTTTATGGAGTCGGCCATTTTCTAATAAAATGAATTCCTTAAAGGGGTTGTGTCACTTCTGCAAATGGCATTTATCATGTAGAGAAAATGGATACAAGGCACTTACTAATGTATTGTGATTGTCCATATTGCCTCCTTTGCTGGGTAGATTCATTTTTCCATCACATTATACACTGCTTGTTTCCATGGTCACGACCACCTTGTAATCCAGTAGCGGTAGCCGTGCTTGCACACTATAGGAAAAATTGCTAGACAGTGTGCACTCCCGCCGTCCCGGCCACCAGAGAGGCCGGAGCTTTTCCCTATAATGTGCAAGCATGACCACTGCTGATGGACTGCCGGGTGGTCATACCTATGGAAAAGAGCAGGGTGTAATGTGATGAAAAAATAAATCCAGCCAGCAAAGGAAGCAATATGGAGAATCATAATACATTAGTAAGTGCCTTGTAATAGCTTCCTCTACATGATAAATGAAGATAAAAGAAAGAAAGGAGGCAGCGCCTCATGTGTGGTGTTGTATAGTAAAATAATAAAAGATTAGTAAGAACTCTTACCAGAAGGTGTTGTGAGAAGTCACAAAACCTATATGAAGCTTGTGCTGATTTTCCCGATCAGCGTGCGGGGCGCCTGCGCTGCTGCCTAGGTTCCAGCCCGTGCTGTGAGAGCATTCGTCGGGGAGAGGTATCGATGCAGAAGAAGAAAGAAACTGAGCCTTTAGGATGGCGCTGTCAGCAGGAGTCAGAAACAGGTAAGTATTGGTAACACAATACTTTTTATTTACAGTCGACGCGTTTCAGGGGCGGAGAGCCCCCTTCATCAGGACAATATACAACATGAAGCAGCATTCACATATAGCGGTTATTTCAACTCAAAAATGGCGCATGAGACCCAGGAAAGGTGGAGCAGAGGGAGGGAAAGGGGCGGGGGATGGGCGTGTATCACAGACAATGGAAAAACGTCATCGGGCATTCAAGGTCCTTATGGACCTATTTAGTAATAGAACTGGTTTCTTTTAGAAGATATTTATTTATTTAGTTTTATTTAGTTGGGTGATTTTTCAAATGAGTAAATGTTGGAAAACTGATTTGTTTAAAAAAAGAGGGAGAAGAAAAAGCACAGGAGATTATCCTCTCCAAGTCCAGAAGGTAGTAAGTAGTAAGGATAATCTCCTGTGCTTTTTCTTCTCCCTCTTTTTTTAAACAAATCAGTTTTCCAACATTTACTCATTTGAAAAATCACCCAACTAAATAAAACCACTACACTCCAACTGGATTTTATACTCTGGTGTATTTCCCAGATATGCGAGTAGGAAACAAATACACCTTCTGATATTGATAGCGCACAGTAATTTTATTCATTCTCTCTCTCTCTCTCTATCTATCTATATATATATACTTTTTTTTCTATTCTTTAATTTTGAAACAAACGATTCTTTGACTCAGAATATAGAATAAACTAAATCAATGTAACCACCATACTTTAAACCACCCGCTGCCCGGTCCATGTCACAAACACTAGTATGAGATCTACACACCCGCAAACAACCTAAAATGCGGTCAATCCTACTACATTAGCACTGCCATATTTCACAGCACATTCTACAATAAATATCTTCTAAAAGAAACCAGTTCTATTACTAAATAGGTCCGTAAGGACCTTGAATGCCTGATGACGTTTTTCCATTGTCTGTGATACACGCCCATCCCCCGCCCCTTTCCCTCCCTCTGCTCCACCTTTCCTGGGTCTCACGCGCCATTTTTGAGTTGAAATAACCGCTATATGTGAATGCTGCTTCATGTTGTATATTGTCCTGATGAAGGGGGCTCTGCGCCCCTGAAACGCGTCGACTGTAAATAAAAAGTATTGTGTTACCAATACTTACCTGTTTCCGACTCCTGCTGACAGCGCCATCCTAAAGGCTCAGTTTCTTTCTTCTTCCGCATCTACATGATAAATGCTATTTGCTGAAGTGAGACAACCCCTTTAACCTTGTGGGCACTAGCCTAGGATGCCCTCTCATGTCTTACTTGAGCACCCGGTTCAGTGTCTTCCCGATGCCCACGGATCCCGTCTGTGTCTATGGCCATCAAGATGGTGGCAGTCACATGGTTTACCATTGTGACCGCTGCCCTCTTCTGCGCTTGTGCTGAAAGCATTCAGTGCATGTGCAGATAGATGTGGCGGGTTCTGCTGTATCTGTGCATGCATTGTATGCATTATGCCCAAGTGCAGAAGGCGATTCTTCACTGCAGCAGTCTTATGAGTAAATCAGGTGACCTCCGCCATCTTGATTGTCATGGATGCAGCAGCTGCATTCATCCACTGTTTACAGGCCAGATCCATGGGTGGCGGGGATAACAAGGTTGGAGTGTTAAGATTTTTTTTTTTTTTTTTTAGATAGTAGCCAACTCCTTTGATTTTTAAGAATCTTTAATAAAAAGCACAGTATAAAATACAATTACTTAGTAGTCAAGAAATGCAGTGGTCAGGCAAAGTCATTAATAGAAAGCTACTAATCCAACAGTACATCAAGATTAAAAGGGTTTTCTGACATTTTAATACTGATGACCTATCCTGTAGATAGGTCATCAGTATCTGATCGGTAGGGGTCCGACACCCGGGACCACCGCCGATCAGCTGTTTGAGAAGGCATCAGCTCTCCTGTGAGCGCCGCTGCCTTCTCAAGCTCATCAAGTACAGCGCCGTACATTGTATAGTGGTTGTGCTTGGTATCGCGCTCATCCCCATTCACTTCTACAGGGGCAAGCTGCTCCTAGGCCATGTGGAAAAGCAGAGAGCACCCTTGCCTTCTCGAACAGCTGATCGGTGGGGGGGTTCCCGGGTGTCGGACCCCCACCGATCAGATATTGATGACCTGTCCTGAGGATAGGTCATCAGT
The DNA here is from genome assembly GCF_905171765.1 of Bufo bufo. Lineage (NCBI taxonomy): Eukaryota > Metazoa > Chordata > Amphibia > Anura > Bufonidae > Bufo > Bufo bufo. The sequence continues at coordinate 39,243,222 of NC_053394.1, forward strand.
ATAAAAACACTCGGAAAACTCCTTTAAATGCTTATGGACTGACCACTACTAAGACGTGGTTAGGTCCTTAGGCTTGGTCCTCATTTCTTAGCATCTATCCTGGATCCTGTGTCAAAGTAAAGGTCCTGCAGTTCAAGCCATACTTTATCAGGATAACAAAATAGGGATTTGGACCCCACTCCCGACTGTAAACTTAGATTCTGACCCAGATCCTGACCGTACTCTTAGATTCTGACCCAGATCCTGACCGTACTCTTAGATCCTGACCCAGATCCTGACCGTACTCTTAGATCCTGACTGTAAATTTAGATTCTGACCCAATCCTGACCGTACTCTTAGATCCTGACCGTACTCTTAGATCCTGACTGTATATTTAGATCCTGACCCAGATCCTGACCGTATTCTTAGATCCTGACCCAGATCCTGACCGTACTCTTAGGTCCTGACCCAGATCCTGACCGTACTCTTAGGTCCTGACCCAGATCCTGACCGTATTCTTAGGTCCTGACCCAGATCCTGACCGTACTCTTAGGTCCTGACCCAGATCCTGACCGTACTCTTAGGTCCTGACCCAGATCCTGACCGTACTCTTAGGCCCTGACCCAGATCCTGACCGTACTCTTAGGTCCTGACCCAGATCCTGACCGTACTCTTAGGTCCTGACCCAGATCCTGACTGTAAATTTAGATTCTGACCCAATCCTGACCATACGCGTAGATCCTGACCCAGATCCTGACCGTACGCGTAGATCCTGACCCAGATCCTGACCGTACTCTTGGGTCCTGACCCAGATCCTGACCGTAAATTTAGATTCTGACCCAATCCTGACCGTACTCTTAGATCCTGACCGTACTCTTAGATCCTGACCCAGATCCTAGCCATACGCGTAGATCCTGACCGTAATCTTAGATCCTGACCCAAATTCTGACCGTACTCTTAGATCCTGGCCCAGATCCTGACCGTATGCGTAGATCCTTACCCAGATCCTGACCGTACTTTAGATCCTGACCGTACCCTTAGATCCTGACCCAGATCCTGACCGTATGCGTAGATTCTTACCCAGATCCTGAACGTACTCTTAGATCCTGACCGTACCCTTAGATCCTTATCCAGATCCTGACCATACACGTAGATCCTGACCATACTCTTAGATCCTGACCCAAATCCTGACCGTACTCTTAGATCCTGACCCAGATCCTGACCGTATGCGTAGATCCTTACCCAGATCCTGAACGTACTCTTAGATCCTGACCGTACCCTTAGATCCTTACCCAGATCCTGACCGTATGCGTAGATCCTTACCCAGATCCTAAACGTACTCTTAGATCCTTACCTAGATCCTGAACGTACTCTTAGATCCTGACCGTACCCTTAGATCCTTACCCAGATCCTGACCATACGCGTAGATCCTGACCATACTCTTAGATCCTGACCCAAATCCTGACCGTACTCTTAGATCCTGACCCAGATCCTGACCGTATGCGTAGATCCTTACCCAGATCCTGAACGTACTCTTAGATCCTGACCGTACCCTTAGATCCTGACCCAGATCCTGACCGTATGCGTAGATCCTTACCCAGATCCTGAACGTACTCTTAGATCCTTACCTAGATCCTGACCGTATGCGTAGATCCTTACCCAGATCCTGAACGTACTCTTAGATCCTTACCTAGATCCTGACAGTACTCTTAGATCCTCACCCAGACCCTGACCGTACTCTTAGATTCTGACTGTATTCTTAGATGCCAACTCTTAGGTGCCCTGAGGAACCTAAAAAGTACCCAATCAATACTCCCTTTTCTGCTGTACCACTGTACTTGTACCAGTTTCCTCAGTGGGAGAGAAAACGTGGATTTATAGATGAGCGGTTACACATATGGCAGTTATATGCGTGCCATGCGGTAACCACTTTCATCTGTGAACCTCTGTTTCTCTCCCACTCATGAAACTGATAACATAAGGCCTTGTATTGCGGCATGAGGGGCCTTTCCCATACTGCCCTGTTATTGGTTGCTCTTAGTTTGTGACTTTCCCTGAGCACTGCATTTTTTGACTACTTGGCCATAGTATTCAATTGTGTGATTTTTTTTTTTTATTAAATCCAATTAAAAATGTTTTCAATGATTGTTTGTTGGAATAGTTCCTGGCTAACTAGCCTTATCCATTTTGCGGTCAGGATTTGTAGATTTTTAGCTGACCAGATGACAGATTTCCAGACCAGCAGTAAATTGCCAGCATTACTGTATTTTAATGCATGTGCTTCTCGCTGCTTCATTCACACATCATGTATTGAAGCTTGGACATATAGAAAGTTCTGATTCTGGTCTCTTCTGATTTTCCCCGTGATCTTCTAAAAAAAAAAATAATAATCTAGATTTTTGCTACTCTCGTGCATTCCTCTTGCCCTTATTGATTTACGTCATTGCACGTCACTTCTATGTGATGGAGTAGTTACCTAAAACAATTCCATGTGGTTTATTTTTCTGGCTACAAGGTCACAATAAGGGCTCATTCACACGACCGTGGTTCAGTTCCGCATCCGAGCCGCAGTTTTTGCGGCTCGGGTGCGGACCCATTTACACTCCGAGTGCTGTCTGCATCGGTTGCTCTGTTCTGTGGCCCCGCAAAAATTATAAGTCAAGAATAGGCATTTATATAAAGGGCCGTCCGTTCCACAAATTGCGGAAGGCACACGGGCGGCATCCGTGTTTTGCGGATCCGCAAGCCCTAACTATGTTCTGAATGAGGAGACGGGAGTTAGCCATCTCTGACTGCAGCTTACTTCCCTCGAAAACCAAAATTCGGGAGGGATAAACTCCAACTGCCTGAGATGGGAGGGCCCATACTCATGGAGTAGGTTGGTCCTATTGTCGGTTCAGCCTACATTAAAGGGGTTTTCCGAGTGTTTCATATCTGATTGTTGGTGGTCCAACTCCCTGAACTCCGCTGATCAGCTGCTTGAAGAGGCCACTTAGTTCCTGTGAGCGCCGCTGCCTCCTCGCAGCTTAACGGGCACAGCATCGCATCGTCCATTGGATAGTGCGTAGTATTGCAGTTCAGCCCCATTCACTTGAACGGAGCTTAGCCGCGCCCAGGCCAGTTGATACCAGTCGTGACGTCACTGGGCCTGCGGTAAACAGGGAGAGGGCCGTGGTGCTCCTGGAGTGCCGCTGCCTTCTCAAACAGCTGATCGGCGGGGGTCCCGGGTTTCGGACTCCCCCCAGTCAGATCCTTCTGATCTATCCAGAGGATTGATCATCAGTTTAAACAAACTGCAGGACCCCTTTACGTTTTTCAAACCAGCACCTGGATCTGAATACTTTTTCTAATTGCATGTAATGAAAAATGTAGTATGGCCACTGAGTTATAGCGGTTTCTTCATTTCCGCATTTCTCTTTCTACCTGAATAACATTGCTCAGTTCCATCTTTATCTACTGTTAGAAGTTGTGACGGTTACAGAGAGGGACAGAGCAATGGAAAGGACACCCCCCCCCCGATCAAAGCTGCAGCAGAAAGGAAACGCCCTGCGCTGTGATAGGGAGAGAGCTGTGGCAAAAATTTAAGGGATTGATGTAGATGAGGCCCAAGGCCATCCCATGCTGGATTACTACATTGTCTCACCATTAGGGCACATCCACATGGACATATACACTGCGGGTCAGACTCAGCAGATTTGCTTTAAGTAAATCCACAGTGTTTTATAATATCAGGAAAATGGTAAAAACACTGTAAAACAAAAAAAATTAAAAATCCACATCGTAAATGGCCCCAAATAACCGTTGTATGCCTTAATGCAAAATCATTAGCTCACAGAGGTACAGTGAGGGATTTGGGATCCACAGTCTGAATTCTGCCATATGCAAATAACAAATCTTGAAGGGCATCTGTCAGCAGATCTGTCCCTATGACACTGGCTGACCTGTTACATGTGCGCTTTGCAGCTGAAGGCATCTGTGTTGGTCCCATGTTCATATGTGTCCGCATTGCTGAGAAAAATTATGTTTAATATATGCAAATGAGCCTCTAGGAGCAACGGGGGCGTTACCATTACACCTAGAGGCTCTGCTCTCTCTGCAACTGCCGCATTCCCTGCAATTTGATAGGGCCAGGCAGTGAAAACGTCATAACCCCTGGACCTGTCAATAAAAGTGCAGAGGGCGCGGCAGTTGCAGAGAGAGCAGAGCCTCTAGGTGTAATGACAACGCCCCCGTTGCTCCTAGATCCTCATTTGCATATATTAAAACATCACTTTTCTCAGCAATGCGGGCACATATGAACATGTGACCAACACAGATGCCTTCAGCTGCCAAGCGCACATGTAACAGGTCAGCCAGTGTCATAGGGACAAAACTGCTGACAGATGCCCTTTAACTGTCTAATGAAATCTTACATACACGACTCTATATCCTATAAACCACCACTATAACTTGGCCGGGTGGCTCAGCAGTGGGTGTCTTTGCCGTCTCCGATTCCACACTGCACGCATTTGGCTTGTGCACCTTGGTTTTAGTTTTTGTGACCTGGCTAATTAACACAGTCTAAAATATCCCAGAATTAATTGGCTTCCTATGAAATTGGCCTTAGCGTGGGTGAGTGTGTAGGTGTCTGCTGAAGCAAAATGACCATATGAGCTCTGCTAAGACATGTTATGTAAATGATATTCGATGGAGGCATTTAAAGGGAGTCTGTCAGCAGGAAATTCACAGTTCCACCAGGCACAGTGTCTTGTCGGGCTAGCTCCGCTGAATGTAGTGATACCTTTCACTTAGGCTACGTTCACACTAGCGGCACGGACCTCCGGCAGGCTGTTCCGTCGGGTGAACAGCCTGTCGGATCCGTCCTGCCGCTAGTGAACGCGTGCCCCCGGGCCGCTCCGTCCCCATTGACTATAAGGCTGCCGGAATAAATGTCGGACATGTCGTAGTTTTATTCTGGCAGCTTCTCGCCGTGCCTCCGCCGGAACTCCGCCCCCGCCCCCCATTATAGTCAATGGGGACGGAGTGGCAGTCCGGGGGCACACGGTCACTAGCGGCAGGATGGAGCCGACAGGCTGTTCACCCGACGGAACAGCCTGCCGGAGGTCCGTGCCGCTAGTGTGAAAGTAGCCTTAGCGGTCCGCTGCTCCATTCTGGAGAAAAAGCCCTTTTAATCCATATGTAAATGAGCATCTTAAGTGCACTGAGGGCGGGCCCAGCACACTCTAAGCACCCTTGTTCCTCCTGCTTTCTTTGCCAGCTCCTCCCTCTTCCTGATTGACAGGGGCAGGTTCCTGCATAGTCCTCTCTCTTGGCCATGTCAATCAAGCAGAGGAAGCAGGAGGAGCAAGAGTGCACAGTGTCTTGGTCCCGCCCTCAGTGCACCTAACTGCTCATTTGCATATGGAGACGGATTGCTATGTTAAAGGTATCATTATATTCAGCTAGCTAGCCCTACAAGGCATTGTGCCTGGCCTAACTGTGAGGTCTATGGCTGCATTTATAAATATGGATGACTTGTCAGCTGATCAGCTGCTTGAAGGGGCCAGCCCTGCGACCTCTCCTCTGCCTGTGATGTCACATTCATTGGTCACATGACCTTTCTGCACCTCAGTCCCATGCAAGTGAATGAGGTGCAATACCAAGCACAGCCACTATATCATTTACGGCGCTGTGCTTGGTACGGTATGAAGAGGCCCCTTCAGCTGAGTCAGCTCTCCACCAATCTGATATTGATGACGTATACTCAGTATAGGTCATCAATATTTAATAAAAAATAAACACTTTAAAGAAGTTGTCCCACCAATAAATATCATATTCAAAGTATATATCCTAAAAAAAATTAAGCATATTTTCCATTTTCATATTGATAAACTAATCCACTTTCATTGTATGGCGCCATCTGGTGATCAAAGTATAGCAATTTGCACGTCCACTGAATGAGTTCAGTGCTGGTGGACACACATGCTCATTCGCTCCCCCCACAGCCAGGTCCCTGCCTAGTGATCCCCTGTTCACCGCTCAGCAGCCAATAGAAATAGCTTTCTGCCCTGCTTGTCAAGAAGGAGCAGATCCTCTGCGGTAACATGGCGGTATAGCTGGGCAGACTCCTTCTGCAGGGAAAATAAGAAGACTGTATATTGTCTGCTGCCAGAAGGGGAAGGAGACTGATTCTTTCCAGAGCTCGAACCCAGCAGCACAGATGAGCAGCGAAACAGGCGTGTGATACATGGAAGCAAAAAATGAATGATAAAAACTATATTTTTATGGTACAATGTAAATTGCTTTATAGCAATTAGTAACGATGGCTCATGACCCCTTTAACTAGGGCATAGCGTCCAACAGGCAAATCTTTGACCGCACTGCAATAAGATGAAGGGGGTTGGCACGCCTCCGGCGTTCTGCCAGACCTGCAAGGGGAAGATGACTTACCTGCTTCCCGCTCCTTCTCCTCCAGGCCTGCAATGCTCCTCTGGGCTCCATCAATGTCCACATCCGGTTTGACATCTCCGCAGCCAATCACTGATAGCGGCACTTTCTGGCTCCCCTTGCATCATGTGACCATTCGTCATGATGTAAGGCATGCCTGCGGCCCTCCAGCTGTTGCAAATCTTACAACTCCCATCATTCCCTGACAGCCTACACACAGCTATCATCCTACAGAAGGGCATCGTGGGAGTTGTAGTTTTACAACAGCTGGAGGGCCGCAGGTTGAGCGTCCCTGATGTGAGGGGAGCCGGACACCACCACAGCCAATGATTGGCTGCGGCGATGTCAAATCAGATGTTGACATCGATGGAGCCCAGAGGAGCATCGCAGGCCTGGAGGAGAAGGAGCGGGAAGCAGGTAAGTCATCTTCCCTTTGCAGGTCCAAGAAAAGGTTTACCAAAAGACCACCCATTCTTGCACAACCCCTTTAAGATCATTTGCACACTCTACGGCAGGGGTGCACAACCTGCGGCCCGGGGGCCACATGCGGCCCTTGATACCATTTTGTGCGGCCCCCAACCATCTGGTAACAGACATGTATGCCTATGTCTTGTGGCTGCTCACATGTATTTTTCATGTATTTCTCCCATTAGATGGAGTCCTGGAAGTGTAACTAGACATTAATGGTATATAATGTGTGTTTAATATGCCATAAGTACAATATTTCAGTTGTTAATACACCTTTAAATTTTTATTTCGGCCCTCGTCATTGGTTCAGTCTGGCAATGTGGCCCCCAACCAGGAAACGTTGTGCACCCCTGCTCTACGGCCTCTGTAATTGATAGCATATTGCCGATCGTCTCCAGCGACTGCTACATCTCGATACAACATTGATACATACATCTAATTGACAGATGTGCACACGCCATAGAAAACAGCAATAAACCGCTGTGCGCTGTCATCACGTTTCCAGCATATACCACTGCCTATGTGAACTTCAAATGACCCTCCTGGAATGGAGGCCTGCTACGTCGTTCCTATAGGATTCATGCTGGTAATGCCCCCGATCTACATAAAATCTTATACTAGTGCACCTGATCGTTTCCTATGATTATTCTTTAAATATAGATTATTGTTCTGCTTGAATCCTCATCGTAATTTTGCCAGATCTGAAGAGATTACACAAAAAAAAAAACATAAAAAAAAAAAAAAAATCCAGCCTGTTTTTGTCAAAGGAGAATGCAGAGTGACCACTAGGTGGCAGGCTGACCTAGTTAATATTCTGCCGCTATCACGTCTCCGGAGACTGCTTGATTTATACCTTCAGGTTTTAATACTTGATGGGGGAGAAATGCATAGACTATTGGAAAATAATTTTTGATTAAAGGTGATGAAGCTGCAAACAAGGCTGCTGACGTGTTGTGCTCCTTGCAGTCGGGGGCTGTTGGCATTTCCTGCATGCCCTGTAAATATTTCATCAGACGTAGGTTGCAAACCATGAAGCGGTCAGGTGGATTTTAATTACAGAAAATAGCGTTCGGCTGGTATTTTTTTTTTTTTTTTTTTGCATTTGTGCTCCGATGATTCACGGGGTTGATTGTCTTATGCATTATGTAAAGATTTTACAGCTCACTAACTCCCGTTTGCCTCCTGTGTAGTGGATACTCCAAGCAGCATGTTGTCGAGGGTTTAGAGCCCATCACCAGCTACAGGTTCAGGCTGAAAGTCACAGGACATGATGGAGAGTATGCGTACAGCCCGGCGGTCACAGTGTCCACTACACGTAAGTCAGTGTATGGCTTATGTCATCTAACAGCAATTCGGAAGGCCCAATAGGGCAGGGATGGCCAACCCGAGGCTCTCCAGATGTTGCAAAACTACAACTCCCAGCATGCCCAGACTGACTACAGCTATCAGCCTACAGCAGGGCATGGTGGGAGGTTGAACATCCCTGCAATAGGGGATACTAAATCTTTAGTGTCCCTTTAAAGGGTATGAAAACCTTTGGGGGCAATTTTTTTGCGTTGCATTCTGCTCATTTTGGGCTAAAAATCATTTTTACAGTTGGTCCTTAGTATAAAAATTTTCAAAAGTCTTTGTTTTCTACAGGGTTAAAGGGCATCTGTCAGCAGGTTTGTATTTATGACACTGGCTGACCTGTTACATGTGCGCTTGGCAGCTGAAGGCATCTGTGTTGGTCCCATGTTCCTATGTGCCCTCATTGCTGAGAAAATGATGTTTAATATATGCAAATGAGGCTCTAGGAGCAACGGGGGCGTTACCATTACACCTAGAGGCTCTGCTCTCTCTGCAACCGCCGAGCCCTCTGCACTTTAATTGACAGGTCTAGATGTGATGTTTCCACTGCCTGGTCCTGTCAATCAAAGTGCAGAGGGTGCTGCAGTTGCAGAGAGAGCAGAGCCTCTAGGTGTAATGGTAACGCCCCCGTTGCTCCAAGACGGTCATTTGCATATATTAAACATCATTTTCTCAGCAATGAGGGCACATATGGACATGGGAGCAACACAGATGCCTTCAGCTGCCAAGTGCAGATGTAACAGGTCAGCCAGTGTCATAGGTACAAAACTGCTGACAGATGCCCTTTAAGTTTCAGCCTATCTGCAGAGCATTCTGCTTTCAGTTTCAGACTGAACCCTTCAGGTTGCTGCTCTGACGGCTGTATGTGTAGTCCTTAACCTGGAACTCCTGACAGCTCATAAACACTCATTTAAGCTATATTCTTATCAGTTTGATAAGAATGTAGCTGCAATAAGTGTCTATGAGCTGTCAGGAGTTCAGAGGAGATATGCGTGGGATATACATTGAGCTGTCAGAGCCACACCTGACGGGTTCAGTATGAAACTGAATGAAGATGCAGATAAACTGAAACTAAACCCTGTAGAACAAAAACTGTTGAAAAGTTTTAATAAATACCAATTGACAAAAAAAGTTTTTTAGCCCAAAAAGAGTAAAATGCATAAGAAAAAACATTGCCCCTAAGGTTGTTCATGGCCTTTAAAAAAGAGCTGGCTGCTCATATCAAGGTCTGATGCCCACTGATCGTAAAGCCTTGGTATATCCTAGCAATGTGCCATCACTTTATGAGATGGTAATAACCATTTAAAGGGGTTGTCCATGATTTTAATCCTAGACCATAAATATCTGATCTTCGGGGGACTTACACCCTGCATCCCCACTGACCAGCAGTTTCAGATGAACTCATCAAAGCTACACAGCTCCATCAATTGTGCATTGGATGGTGATAGTAACAGCTCCATCTATTGTGCATTGGATGGCGGTGGTAACGGCTCCATCTATTGTGCATTGGATGGCGGTGGTAACGGCTCCATCTATTGTGCATTGGATGGCGGTGGTAACGGCTCCATCCATTGTGCATTGGATGGCGGTGGTAACGGCTCCATCTATTGTGCATTGGATGGCGGTGGTAACGGCTCCATCTATTGTGCATTGGATGGCGGTGGTAACGGCTCCATCTATTGTGCATTGGATGGCGGTGGTAACGGCTCCATCTATTGTGCATTGGATGGCGGTGGTAACGGCTCCATCTATTGTGCATTGGATGGCGGTGGTAACGGCTCCATCTATTGTGCATTGGATGGCGGTGGTAACGGCTCCATCTATTGTGCATTGGATGGCGGTGGTAACGGCTCCATCTATTGTGCATTGGATGGCGGTGGTAACGGCTCCATCTATTGTGCATTGGATGGCGGTGGTAACGGCTCCATCTATTGTGCATTGGATGGCGGTGGTAACGGCTCCATCTATTGTGCATTGGATGGCGGTGGTAACGGCTCCATCTATTGTGCATTGGATGGCGGTGGTAACAGTGCTGCTCACATTCAGTTTCAATGGCAGTGCTACAGCTCCTTTACCAGGTGCTACTCTGAAATAGCTGATGGGCGTGGGACCCCCACCAAGCATCTTGGCCTTTTCAAACAGCTAATCGGCGGGGGTCCCGGGTGTAAACCCCTTTAATCTCACTTTCCCTGGTGACCTAGAGTAGTAGAAGGGTTAATGTTTCCTACCTTGTGTTTAGTGGTTTACTAACCCCTCCGGGCTCTACCCCGTAGTAAGAAGGTTGAGACTGGAATGGACAGACTTTTCCCCCTTTCTCACACAGACTGTTCCACTTGGTCCCTCCTCTCTCTAACAGACTGCCCCTCATGCCACCGTCCCCTCTCACAGACCGCTACCCATGTGCTACCCGCTATGGCAGACACCTCATTTACCTATGTCAGTACTATCTGGGCCATCTCTCTACTTGCTTGACTTGCAAATCACTTTAAGAGTCTGTGAACTTCACATATACCTTTGGCAGTTTGATGTGCGTGTTTAAAGGGCACCTCCGACAGCATGCTCTACAGTGTTTCCCAACCAGTGTGCCTCCAGCAGTTGCAAAACTACAACTCCCAGCATGCCCGGACAGCCTTTGGCTGTGCGGGCATGCTGGGATTTGTAGTTTTGCAACAGCTGGAGGCACACTGGTTGGGAAACACTTCTCTACATCAACCTCCGTAACTCCAGCTGTTGTGAAACTACAACTCCCAGCATGCATAATTGCTTTGCTTTTCTCAGAACTCTCATAGAAATGAATGGAGCATGCTGGGAATTAGGGTTGTCACGATACCAAAATTTTGATTAGATTTCGATACCATAAAAAAGTATTGCGATACTCGATACCCCGCGAAAAAAATAAAACGCCAAATAAGCCGTGTGCATTCCGCATTTTATGGAACGTCCGGCCCATAATCGAACACTCCTATCCTATTTTTGGGGGGGGACAAGGTGACAAAAAAATGGCGAATCGCGCATTTATTATTTTTTTTCTGTCACGGCGTTCACCGCATAGGAGATATTTTTTTATATTTTAATAGTTTGGACTTTACGGACGCGGCGATATGTAATATGTTTATTTATTTATTGTTTATATATTTAATATGTAAAATTGGTAAAGGGGGTTATTTATACTTAATATCTAGGTTTAAATTTTTTTTAAACTTTTTATTTAATAACTATTAGCCCCCTTAGGGGCTAGAACCTGGGATCTTTTCATCCCTTGTCCTATTCACCCTGATAGAGCTCTATAAGTCCTCATGCACACGACCGTATTTTGTTTCCGTGTCCGTTCCGTTTTTTTTTTTGCGGATAGGATGCGGACCCATTCATTTCAATGGGTCCGCAAAAAACGCGGACAGCACACCGTGTGCTGTCCGCATCAGTATGTCCGTTCCGTTGTCCTATTTTTTTTTAGTTTGCGGACAAGGATAGGCATTATTACAATGGATCCGCAAAGAAAATGGATGCCATATGGAACGTCATCCTTTTTCTTTCGCGAATCCGCAATTTGCGGACCGCAAAACACATACGGTCGTGTGCATGAGGCCTTAGGGTGAATAGGATCTCACACTCTTCCTGCTGCCCTGAGCTTTGTGCACACAGCAGCAGGGAGCTTACCATGGCAGCCAGGGCTTCAGTAGCGTTCTTGCTGCCATGGTAACCGATCCTGGGGCTCCGATTAGAACTGCCACTGCACCACCAATGAGGAGGATGGGAGGGGACCCTGTGGCCACTGCCACCAATGATTTAACACTGAGGGGATTGGGGGGGGGGGGTGCACAGCTGGAGTGCTGACCCCTGCACTAGATCTATGCAGCGGCATGCCTCTATGGATAGTAGGGATGTCTGAATTAGAAAAACCCTTTAAAAAAATGTCCAGCGTGTCTGTATGTGGTTGCTAGAGTCGTCAGGTGCCGCAAAGAGCCCGCTGGAGGCCTTGCTCCAGTGAACATCTAGTGCTCGGGTCCCCTGCCAGAACCAAGGGGGTCTCGCTTTATATTGGGGGACCCAGCAGAAGTAAAGGGATTATCCAAACCAAACAACCTCCTTCTAATACACATGTCTAATAGGAGAACTCCAGTTACACATCATTGATAGCCCACGCTATCCGCTGTCTTATTTAGTATGCTGCCATACTCTTCCTGGCTTGGAAGGGGTTAACCGGCTCGCTACCGGTTTTATAGTCTCCCGGGGAGAAATATCTTGTCTCCGAATGTGTTCTGTAGGCATTCTGGATCTCTGCCATCGTTAGATTGCGCTGTGAGCAGTAAATAATAAATGGCAAATAATACTATGCTGTATACATTATTAATCTGTATATACAGCAAAAAGGAGAAGCGTGACCCGAGAGCTGCTGGAAAATGGCTTCTTATGTAATATGGTTGTAGTTTTTATTTTATTTTTTATTTCCTTGAAGGGATTGTCTGAGATTTTGATATTGATGACCTATCCCTAGGACCGGTGGGGGCCAACACTCGGCCCCCCTCACCGATCAGCATAACACAGCGCCGTACATTGTATAGTGGCTGTGCTTGGTACTGCAGCCCAGGCCCATTCACTAGTGTTGAGCGGCTCAAAGTCCATCCGAATTTCAGAAAAAATGTGATTTGCCGCGAAGCCGAATTTCCTCATGCTTCGTGTTAGCGATTAGATTTTCCCTGAAATGGTGTAAAAAACAAAAATAAAAAAACAAAAACAAATCATACTTGCCCTCATCCATTTGCTTGTGACGGGGCGGCGAACGCCATCTTGATTGCAGATCTCTAACGAAATCCCATGCATGGCGATGTATGATGTCACCACGCCGGCCGATGTGATGCACCAGATCTTCAATCAAGATGGCGGCGGCCACCCCGAGCAAACGGATGAGAGGAGTATGATTTTTATTTTATTTTGCACTGTTATTACTGTCAGATGCCACGATCGGCTATGAACGTGGCATCTGAGGGGCACAAAGACGGGGCGGATTTCCACAGGTTGGCACTAAAATCCGTACATAAGTCATTTTAGGTTTGCTGATATTTGCCATGTATTTCACCCTTTGGAATGCAGAAGGCGAAATCTGCCGCGTTTACACGCCAAACTCTGCACCATCCAGGGCAGATTGCGCTGCTGCGGATCTCGGCCGGATGCGGAGCCGTTACACGTGGTTGTGCTCTTAGGCCACATGCACACGTTGCATAGCATATCACGATTTGCTGTGCGGATATGTACGCTGAAATCTGCTGCCTAAGGCCTAGTTCGCACAAACGTTTTTTTTGCGAGTGTACGGGACGTTTTTTTGTGTTCCGTATACGGAACCATTCATTTCAATGGTTCCGCCAAAAAAAAAAAACGGACTGTACTCCGTATGCATTCCGTTTGCGTATTTCCGTTTTTCTGTTCCGTTGAAAGATAGAACATGTCCTATTATTGCCCGCAAATCACGTTCCGTGGCTCCATTCAAGTCAATGGGTCCGCAAAAAAAAAACCGGAACACATACGGAAATGCATCCGTGTGTCTTCCGTATCCGTTCCGTTTTTTCTGAACCATCTATTGAAAATGTTATGCCCAGCGCAATTTTTTCTATGTAATTACTGTATACTGTACATGGCATACGGAAAAACGGAAAGGAAACGGAAACACAACGGAACTCAAAAACGGAACGACGGATCCGTGAAAAACGGACCATACGTTCGTGTGAACTAGGCCTAAAGGCTATGTACACCTTGGGGGGGGGGCAATCGTTTTTTATCATTACATCTTTCTCGTTTTGATCCGCGAGAAGGGGAGATGCATCAGAGGCGACGCGGGTGCCGGGGAGCTGGGTAAGTACAATCTGTGTGAGGGGCCCGGGCATTGGGGGGAGGCATTATAGGGGTTGGATCCAAAGTCCCAGCATCTAATCAGCGTTGTGTTTGTGCAATTTAATATATATATATATATTTTTTATGTATATTTTGCAGCTGCTGCTGGGCCCGTCTCTGTGAGTAGGTTTGTATATACACTCATATATATATATATATATAAGGAATTCCACGACACCTCCATATGGTGAAAGACATTGTGTCCTTTATTCACCCACGCAATGTTTCAGTCCGCTTGCTGGGACTTTTTTCAAGATAGAGATATATATATATATCCGGTATAATTACATTGCATTGCACTGCTTCTCATTTCAGCGCACTCAAAAGACGAAAATTCTCATTTTCCACCCGGCTGTTAAAGCTCTTCCTGGATGAGACTGTATCGTGCAGCAGATACCTGCGCTCAGACACATTTCACTATTACCGTGGTAAAAGTCTCTAAAAATGGGATTTAATCTCGCCGCTGCAGCACTTTAAGCAATCTGCCGCAGCTCCTGAGAAGGTATTGTGCTGGAGATGCTGCGCGCTGGAATCCCATCCCGTCAGCCGTCGAAATCCTCTTTCATTCCATTTTATGTGCTTTTTTTTTCCAACTCCTAAGCTACAAATCTGTTTCAAGGCGAGATACAGGAATGTCTTTTTCAGACCGATGATGTTTCTGAACTGGAGAAAGTATGTTTTACAGGACAATGTCTATTGTGTCAGCAAATCCAGCGGAAGACGTCTAATATTGACTGAGAACGCCATTCGCCGGCTCCGGGAGAAATGCAGCAAGACGTTATCTATCTCTCTCTCTCTTTCTTATTGCTTACGGCGTAAAGTCTGATCACCTCCTGGATTCAAAAGGCTCTTTCAGTATCCGTGAAATGCAAAAAATATGTATATAACATTCAAGGGGTCCTTTAAGTTACAGTATTAGATCTCATGCACGCGACCGTGTGCCGGCCGAGCCTGTATCGCGGCGGCCCGCAAACAGCGGGTCACAACCGGACGTTTTTGCACCGAATCACGGATGTGGACCCATTCACTTGAGGAAAATTCACTCGTAATTGGTTCCAAGCCCCCAAAATGTCAGCTCAAAATAATACAAAAAGAGCATCGGTCAGCAGGATCAGGTCTCTTAAAGCAGGTGGGGTTGATCCTGCAGCGTTGTGGAGAAAATCAGCTTTGACTAAATATACAAGTTAGGGTTTGAAGGAGTTGTCCACTTCTTGGCTATAAATCAGGGCTGGCCAACCTGAGGCTCTCCAGCTGTTGCAAAACTACAACTCCCAGCATGCCTAGACTGCTTACAGCTATCAGCCTACAGCAGGGCATGGTGGGAAATGTAGTTTTACAACAGCTGGAGAGCCGCAGGTTGGCCAGCCCTGCTATAAATGATCTATTATAAATATCAGATAGGCAGGGGGATCCAACACTCGGCTCCCGCACCGATTAGCTATTTTGGTCAGCCACCAGCGCCAGAACCTATACAGTATGGGAGCTGAGCCGCAGTACCTCGGCACGGCCACTGCACAGTGAAGGGAGCCTTCTGCTTCCAGCTCCGTCCACCGTAGTTTTCAGCGCCGATGTCTGCCCAAAACAGCTGATCGGCGGGGTTGCCGAGCGTTGGACCTTCACCAATGTGATATTGATGATCTATCCCAGAAAAACCTTCTTAGTGCACCGAGGGGGAGGGCCTTAGCTCTTGATTGACAAGGCCAGACATCAGCAGTGTCAGGAGTCCCGGCCCTGCATTCCCGCGCCGGCATCATATAGATCAATTGGCGCATGTGCTGTAGATTCCACCGAAGTTCAGATTACTACTTTGCATGCGCCGATTGACCGCGCGATTATATGACTAGGCGCCATAAGCTACAGCAGCCAGTTGACGTGTAATATGATAAAGGCACACATTTTTATCATACTTTTCATCGTCGGGAATCGTGATACTTGTGTTCGACTGTCATTATTTTTTTTTATTTTTTTTTAAAAGGGATGAGAAAAAGCACAAAACAGCATCAAGTTGCAGACTATTGCACACAATGTGAAAGCCGACCAACGGTCATTGATAAACTCCCCATTTTATACATTTTTTTAATCTTTTTAGCAGGACCTTGTTTCTTTAGCTTTTAGGTTGTGATTTCACGGCAATGTATGTTCTTTAGGGAGTTCTAGTTCCATAGCTCTGACGGGCCGCGCCGCCTGATGTCTCAATTAGCATCGTTCCATCTTCCGTCTTGTAGGGGGTAACGTTTTTTTTATACTTTCCCAGGGGCAAATATCTTGTCTCTGAATATCAATGTCTCTCTACGTGTTAGGTAGGCTGAAATATGCGTAAGCAATCTGGATCTGCCCCATTGTGAACATGAGCAGTAAATAATGAAAGACACATAAATAATAGCGTGCTCAGACCCGGGACTGAATAAAGAAATGGCGGCACTTTGAAGTACTTCGTGGTCGTGAGGAATGAATTGGTGCTCACCTTGAAACATTGAATAAACGAAATAATTGCTGGGCTGCGCCAATTATATATATCTCTCGCTTCAGCAAATGGCATTTATCATGTAGAGGCACTTACTAATGTATTGTGATTCTCCATATTGCCTCCGTTGCTGGCTGGATTCGTTTTCCCATCACATTATACACTGCTCGTTTCCATGGTTACGACCACCCTGTAATACAGCAGCAGTGGTCGTGCTTGCATACTATAGGGAAAAAAAGAGCAGGCCTCTCTGACGGCTGGGACCACATGAGTGTGCATAGTCCAGCTCTTTTATCTACAGTGTACAAGCACGGCCACCACTGCTGGATTGCAGGGTGGTCTGTAACCATGGAAACAGGCTGTGTCCAATGTGATGGAAAAATGAATGAAACCAGCAAAGGAGGCAATATGGAGAATCACAATACATTAGTAAGTGCCTTGTATTAACTTCATCTACATGATAATGCTGAAGTGAGAGACAACCCCTTTAAGGCTTATTGCACACGACCGTATGGCTTTTTCAGTGTTTTGCGATCCGTTTTTCACGGATCCGTTGTTCCGTTTTTTGTTTCCGTTGTGTTTCCGTTTCTGTTCCGTTTTTCCGTTCCGTTTTTCCGTATGGCATATACAGTATACAGTAATTACATAGATAAAATTGGGCTGGGCATAACATTTTCAATAGATGGTTCAGCAAAAAACGGAACGGAAACGGAAGACATACGGATGCATTTCCGTATGTGTTCCGTTTTTTTGCGGACCCATTGACTTGAATGGAGCCACGGACTGTGATTTGCGGGCAATAATAGGACATGTTCTATGTTAAAACGGAACGGAAAAACGGAAATGCGGAAACGGAATGCATACGGAGTACATTCAGTTTTTTTTGCGGAACCATTGAAATGAATGGTTCCGTATACGGAACGCAAAAAACGGCCAGTAAACGGGAAAAAAAAACGTCCGTGTGCAATAGGCCTAAGGCTGTATTAGATCACCTGCTCGCTAGCAGAGGAGACTGTTGCTATTACATGCGGCAATCTCCTCCTCAGTATAGGAAAGAGCGATCGTTCTACCATCACTGTTCCCTATACGGAATCATTGTTTGCTGGCAGCAGATCGTGATTAGACACCACGATCTGCCACCTACGAACTATGATTTTTTTTTTTTAACCTGTCAAAAGATTTAGATTGCCCGGTTATCTGCGGCAGTATTACACTGACAGATCATCGCTGATGAGCGTTGCTACGATCGCTCGTTAACGATCATCTAGCAGAAAATCTGCCAATCTAATGCAGGCTTTATTCTTGTGCTGTGACATCATTTTGTGACCTTACAGCACACAAATACAAACAATGATGTCATAATACAAGGTGATGTCACTGTGTGTGTTATCCCTGCACTGTGATGTCACTGTGTGTGTTATCCCTGCACTGTGATGTCACTGTGTGTGTTATCCCTGCGCTGTGATGTCACTGAGTGTGTTATCCCTGCACTGTGTGTGTTATCCCTGCACTGTGATGTCACTGTGTGTTATCCCTGCACTGTGATGTCACTGTGTGTTATCCCTGCACTGTGATGTCACTGTGTGTGTTATCCCTGCACTGTGATGTCACTGTGTGTGTTATCCCTGCACTGTGATGTCACTGTGTGTGTTATCCCTGCACTGTGATGTCACTGTGTGTGTTATCCCTGCACTGTGATGTCACTGAGTGTGTTATCCCTGCACTGTGATGTCACTGAGTGTGTTATCCCTGCACTGTGATGTCACTGTGTGTGTTATCCCTGCACTGTGATGTCACTGTGTGTGTTATCCCTGCACTGTGATGTCACTGTGTGTGTTTTCCCTGCACTGTGATGTCACTGTGTGTGTTATCCCTGCACTGTGTGATGTCACTGTGTGTGTTTTCCCTGCACTGTGATGTCACTGTGTGTGTTTTCCCTGCACTGTGATGTCACTGTGTGTGTTATCCCTGCACTGTGATGTCACTGTGTGTGTTATCCCTGCACTGTGATGTCACTGTGTGTGTTATCCCTGCACTGTGATGTCACTGAGTGTGTTATCCCTGCACTGTGATGTCACTGTGTGTGTTATCCCTGCGCTGTGATGTCACTGAGTGTGTTATCCCTGCACTGTGTGTGTTATCCCTGCACTGTGATGTCACTGTGTGTTATCCCTGCACTGTGATGTCACTGTGTGTTATCCCTGCACTGTGATGTCACTGTGTGTGTTATCCCTGCACTGTGATGTCACTGTGTGTGTTATCCCTGCACTGTGATGTCACTGTGTGTGTTATCCCTGCACTGTGATGTCACTGAGTGTGTTATCCCTGCACTGTGATGTCACTGTGTGTGTTATCCCTGCACTGTGATGTCACTGTGTGTGTTATCCCTGCACTGTGATGTCACTGTGTGTGTTTTCCCTGCACTGTGATGTCACTGTGTGTGTTATCCCTGCACTGTGTGATGTCACTGTGTGTGTTTTCCCTGCACTGTGATGTCACTGTGTGTGTTTTCCCTGCACTGTGATGTCACTGTGTGTGTTATCCCTGCACTGTGATGTCACTGTGTGTGTTATCCCTGCACTGTGATGTCACTGTGTGTGTTATCCCTGCACTGTGATGTCACTGCGTGTGTTATCCCTGCACTGTGATGTCACTGTGTGTGTTATCCCTGCACTGTGATGTCAAGGTGTGTTATCCCTGCGCTGTGATGTCACTGAGTGTGTTATCCCTGCACTGTGTGTGTTATCCCTGCACTGTGATGTCACTGTGTGTTATCCCTGCACTGTGATGTCACTGTGTGTGTTATCCCTGCACTGTGATGTCACTGAGTGTGTTATCCCTGCACTGTGTGTGTTATCCCTGCACTGTGATGTCACTGTGTGTTATCCCTGCACTGTGATGTCACTGTGTGTGTGTTATCCCTGCACTGTGATGTCACTGTGTGTGTGTTATCCCTGCACTGTGATGTCACTGTGTGTGTGTTATCCCTGCACTGTGATGTCACTGTGTGTGTTATCCCTGCACTGTGATGTCACTGTGTGTGTTATCCCTGCACTGTGATGTCACTGTGTGTGTGTTATCCCTGCACTGTGATGTCACTGAGTGTGTTATCCCTGCACTGTGATGTCACTGTGTGTGTTTTCCCTGCACTGTGATGTCACTGTGTGTGTTATCCCTGCACTGTGATGTCACTGTGTGTGTTATCCCTGCACTGTGATGTCACTGTGTGTGTTATCCCTGCACTGTGATGTCACTGTGTGTGTTATCCCTGCACTGTGATGTCACTGTGTGTGTTATCCCTGCACTGTGATGTCACTGTGTGTGTTATCCCTGCAATGTGATGTCACTGAGTGTGTTATCCCTGCACTGTGATGTCACTGAGTGTGTTATCCCTGCACTGTGATGTCACTGTGTGTGTTATCCCTGCACTGTGATGTCACTGTGTGTGTTATCCCTGCACTGTGATGTCACTGTGTGTGTGTTATCCCTGCACTGTGATGTCACTGTGTGTGTTATCCCTGCACTGTGATGTCACTGAGTGTGTTATCCCTGCACTGTGATGTCACTGTGTGTGTTTTCCCTGCACTGTGATGTCACTGTGTGTGTTATCCCTGCACTGTGTGATGTCACTGTGTGTGTTTTCCCTGCACTGTGATGTCACTGTGTGTGTTATCCCTGCACTGTGTGATGTCACTGTGTGTGTTATCCCTGCGCTGTGATGTCACTGTGTGTGTTATCCCTGCGCTGTGATGTCACTGTGTGTGTTATCCCTGCGCTGTGATGTCACTGTGTGTGTTATCCCTGCGCTGTGATGTCATTTGCCTCCTTCTTAAGTGAGTTGGAGAGATAGAATCGTGTGATTATCTTTGCTGCCTCTTTTCCTCATTGGTTTCCCAACTGTCTGCATTCAGTTTTCCTCTGTCTCTCTGGCCACATCCACAGGCTGTAGAATTGCTCCTGATTTTCCGTCCGGATTTGCGTTAGGAAAATTGTCAGTGTATTTTTTCATCAACAAAGTGGATGAGATTCTAGTAAATTTCACTAGTTGAGGATGTCTTCAAACCAATAGTCCCTCCCCTGCTGCATTTATGTCCCATCTATGGTTAAGTTGACTGCTGCAGCCATTCACTGACCTCCCCAAGCGGCACATGTCTGCTGGCCCTGATTTCTGCAAAGCATGCCCACAACATTCTCCCATAGAAGTCAACGAATCATCATTTCTACAGGTTCCTATGGTCCATGGTGCTGCTGAAAATCATATTGCTAAATTCTGTTTAAAGCAGCTCGGGCAATATAGCTGCCCCCATGATCATTTACAAAAAAATTGAATAAACATAATCTACAAGGTAAAAAAAAACTATTAGAAAAAAGGAATTATTAGTGTCACTATCTGCTTTTAATTGGTGAAAAAATATCTTGATGTGGTAACTTTTAAAGGGGTTGTCCTACAAAAAATATTCTACAGTTTATATACCAGCTCCTGTATCTGAGTTTCTTTGTAATTGCATGCAATTAAAAATGTAGTATAGCCACTGAGTTAGGCCTCATGCACACGGACGTTTTTTTGCGGTCCGCAAAACGGATTTCCTTTGTTCCGTAATCCGTGACCGTTTTTTCGTCCGTGGGTCTTCCTTGATTTTTGGAGGATCCACGGACATGAAAAAAAAGTCGTTTTGGTGTCCACGGATCACGGACGCGGATGCCAATCTTGTGTGCATCCGTGTTTTTTCACGGACCCATTGACTTGAATAGGTCCGTGAACCGTTGTCCTTCAAAAAAATAGGACAGGTCATATTCTTTTGACGGACAGGAAACACTGATCACGGCCGCGGATGAACAACGGTGCATTTTCCGAGTATTCAACGGACCCATTGAAAGTCAATGGGTCCGCAGAAAATCACGGAAAACGGAACAACGGCCACGGATGCACACAACGGTCGTGTGCATGAGGCCTAATTCAGTGAAATCTATCGGTATAGCGCCACCTGCTGTTTGTTTTTTGTCTAATTTCTCTATCCACCTCAATGAAACGGAAGCACATGCTCAGGTCTATCCTTCAACTGCCTCCAGCTGCAGCAGAAAGGACACAACCCCTGTGCTGCCAGCTTCAAATAAATCTAGCAGAACAGTTGGAGCGGTGAATGGGGAGATCTCTGGATCCATGTGAGGTACAGGGCTGGTTCTAGCTTTGTTAGAAAGAGATCGGCATGTGCTATATGATGTCAGATTTTTATTTTTTACATCAATCATGGGTTAACCCCTTTAAGGCTACTTTCACACTTGCGTTTTGGCTTTCCGTTTGTGAGATCCGTTCAGGGCTCTCACAAGCGGTCCAAAACGGATCAGTTTTGCCCTAATGCATTCTGAATGGAAAAGGATCCGCTCAGAAGGCATCAGTTTGCCTCCGATCAGTCTCCATTCCGCTTTGGAGGCTGCCTGCAGCGTTTTGGTGTCCGTCTGATGAAACTGAGCCAAACGGATCCGTCCTGACACCCAATGTAAGTCAGTGGGGACGGATCCGTTTTCACTGACACAATCTGGCACAATAGAAAACTGATCCGTCCCCCATTGACTTTCAATGGTGTTCAAGATGGATCTGTCATGGCTATAGCAGACATAATACAACCAGATCCGTTCATGACGGATGCATGCGGTTGTACTATTGTAATGGAAGCATTTTTGCAGATCCATGACGGATCAGCAAAAAAAAGCTAGTGTGAAAGTAGCCTAAGATGTCAAACCTATTTTTGTGCACTATGCAGCTGTCATGACACCTTTTGGTAAGGTCCGTGAAATAATCCATCTTCGTACCCTTCTTATTTAGGAGAGCCCATGACTGGAGAACATCTTCACCGAGCCATAAATCTGAATGATGAAGCCGCAGTCCTAAAAATCCTTCAGACCGGGTTAGTTGTTCTGTGATATTTTATGTTCAGTAATAGTATTTGTTCTCCTGCTTATTGTAAAAAGAAATACATGTAGTGTAAATCTGAAGGGCGCCGAGCGGGACCTCTCCAGAACTGCGCAAGTGCCGAGAGTTGGAAGGCGCATAAGCGTCAGGTCTCTTCCTCAGGGTTTCCAGAAATCACATGGAAAGTTAACAGTCTGTAACATAGTAATAGACTGACGATTTCTATCACTGCGCAGACAGGTCCTTGAGCCACAACTTTTTAGACCACGACTGTCTCATTTGTCAGGCCCCATGCGCGCCACCAGATTTTGGATCATTTAAATGGGCCTGACAAAAAAATGTGCTGAATACAGATGCGTATCCACCATCCCGCAAAAAAAAAAAAAGAAGAAAAAATAGAACATGTCCTATTCTTGTCCATTTTGCGGACAAGAATAGGCATTTTTAAAATAGGGCAGGAAATTGCGGCCGGTATCCGCGATTTGCAGACCACAAAAAGGATACGGTTGTGTGCATAAAGCCTTAGACAATACATTTTAGAAGAATTATAAATTCAGCCGCCTAACCCTATACATTTTTATAGTGAAGAATAAGAAGAAGCAAAGGCAATAAAGCAAAAAAAAGAAACGTGCCAAAAAGGTCCAAATGTGATATCCTAATGCACTAAGATCGCTGTCACACTTCCGTTTTTTGGTCACTGATTTCAATCAGTGATTGTGAGCCAAAACTAAGACTGGAGCCTCCACAGACATAAGGTATAAGGCCTCATGCACACAACCGTTCCGTCTTTTGCGGTCCGCAGATCCGCAAAAAACGGAAGCCGCCCGTGTGCCTTCCGCAATTTGCCGAACGGAACGGGCGGCCCATTGTAGAAATGCCTATTCTTGTCCGCAAAACGGACAAGAATAGTACATGTTATATTTTTTTTCGCGTTTTTTTTTTAAGTGAATGGGTCCGCATCCGAGCCGCAAAAACTGTGGTTCGGATGCGGACCAAAACAACGGTCGTGTGTTTGAGGCCTAAGGGAGAGATCTGCATCTGTTCTGTGTTTAGAACCGCACCTGGTTTTGAATCCGAATCACTGATTGAAATCACTGAGCAAACACTGACTATCTGAAAACGGCCTAAGCCCTCCTCCACACGACTGTCTCTGTTTTGCGGTTCGCAAAATATGGATGCAGTCTGTGGCGAAACCAACCTCGCCACTGGGTTTTGGAGAGGACTGGTTGCTGGCCTCTTGCCCCTGGATTATGGGCCATATACTAAATTTTAAACCCCTGAACCTATTCAAGTGAATTTTGGATAGGTTTGTCCCCAAGTTATACTGTTTAAATTGATGTTAGTTATATGTATGGCCAATGTAAACTCACAAAGTTGTAACAATTTATAATAAGTGTAACTTGTCAGCTTAGGAGGAAATGCTGGGTGTGTTTCTATTGTGCCATTGTCCCATTGTGTGTTTAAAGGGTGATGTCTGTCCTATTGTCTGCACATGTGTATTGGTGACTTCTCTTTGTCTTGAGAGATAATTGGATTACGCCTCGGGTGTCTCGAGGGCAGAGAGGAGGAAACCATGATGCATTGTGGGGATGTGTTGTGTCTGTGTGTCCTAAGTGCTGTTTATCTGTCCTATGTCACAGTCTTCATTCTGGTCCCCTAGGGGCGTGTACACCAGATGGGCTGTACTTACATTATATGTGTTGTAAATTACTGATTGGTTATATTTCAAACCCCTGTGGGCAGTACTATGTTTGTGGTTTATGAATAAAAGAGGCTGTACGTGAAGTACAGTCGGAGCACTGCTTGACCCTCAACACGGAGCCTTGTCTCGTTATTGGGGGGATTCACTGTATGCTGTTAGAAGACCGATTGCCAGAAGTGTAAGCTGATCCCTGTTCGTCTGCTAGCAGCTATTCGTGAGGTTCCAGTTTAGAGTGCTATTTTGTATCCAGTTCGGGAGTTGGTGTTCTGCAAGTAGCTGTGCCTGTCTCTCAGAAAGGGGCTTATCGCCTAAATGGATTTTAACCCCTTGTCTGCTGAAATGGTCCGTTACATTGGTGGCAAGCAGCGGGATCGTTCCCACAGCCCAGAAGGACAGCTACAAAGAAACATCATTCCCTGGAATTACAATTTGAGGGCAACGCATGTCCCAGTACAGCGACCCTGACAGCACCAGAATGGAAACAGCAGTGGAGTACGATGAGGGTGTCATGGATGACCGAGATGCAGTCCGCAAAGGCATCTGGTACCAGGTACTGGGTATTGTGGAGTATATGCAGGACAAGAGACTCCCCACGGAAGACCAGCGGTTGCAGAAGCGAGTAGCCCTGCGGATGCCCTTCCTGGGAGAGCAGCCCCGGGAGGAATGGGTATAGGAATTGGAACTCCTAGCATGGCGGGAGCTGTGGCTAGAAGATGCCTACCAGGCGCTCTGGTGGTATGGGGCACAGTACCTACCCAGGACAGCTGAGCATGACAAGCCAGAGGGAGAGGAGTTTGATGGTCCTGGCTTGTTATGGGAGACTTTTTCAGAGCTGGAGTTTGGGAGCCCTACACATACCCGATTCCATGATCTCTTGGAATGGAGGGAGAGCAGGTATGACTGGGACGACACTCATGAGATTGAGCAGGACCTAGTCCACCTGGTGACCCGGGAGATGGAGCTGGAACAGGGCTACCAGCAGCTGTTCCACGCCAGTGAGAAGGCTCAGCAGGACAGTAAGGTGACAAACCCAGTCTCCATTCCCCAGCGGCAGTGTGAAGTGCAGGGAGAGGAGAGCAGCGTCCTCCCTCCCAGCGGCAGGCTGAGTTACAGGGGGCAGAGGTAGTTGTTCCTGCCCCCCAGCAGCAGAGTGATATGCCGGGAAGGCAGTGTGAAATGCAGGGAGAGGAGAGCAGCGTCCTCCCTCCCCAGCGGCAGGCTGAGTTACAGGGGGCAGAGGTAGTTGTTCCTGCCCCCCAGCAGCAGAGTGATATGCCGAGAAGGCAGTGTGAAATGCAGGGAGAGGAGAGCAGCGTCCTCCCTCCTCAGGGGCAGGCTGAGTTACAGGGGGCAGAGGTAGTTGTTCCTGCCCCCCAGCAGCAGCATGATTTTTTGGGAATTGGGAGCCCAGTCTCCATTCCCCAGCGGCAGGCGGAGTTACAGGGGGCAGAGACAGTCGGTCCTGTCCCCCAACGGCAGAGTGTCCAGCAGGGAATAGAGAGCCCAGTCTCCTTTCCCCAGCAGCAGGACACTGTATTGGGAGCGGAGACGGTCGGTCGCCCTCCCCAGCGGCTGGAAGTATGTATGGGAGAGGAGCTCATTACCCCCTCTCCCCAGCAGCAGCTTAACGCACCAGGGGGAGACAGTAAGCCCCACAACAGTGCAGATGGGACCGTGGTCTCTGCACTTACAGCACAGGGGGTAGAGACAGTCGGTCTCCCCCTCCAACAACCAGACTCTAAGCCAGGGAGCAACACAGAGACCGGGAGTACCAGCTTCCAACCTAACCTTGGTGGACTCACTGGACAGAGACAGGCTACCAAATGCAACAGGTCCAGTATTGGGTTGTGGGTGGGCTGCCAGACTAACTCAGGTACCGACCGGTGTGAGGTCAGGTACCTGGTTAGTCTTCCCTGGGGGGGGGAGATGTGTGGCGAAACCAACCTCGCCACTGGGTTTTGGAGAGGACTGGTTGCTGGCCTCTTGCCCCTGGATTATGGGCCATATACTAACTTTTAAACCCCTGAACCTATTCAAGTGAATTTTGGATAGGTTTGTCCCCAAGTTATACTGTTTAAATTGATGTTAGTTATATGTATGGCCAATGTAAACTCACAAAGTTGTAACAATTTATAATAAGTGTAACTTGTCAGCTTAGGAGGAAATGCTGGGTGTGTTTCTATTGTGCCATTGTCCCATTGTGTGTTTAAAGGGTGATGTCTGTCCTATTGTCTGCACATGTGTATTGGTGACTTCTCTTTGTCTTGAGAGATAATTGGATTACGCCTCGGGTATCTCGAGGGCAGAGAGGAGGAAACCATGATGCATTGTGGGGATGTGTTGTGTCTGTGTGTCCTAAGTGCTGTTTATCTGTCCTATGTCACAGTCTTCATTCTGGTCCCCTAGGGGCGTGTACACCAGATGGGCTGTACTTACATTGTATGTGTTGTAAATTACTGATTGGTTATATTTCAAACCCCTGTGGGCAGTACTATGTTTGTGGTTTATGAATAAAAGAGGCTGTACGTGAAGTACAGTCGGACCACTGCTTGACCCTCAACACGGAGCCTTATCTCGTTATTGGGGGGATTCACTGTATGCTGTTAGAAGACCGATTGCCAGAAGTGTAAGCTGATCCCTGTTCGTCTGCTAGCAGCTATTCGTGAGGTTCCAGTTTGGAGTGCTATTTTGTATCCAGTTCGGGAGTTGGTGTTCTGCAAGTAGCTGTGCCTGTCTCTCAGAAAGGGGCTTATCGCCTAAACGGATTTTAACCCCTTGTCTGCTGAAACGGTCCGTTACACAGTCCATGTGCATCCTGCAATTTTCGCGGGACCCACTGTAAAAATGGCCTATTCTTGTCCGCAAAATGGACAAGAATAGGACAGGTTCTGTTATTTGCATGAATGTGGACAGCACATGGATGTCATGAAATAGTCAGTGTGAAATCTGTAACACCCCGGAGTGGTGGTACCACTTCTGCACCTTGCTTCTATCTTTTATGGTCTAACCTGTGTGTCACCTATATATTTATTTCCAGGTCCCTCAACACTGTGCATTTATAATAATGTTATGTAACTGGTCATGTAATGTGCCTGGTTCACCAGCAGGTGGCAGCAAACACGGCAGAGCTATAGTTAGAGAGAATGGAACTTACCAT
Organism: Bufo bufo; assembly: GCF_905171765.1. NCBI lineage: Eukaryota > Metazoa > Chordata > Amphibia > Anura > Bufonidae > Bufo > Bufo bufo. The sequence goes on from NC_053394.1 coordinate 39,270,565, forward strand.
TCCATTCTAACCCCCCTCTGTAGGGAAGTGGGCTAGTGCTGCTTCCTGAAGGAAGGGTGGGGACCTGTTGGAGTCAGTTGTAGTTTACCCCCTGCAAGGGGAAGGGTGTGCAGGGGCATGTCTCTTCTGGACGTGCCCACGTCAGCCAGAGCACCTTAACCTCTTAAGGACACAGGGCGTACATGTACGCCCTGTGTATTTTCGATCACTGCCGTGCGGCTGGCTGTAATCGGAACCCGGTGCCTGCTCAAATCATTGAGCAGGCACCTAGGCTAAATGCGCGGGGGGGGTCCCGTGACCCCCCCATGTCGGCGATCGCGGCAAACCGCAGGTCAATTCAGACCTGCGGTTTGCTGCGATTTCTGCAGTTTCTGGTCCGCGGGGATCAGAAACTTTATATGCCTAAAAAACGTTTTATTCACCCCCCCCTGCACCCCCGAATGATTTTATGGTGGCGGGAGGTGCAGGGGGAGGGTTGCGGGCGGTGTGGGCGGTGCGGCAGGCAGGATCGCGATCCCCCGCCCGCCTCCCCTTGTATAATCGTTGGTTTCTAGTGGGTATACCAGGGTGCCAGCACATTGCTGGCACCCTGGTATAAACGGCTGACATCTGCGATGCGATGTCAGCCGTTTAACCCTGTACGGACCGCTGTATGGAAAAGGTTAACAGCGCAGGGAGCTCCCTCCCTCTCCCATCAGAGGGGCTGCTGTGCCTTTGCAGCCCCCCGATGGGGAGGGAGAGAGCCCCCAGACAGCCCCCCGACAGATCCCCTCCTTACCCTTCCCCGTCTGCGAAGTTCTGAGCAGACGGGGAAGGTTCCCATGGCAACAGGACGCCTCTCAGGCGTCCTGCTGTCCGTGGTGCTGAACAGATCTGTGCTGAAGGCATAGATCTGTTCAGTGTAAGTAAAATACAGTGCAGTACAATATATATTGTACTGTACTGTATTATACAGACATCAGACTCACTGGATCTTCAAGAACCAAGTGGGTCTGGGTCAAAAAAAAGTGAATAAAAGTGAAAAAAAAGTAAAAATCAAAAAACAAATTTATCACTGATAAAAAATGAAAAAAATAAAATTCCCTACACATGTTTGGTATCGCCGCGTCCGTAACGACCTGATCTATAAAACGGTCATGTTACTTTACCCGAACGGTGAACGCCATAAAAATAAAAAATAAAAAACTATGATGAAATTGAAATTTTGCCCACCTTACTTCCCAAAAAAGGTAATAAAAGTGATCAAAAAAGTCGCATGTACGCCAAAATTGTAACAATTCAACCGTCATCTCATCCCGCAAAAATCATACCCTACCCAAGATAATCGCCCAAAAACTGAAAAAACTATGGCTCTTAGACTATGGAAACACTAAAACATGATTTTTTTTGTTTCAAAAATGAAATCATTATGTAAAACTTACATAAATAAAAAAAAGTATACATATTGGGTATCGCCGCGTCCGTATCGCCCGGCTCTATAAAAATATCACATGATCTAACCCCTCAGATGACCACCGTAAAAAAATAAAAATAAAAACGGTGTAAAAAAAGCAATTTTTTGTCATCTTACGTCACAAAAAGTGTAATAGCAAGCAATCAAAAAGTCATACGCACCCCAAAATAGATGCCAATCAAACCGTCATCTCATCCCGCAAAAAATGAGACCCTACTTAAGATAATCGCCCAAAAACTGAAAAAACTATGGCTCTTAGACTATGGAGACACTAAAACATTTTTTTGGTTTTAAAAATGAAATCATTGTGTAAAACTTACATAAATAAAAAAAATTGTATACATATTAGGTATCGCCGCGTCCGTGACAACCTGCTCTATAAAATTACCACATGATCTAACCTGTCAGATGAATGTTGTAAATAACAAAAAAAAAAACGGTGCCAAAAAAGCTATTTCTTGTTACCTTGCCGCACAAAAAGTGTAATATAGAGCAACCAAAAATCATATGTACCCTAAACTAGTACCAACAAAACTGCCAACCTATCCCGTAGTTTCTAAAATGGGGTCACTTTTTTGGAGTTTCTACTCCAGGGGTGCATCAGGGGGGCTTCAAATGGGACATGTTGTCAAAAAAACTGTCCAGCAAAACCTGCCTTCCAAAAACCGTATGGCATTCCTTTCCTTCTGCGCCCTGCCGTGTGCCCGTACAGTAGTTCACGGCCACATATGTGGTGTTTCTGTAAACTACAGAATTAGGGCCATAAATAATGAGTTTTGTTTGGCTGTTAACCCTTGCTTTGTAACTGGAAAAAAAATATTAAAATGGAAAATCTGCCATTAAATCTTGTGCAACACCTAAAGGGTTAACAAAGTTTGTAAAATCAGTTTTGAATACCTTGAGGGGTGTAGTTTCTTAGATGGGGTCACTTTTATGGAGTTTATAATCTAGGGGTGCATCAGGGGGGCTTCAAATGGGACATGGTGCCAAAAAAACAGTCCAGCAAAATCAGCCCTCCAAAAACCAAACGGCGCACCTTTCACTCTACGCCCCGCTTTGTGGCCGTACAGTAGTTTACGGCCACATATGGGGTGTTTCTGTAAACAGCAGAGTCAGGGCAATAAAGATACAGTCTTGTTTGGCTGTTAACCCTTGCTTTGTTAGTGGAAAAAATGGGTTAAAATGGAAAATTAGGCAAAAAAATGAAATTCTCAAATTTCATCGCCATTTGCCAATAACTCTTGTGTAACACCTAAAGGGTTAACGACGTATGTAAAATCAGTTTTGAATACCTTGAGGGGTGTAGTTTCTTAGATGGGGTCACTTTTAGGGAGTTTCTCCTCTAGGGGTGCATCAGGGGGCTTCAAATGGGACATGGTGTAAATAAACCAGTCCATAAAAATCTGCCTTCCAAAAACCAAACGGCGCACCTTTCACTCTACGCCCCGCTGTGTGGCCGTACAGTAGTTTACGGCCACATATTGGGTGTTTCTGTAAACGGCAGAGTCAGGGCAATAAAGATACAGTCTTGTTTGGCTGTTAACCCTTGGTTTGTTAGTGGAAAAAATGGGTTAAAATGAAAAATTAGACAAAAAAATTAAATTCTCAAATTTCCTCCCCATTTGCCAATAACTCTTGTGCAACACCTAAAGGGTTAACAACGTATGCAAAATCAGTTTTGAATACCTTGAGGGGTGTAGTTTCTTAGATGGGGTCATTTTTGGGTGGTTTCTATAATGTAAGCCTCGCAAAGTGACTTCAGACCTGAACTGGTCCCTAAAAATTGAGTTTTTGTAAATTTCTGAAAAATTTCAAGATTTGCTTCTAAACTTCTAAGCCTTATAACATCCCCAAAAAATAAAATATCATTCCCAAAACAATTCAAACATGAAGTAGACATATGGGGAATGTAAATTCATCACAATTTTTGGGGGTATTACTATGTATTACAGAAGTAGAGAAACTGAAACTTTGAAATTTGCAAATTTTTCCAAATTTTTGTTAAATTAGGTATTTTTTGGTGCAAAAAAAATTATTTTTTTGACTCCATTTTACCAGTGTCATGAAGTACAATATGTGACGAAAAAACAATCTCCGAACGGCCTGGATAAGTCAAAGCGTTTTAAAATTATCAGCACTTAACCACTTAAGGACCACAGGTTTATACCCCCCTAAAGACCAGGCCCTTTTTTACAAATCGGCACTACACTACTTTCACCGTTTATTGCTCGGTCATGACACTTACCACCCAAATGAATTTTACCTCCTTTTCTTCTCACTAATAGAGCTTTCATTTGGTGGTATTTCATTGCTGCTGACATTTTTACTTTTTTTGTTATTAATCGAAATTTAACGATTTTTTTGAAAAAAAATGACATTTTTCACTTTCAGTTGTAAAATTTTGCAAAAAAAAACGAGATCCATATAGAAATTTTGCTCTAAATTTATAGTTCTACATGTCTTTGATAAAAAAAAAATGTTTGGGTAAAAAAAAAATGGTTTGGGTAAAAGTTATAGCGTTTACAAACTATGGTACAAAAATGTGAATTTCCGCTTTTTGAAGCAGCTCTGACTTTCTGAGCACCTGTCATGTTTCCTGAGGTTCTACAATGCCCAGACAGTACAAACACCCCACAAATGACCCCATTTCGGAAAGTACACACCCTAAGGTATTCGCTGATGGGCATAGTGAGTTCATAGAACTTTTTATTTTTTGTCACAAGTTAGCGGAAAATGATGATTTTTTTTTTTTTTTTTTTTTTCCTACAAAGTCTCATATTCCACTAACTTGTGACAAAAAATAAAAACTTCTATGAACTCACTATGCCCATCACGAAATACCTTGGGGTCTCTTCTTTCCAAAATGGGGTCACTTGTGGGGTAGTTATACTGCCCTGGCATTCTAGGGGCCCAAATGTGTGGTAAGGAGTTTGAAATCAAATTCTGTAAAAAATGACCTGTGAAATCCGAAAGGTGCTCTTTGGAATATGGGCCCCTTTGCCCACCTAGGCTGCAAAAAAGTGTCACACATCTGGTATCTCTGTATTCAGGAGAAGTTGAGGAATGTGTTTTGGGGTGTCTTTTTACATATACCCATGCTGGGTGAGATAAATATCTTGGTCAAATGCCAACTTTGTATAAAAAAATGGGAAAAGTTGTCTTTTGCCAAGATATTTCTCTCACCCAGCATGGGTATATGTAAAATGACACCCCAAAACACATTCCCCACCTTCTCCTGAGTACGGGGATACCAGATGTGTGACACTTTTTTGCAGCCTAGGTGGGCAAAGGGGCCCATATTCCAAAGAGCACCTTTCGGATTTCACTCGTCATTTTTTACAGAATTTGATTTCAAACTCCTTACCACACATTTGGGCCCCTAGAATGCCAGGGCAGTATAACTACCCCACAAGTGACCCCATTTTGGAAAGAAGAGACCCCAAGGTATTCGCTGATGGGCATAGTGAGTTCATGGAAGTTTTTATTTTTTGTCACAAGTTAGTGGAATATGAGACTTTGTATGAAAAAAAAAAAAAAAAAAAAAAATCTGCATTTTCCACTAACTTGTGACAAAAAATAAAAGATTCTAGGAACTTGCCATGCCCCTCACGGAATACCTTGGGGTGTCTTCTTTCCAAAATGGGGTCACTTGTGGGGTAGTTATACTGCCCTGGCATTCTAGGGGCCCTAATGTGTGGTAAGTAGGTAAATGACCTGTGAAATCCTAAAGGTGCTCTTTGGAATATGGGCCCCTTTGCCCACCTAGGCTGCAAAAAAGTGTCACACATGTGGTATCGCCGTATTCAGGAGAAGTTGGGGAATGTGTTTTGGGGTGTCATTTTACATATACCCTTGCTGGGTGAGAGAAATTTCTTGGCAAAAGACAACTTTTCCCATTTTTTTATACAAAGTTGGCATTTGACCAAGATATTTCTCTCACCCAGCATGGGTATATGTAAAATGACACCCCAAAACACATTCCCCAACTTCTCCTGAGTACGGCGATACCAGATGTGTGACACTTTATTGCAGCCTAGATGCGCAAAGGTGCCCAAATTCCTTTTAGGAGGGCATTTTTAGACATTTGGATACCAGACTTCTTCTCACGCTTTGGGGCCCCTAGAATGCCAGGGCAGTATAAATACCCCACATGTGACCCCATTTTGGAAAGAAGACACCCCAAGGTATTCAATGAGGGGCATGGCGAGTTCATAGAAATTTTTTTTTTTTGGCACAAGTTAGCGGAAATTGATATTTTTTATTTTTTTCTCACAAAGTCTCCCGTTCCGCTAACTTGGGACAAAAATTTCAATCTTTCATGGACTCAATATGCCCCTCACGGAATACCTGGGGGTGTCTTCTTTCCGAAATGGGGTCACATGTGGGGTATTTATACTGCCCTGGCATTCTAGGGGCCCTAAAGCGTGAGAAGAAGTCTGGAATATAAATGTCTAAAAATTTTTACGCATTTGGTTTCCGTGAGGGGTATGGTGAGTTCATGTGAGATTTTATTTTTTGACACAAGTTAGTGGAATATGAGACTTTGTAAGAAAAAAAAATAATAATTCCGCTAACTTGGGCCAAAAAAATGTCTGAATGGAGCCTTACAGAGGGGTGATCAATGACAGGGGGGGTGATCAATGACAGGGGGGGTGATCAATGACAGGGGGGTGATCAGGGAGTCTATATGGGGTGATAACCAGTCATTGATCACGCCCCTGTAAGGCTTCATTCAGACGTCCGTATGCGTTTTGCGGATCCGATCCATGTATCAGTGCATCCGTAAAAATCATGCGGACATCTGAATGGAGCTTTACAGGGGGGTAATCAATGACAGGGGGGTGATCAGGGAGTCTATATGGGGTGATCACCACAGTCATTGATCATGCCCCTGTAAGGCTTCATTCAGACGTCCGGATGCGTTTTGCGGATCCGATCCATCTATCAGTGGATCCGTAAAAATCATGCGGACGTCTGAATGGAGCTTTACAGGGGGGTAATCAATGACAGGAGGGTAATCAATGACAGGGGGGTGATCAGGGAGTCTATATGGGGTGATAACCACAGTCATTGATCACGCCCGTGTAAGGCTTCATTCAGACGTCCGTATGCGTTTTGCGGATCCGATCCATCTATCAGTGCATCCGTAAAAATCATGCGGACATCTGAATGGAGCTTTACAGGGGGGTAATCAATGACAGGGGGGTGATCAGGGAGTCTATATGGGGTGATCACCACAGTCATTGATCATGCCCCTGTAAGGCTTCATTCAGACGTCCGGATGCGTTTTGCGGATCCGATCCATCTATCAGTGGATCCGTAAAAATCATGCGGACGTCTGAATGGAGCTTTACAGGGGGGTAATCAATGACAGGAGGGTAATCAATGACAGGGGGGTGATCAGGGAGTCTATATGGGGTGATCACCACAGTCATTGATCATGCCCCTGTAAGGCTTCATTCAGACGTCCGTATGCGTTTTGCGGATCCGATCCATCTATCAGTGCATCCGTAAAAATCATGCGGACATCTGAATGGAGCTTTACAGGGGGGTAATCAATGACAGGGGGGTGATCACCACAGTCATTGATCATGCCCCTGTAAGGCTTCATTCAGACGTCCGGATGCGTTTTGCGGATCCGATCCATCTATCAGTGCATCCGTAAAAATCATGCGGACATCTGAATGGAGCTTTACAGGGGGGTAATCAATGACAGGGGGGTGATCACCACAGTCATTGATCATGCCCCTGTAAGGCTTCATTCAGACGTCCGTATGCGTTTTGCGGATCCGATCCATCTATCAGTGCATCCGTAAAAATCATGCGGACATCTGAATGGAGCTTTACAGGGGGGTGATCAATGACAGGGGTGTAATCAATGACAGGGGGGTGATCAGGGAGTCTATATGGGGTGATCACCACAATCATTGATCATGCCCCTGTAAGGCTTCATTCAGACGTCCGGATGCGTTTTGCGGATCCGATCCATCTATCAGTGGATCCGTAAAAATCATGCGGACGTCTGAATGGAGCTTTACAGGGGGGTGATCAATGACAGGGGGGTGATCAATGACAGGGGGGTGATCAGGGAGTCTATATGGGGTGATCAGGGATGATCAGGGGCTAATAAGGGGTTAATAAGTGACGGGGGGGGGGGGTGTAGTGTAGTGTAGTGGTGCTTGGTGCTACTTTACTGAGCTACCTGTGTCCTCTGGTGGTCGATCCAAACAAAGGGGACCACCAGAGGACCAGGTAGCAGGTATATTAGACGCGGTTATCAAAACAGCGTCTAATATACCTGTTAGGGGTTAAAAAAAACACATCTCCAGCCTGCCAGCGAACGATCGCCGCTGGCAGGCTGGAGATCAACTCTCTTACCTTCCGTTCCTGTGAGCGCGCGCGCCTGTGTGCGCGCGTTCACAGGAAATCTCGGCTCACGCGAGATGACGCCTATTGGCGTTAGCGTAGCCTGGGGGAGCCGCCGCAATGACGCCTTTCGGCGTTACAGTTGCGGGAAGTGGTTAAAGGGACTCTGGTCAGATTTTCAAAAAATGGCCTGGTCCTAAGGTGTAAAAAGGCTGTGTACTTAAGGGGTTAAAGGATATGGACATCTTTGTAAAAAAAAAAAACTATTTTTTTTTTACACTAATTCATTTTTTGTGTGGAGAAAATCATTTCTACAATTGGTTCTGTTTATTTATTTATTTTCGTTTTTGGTCTACAGCCTGCTGTGCTTCATATGCACAGCAGGCTGTTATCAGTGGATTTACAGCGAATCCGTCATCTGACAGATTCTCTGTAACCACTCCTTGCTCCACACGGGAGCGCGCATGGTCTCCCTCTCCCTCCTCCAACTACACCCCCCCTCCCCTTCAGGATGGCAGAGCGGTGCAGACTGTCAGCTGTAACATACAGCTGACAGTCTGTTTTAAACTGCAGACATAACCCCTTCCTGCTGTGGCAGCGGCTCGATGCTTAAAGGGTAAACTGAGGAAGCTCCCTCCCCCATCGGGCCACTGCGCTGTGGCAGCGTCCCGATGGTTACCATGGCAACCAGAAGCTTTCACAGGCATCTGGCTTGCCGTGGTATATCTAAGCCTGATCAGGCTCCTGCTAAAGGCAGGAGCCTGATCAGGCTTAGGGCTCATTCAGACGGCCGTATGCTGTCCGTAAAAATGCGGATCTGTTTTTTTGAGGATTAGATGCTGTCCCATTCACTTCTATGGGGCCCTTTTCTTCCATTGCACGGCTCGGCAAAAAAATCAAACTGTCCTATACTTGTCCGTAAAAATCAGGACATGACCCTATTGAAGTCTATGGATCAGCAAAAAAAAAAAAAACTGAATGCAATCGGTTTTTTTGCGGACATGCATTTTTGCGGACAGCATACGGCCGTCTGAATGAGCCCTTAGTGTGAGCTCAATACACTGCAGTATACTATACAGTGTACTGAAGTGTATTGCAGAGGCATCAGACCACTGGATCTTCAAGAACCAAGTGGGTCTGGGTCAAAAAAGAGAAAAAAAATAAATCTAATTTCTTCCTATCCGCACATATAATTGGTTAAAAAAAAAAAAAAAAAAACGCGAAACATTTTTGGTATCGCCGCGTCCAAAATGACCTGCTCTATAAAAATATCACATAAGCTAACCCGTCTGATGAATGCCGTAAAATAAACAATATAAATACCGTGCCCAAAAATCCATTTTATATCACCTTACAACATAAAAGGTGTGATACCAAGCAATCAAAAAGTCATATTTGCCCCAAAATGGTACCAATAAAAGTCATCCCATCCCGCAAAAAATTAGCCTCTACCTAAGACAATCGGCCAAAAAATAAAAAAAATATGGCTTTCAGAAAATGGAGAAACAAAAACATGATTTTTTTTAAAAAAAATACTTTTGTGTAAAATAAAATTTAAAAAAATGCACATATTAGGTATCGCTGTGTCCATAATGACCTGCTCTATAAAAATATCATGTGATCCAACCCGTCTGATGAACGCTGTAAAAAAAGAAATAAAAAAATGTGCCAAAAAAGCAATTTTTTTTCACCTTACATCACAAAAAGTGTAATACCAAGCGATCAAAAAGTCATATGTGCCCCTGAATGGTACTTATCAAACCGTCATCTTATCCTGCAAAAAATGAGACCCTACCTAAGACAATCGTTCAAAAAATGGCTTTTAGAAAATGGAGATGCCTAAACATGATTTTTTTTTTTCAAAAAAATTATTTTATTGTGTGAAACAAAAAAAATAAAAATAGACGTATTAGGTATCGCCACGTCCGTTACGACCTGCTCTATAAAAATATCACATGATCTACCCTGTCAGGTGAACATTGTAAAAGATAAAAAAATAAAAACTTTGCCATTTTTTGGTTACATTGCCTCACAAAAGCATTATATATATATATATACACACACACGCGGGCGCGCAACTACCTTTAGCAAAAGATTTATATACTGCAGGAGTAACCGTAATATATATATATATTATATTTATGACAATGGCAGCACATCAGGCCAAATATAAATATGCAGGCCAATGGATCCGGCAACAAATCCAGGACAATATAAGAATAAAAAATAATGGCAGCACTCTCACAAAAAATGAGTAAAAAGAAAAACACTTTATTCACCCCTGTGGTCACAACTAGGGATGAGCGAACTTGTGTTTCAAGGCGTAAAAGGTTCAGGTTATCTAAGAATTCTGTTATGGACCATGGTCCGTTGTAGCAGAATCCATAGCAGAATTCTTAGATAACCTGAACCTTGTAGTACGCCGAACTTGAAACACTAGTCGCATTGTTTCAGCTCATAGGTTGGCTCTGTGAATGAGCTGAAAACATTGCGACCACAGGAGTGAACAAAGTGTTTGAGAGTGCTGTCATTTTTTTCTTTAAATAAATAAATATATATATATATATATATAGTCCTTTTTCAAACTGGTGAAAGTAGAACTGGCTTAGTTGTCCCATAGCAACCAATCAGATTCCACCTTTTCACAGCTACTTTGGAAAATTAAAGGAGGAATCTGATTGGTTGCTATGGGCGACTAATCCAGTTTTCCTTTGCACTAGTTTTGATAAATCTCCCCCACTGTGTACTTCTATATGTACAATAGCATTGTGTGTCGTCACACTGTACTAATCTGTGTGGGAAAATTGACCGCTCACTGTGCGGACTGCACACCATACTGTATTCAGAACTGTACAGAAAATTGTACTGTACAGAGCCCCCCATATAAAATACCCCTTCTTTGTGGCCTCAGTAGCCCCTATAGTGCCCCCAATCATGTGCCAGTAACAAGAGCAACCCCCCCAATCATGTGCCAGTAATAACAGCCCCCCCCATGTGCCAGTTATAACAGCCCCCCCATGTGCCAGTAATAACAGCCCCCCCATGTGCCAGTAATAACAGCCCCCCCCATGTGCCAGTAATAACAGCCCCCCCCATGTGCCAGTAATAACAGCCCCCCCCCCATGTGCCAGTAATAACAGCCCCCCCATGTGCCAGTAATAACAGCCCCCCCATGTGCCAGTAATAACAGCCCCCCCATGTGCCAGTAATAACAGCCCCCCCCATGTGCCAGTAATAACAGCCCCTCCCCATGTGCCAGTAATAACAGCCCCCCCATGTGCCAGTAATAACAGCCCCCCCCCATGTGCCAGTAATAACAGCCCCCCCCATGTGCCAGTAATAACAGCCCCCCCCCATGTGCCAATAATAACAGCCCCCCCCATGTGCCAGTAATAACAGCCCCCCATGTGCCAGTAATAACAGCCCCCCATGTGCCAGTAATAACAGCCCCCCCATGTGCCAGTAATAACAGCCCCCCCATGTGCCAGTAATAACAGCCCCCCCATGTGCCAGTAATAACAGCCCCCCCATGTGCCAGTAATAACAGCCCCCCCATGTGCCAGTAATAACAGCCCCCCCATGTGCCAGTAATAACAGCCCCCCATGTGCCAGTAATAACAGCGCCCCCCATGTGCCAGTAATAACAACTCCCCCCATGTGCCAGTAATAACAGCCCCCCCCCATGTGCCAGCAATAACAGCCCCCCCCCATGTGCCAGTAAAAGTATTGTGTATATATAAAAAAAAAAACAAAAAAAAAAAAACATACTTACCTCCATGTCAGCGATGTGATGCAGGCCTCTTCCGGCCTGTGTCCCGCGCTGTATGGCTCAGGCGGGGCGATGATGTCATCGCTCCGCTTGCGCCGGCCTCTGACAGGCTGCCGGCCTAGTGCCTGCAGCCTATCAGAGGAAGGGAAAGGGACATGCCTCTCCCTCCCCTGCCTCAGCACAGTCATCTGTATCGCTATCCTGAGGACGGCGATACAGATGACTATGGAGATGAGCGTTTTCCACAATGGAAGCGCTCATCTCCCTGTGCCCCGCCGCCTCGGCCCTTTGTGCCCCGCCGCCAATTGCCCCTTTGGCCCCCCCCCCCCTGGATCCGCCACTGCCACCAGGGGTATCTGGCTTCCTCTTCTGTTCCCATTGACATACACAGGGAGAGTCAGTAGAGGTACTTGTCGGCCAAATGAATGTTCGGCCAATAGTTGAAGTTGTATGGCCAGTTTTAGTCAATCCATTAAAGGGGTTGTCTGGGCTACAGATATTGGTGACCTGTCCTCTGGATAGGTATCAGACTGGTGGGAGTCCGACACCCCACCAGTCAGCTGTTTTGGGAATCTGCGGCATCAGAAACCATACAGTGTAGGGAACGGAAGGAGGTTCCATTCACTGTGTCGTTTCAGGCTCCAGTGTACTGCATTCACTTGAATAGGATCTAAGCTGCAGTACCGAACCATGGCCACTACACTGTGTATAGCGCTGTCTGCTTCTAGATCCGTATACCTGGGCTTCCCAAAACAGCTGATCCTGGGGGGTGTCAGTCCTCCATCGATATGATATTCATGACTTATCCGGTCGTCAATATCTAAGTCCTGGAAAACCATTTTAAGTGCACCGAGAGGTGGAACTTATCTCATCAGTGCACCTTAGATCATCTGCTCAGCCTTGTTGTATCCTCTCTCTCCTGTTGATTGTCAGGCGCATACATCACCAGTGTCATGAAGCCTGGCCCTGAATTCCTGCAGGCACGCTCACCTTTCTGATCTCCCTGTCCCCTACCATTCTCTCATCGTGATGACGTCACGAGGGTCGTGTTACTGCTGCAGCCAATCACTGGCTGTAGCAGGCCCCACGAAAAAATTTAAAAGTTATGGCTCTTGAAAGATGAGGATTAAGAAATGGATTGAAAACGGCTTGGTCTTTGAGGCTCAAACAGGCCTGGTCATTAAGGGGTTAAGCAGCGGTAACGTATTTTTAATTTCGGCTTCAATAGGTTATCCTTGGTGTTGTATCATAGGCGTGTAATAATTGCTTTGTGCTCTTATTCCTCACTGTTCTATGTTCTTATGTCTTGGCTCACCCTTCATCACTTGGGTCTGCTTATCGAAACCGCCCTCCCTTTTGGCGATCTACAGATGGATGCAGCGCCCGCCCAACCATAATCATTTCAGCGTGGTAGCCTCTGACCTGTAGAACGGTCACCACGCCCAATGAGGAAGGTTTATACCATCATTACCTAGACTACTAGTGGAGACTCCGGTTACACCTTTATCGTAGCACATTACACATTCCGGCCTGTTTTGAGACATGGCCCATGTAGGAACGTCCGTTTTTTTTCCCTACTTTAGATAATCTGCCAGACGAGATATACCATGTAGATCAGTTCTCATTCAGTAGATTTAAAGGGGTTGTCCGGGTTCAGAGCTGAACCCGGACGTAACCTCATCTTCACTCATTTAGCCTGTATGAATGGAGCATTTCTTGCTCCGATGCTCCCTCTTGCCTGATGCTGCATCGCACAGGACGAGGTCCATTTTGTTTACGTCCTCACTATACTAGACAGAGGCTTACGCCTAGCAGTGATCGCGGTGACATCACCGGCACAAATGGGCGGTCTATAGCGCTGCCCTAGGTTCTAATACAGCCTAGGGCAGTGCTATAGGACCGCCCATTTGTGTCACCGGGATTACTGCTAGGCAGAAGTCTCTGCCTAGCATACTCATGTAAACCCCGGCACGTCACCGGTAGTACAGAAAAAGCCCTTGCCCTGCGCAATGCAGCACAAGGCAAGAGGGAGCATCGGAGCAAGAAATGCTCCTACCCTCCACTCATAGGGGCTGAATGGGTGAAGATGAGGTTATGTCCGGGTTCTGCTCTGAACCCAGACAACCCCTTTAAGTGATGCAATCCTTGTACTATACAGGGACAAATGATCGTCAGCACGATCATTCATTCCCATACAAGTTGCATATTTTCGGCAGCTTGCCCCTGGTTTAGACAGTGGACAGCACAACGCGTGCTGTCCGCATCCGTATGTCTGATCCGTAGCGCCGCAAAAAAATAAAAAAGAAGTCCTATTCTTGTCCGTTTTGCAGACAGGGACAGGCATGGTTACAATGGATCTGGGGAAAAATACGGATCCAACACGAACGCCACATGGGTGTCATACGTATCTTTTGAGGATCTGCCTTTTGCGGGTTGCAAAATACATACAGTCGTGTGAAGGCACCCTAAGTGCTCACGCACACGACCGCTGTGCCTTGTGCATTCCGGCCCCTAATAGAACAGTCCTATCCTTGTCCGTGATGCGGACGATAATAGTGCGGATGATAAATGTTCTGTTTTTTTGTTAAATGGCCATGCAGAAGTACAGACATGGAATGCACTGTTTTTTTTTTGCAGTCCCATTGAAGTGAATGGTTCTACATACGGGATGCAAAAAAAAAAAAACGGAACGGACACAGAAAACAATTACATTTGTGTGCATATCCTCAGGATAGGTCATCAATGTCAGATTGTCGGGGGTCCGCCCAGAAATTTATGGACAGTCCGTAAGAATAGGTGACGTCTTTCCTGTGTCCCTGGAAAAAAAATTTATACAGTACAGACCAAAAGTTCGGACACACCTTCTCATTCAAAGAGTTTTCTTTATTTTCATGACTATGAAAATTGTAGATTCACACTGAAGGCATCAAAACTATGAATTAACACATGTGGAATTATATACATAACAAACAAGTGTGAAACAACTGAAAATTTGTCATATTCTAGGTTCTTCAAAGTAGCCACCTTTTGCTTTGATTACTGCTTTGCACACTCTTGGCATTCTCTTGATGAGCTTCAAGAGGTAGTCCCCTGAAATGGTTTTCACTTCACAGGTGTGCCCTGTCAGGTTTAATAAGTGGGATTTCTTGCCTTATAAATGGGGTTGGGACCATCAGTTGCGTTGAGGAGAAGTCAGGTGGATACACAGCTGATAGTCCTACTGAATAGACTGTTAGAATTTGTATTATGGCAAGAAAAAAGCAGCTAAGTAAAGAAAAACGAGTGGCCATCATTACTTTAAGAAATGAAGGTCAGTCAGTCAGCCGAAAAATTGGGAAAACTTTGAAAGTAAGCGCTAATTGACCATGAAGGAGAGTGATGGGGTGCTGCGCCAGATGACCTGGCCTTGACGGTCACCGGACCTGAACCCAATCGAGATGGTTTGGGGTGAGCTGGACCGCAGAGTGAAGGCAAAAGGGCCAACAAGTGCTAAGCATCTCTGGGAACTCCTTCAAGACTGTTGGAAGACCATTTCAGGGGACTACCTCTTGAAGCTGATCAAGAGAATGCCAAGAGTGTGCAAAGCAGTAATCAAAGCAAAAGGTGGCTACTTTGAAGAACCTAGAATATGACATATTTTCAGTTGTTTCACACTTGTTTGTTATGTATATAATTCCACATGTGTTAATTCATAGTTTTGATGCCTTCATAGTCATGAAAATAAAGAAAACTCTTTGAATGAGAAGGTGTGTCCAAACTTTTGGTCTGTACTGTATGTCTGTGATTTTTTTTTTTGAGGCTGGTGCTTCTGGAGTAGATTATTTTGACGGTAATTATCTTCAGTTTACAGCTCCGAGTAAATGCTGGTAATGAGTTCTTATCAGTATATTGACCTATAGACATGTGTCACTTAGAATCTTCATTCTTCATTATGGCTTTCTAATTAGTCCGTCAAGAAACGTTGGCTGTCCGTGATTTTGGGACAATTTGTCCAGAAAAAAGCAAAACTCTGGTTGGCAACCCTGCTGACGCCTGTTTCGGTTGTTTGAAGGGGGCGTGGCACTGGAATGAGCGCTGCTTCCTCTTCATCCTCGCCTGTGTAGCAGCGACGTAGGGTAATTATAACTGCTCCATCCCAGGGGGTGCTGGAAGTCGGACCCCACTGATCTGATACGACCGATCCTGCGGATCCGTGCACTGTATAGCTTCCAGCACCATGGCTTAGGCCCCCACCGAGGATAGGTCGTCAGCGTTACTCCACGGCACAACCCCTTTTATGTAACAGCCTAGGGTACATTCCTCATCATTCATTTACAATAGAAGATTCATCTTCGGGGGCTTTCATGCCTGGAAAGAATTTGGCGATTGATCTAAGGTACCGTTCAGACTCCAGCTCCTTTTCTGTGGTGTTATTGTGCTCCGTGTTCTTGGGGTTGCGAGTTTATTCTAGTTGGGGTCCTGGTAGGGGGCGCAGTTTTCAGTTTTGCTATGATAGTTGGCTTTGTCGTCATTTGCGGACCTCCCAGATAGAGCTTATATAAAGTGAAACTGAAAAATGTCAAAGGGGCTCACCATGGTATACCAGTCACAGTGCCTTGTAGGGCTAATTCAGCTGAATGGAATGATACCTTTCACTTAGTGATCCGTTGCTTCATTTAGGAGAAAAAGTACTTTAAAGCCATATGCAAATGAGGAGTTAAGTGCACTGGGGGCGGGTCCAAGACACTCTGTGCACGCTTGCTCCTCCTTCTTCCACTGCCAGCCTCTCGCTCTTTTTCTGATTGACAAGGCCAGGTTCTTGCATAGTTCTCTTGTCTTGCCCTGTACAACAAGAAGGAGGGGAAGCTGGAGGAGCAAAGTTGCACCCTTGTTGCCCTCGTTGCACTTACCTCCTCATTTGCATATGGATTCAAAATACTTTTTCTCTAGAATGAAGCAACGGATCACTAAGTGAAAGGTATCGTTACATTCACCGGAGCTAGACCTACAAGCCATGTGCCATTTACCATTCCCTGTGCACCAATGCTAGATTGTGTCACTGTTGACCAAAGAAAATTGTGACATCCCCATATACAAACATTTCTAGGAGGAATAATAGAGGAGCAGAGTTCTAGGAAAAAATGCAAAAGAATAATTTCATTAAAAAATACATCCTATCCGCAAAACAACAACGGTCGTGTGCATGAGCCCTTAATTTGTGTATTCACACATCAGTGTTTTAGCACGGTCCGTGGGTCATTGTTTTTAGCACGGATGCATGCTCTATTTTGTCTGTGTTCACAGATCCATCGCATCCATTATAGTCTATGGGTCCGTGAAAGCCACAGGTGCCATCCGTGTTTCACGGATCATTAGGATGAGATGCTTTGAAAATGATTTTTCAGCTGTGCAGTGTCACTGAAACACAGATGGCACACGGACACCAAAAAACACACAGACCAAACACGGATCCTTCACTGACCACCTTCTCACGGATTTGAGCACGGACGTGTGAATGAGGCTTTACAGCTCTGAAGCACAAACTGCTGCTGCTGCAAGTGAACTTCTGAGCATAAGCACGGGTAAAGTTTTCTAATTTGACCAGAGATCCACTTTCCAGTCCAGAGTGGCAAGATAACGTTAACTGAATCCAGATTATCAAGCGGCTTTGATTTTTATTTAAATATGGAAGATTTCACTATTTTATTCAAATCATTCTAAAAAGTTAAACGAGAAAGTGGAAACTACCTCTCTGACTTTTACAAGGAAACTCATCT
Organism: Bufo bufo; assembly: GCF_905171765.1. Taxonomy (NCBI): domain Eukaryota; kingdom Metazoa; phylum Chordata; class Amphibia; order Anura; family Bufonidae; genus Bufo; species Bufo bufo. The sequence goes on from NC_053394.1 coordinate 39,287,909, forward strand.
ACATTTAATCCATACAAATGTCACTTCTGGGCGCTCATAAGCGCTTCTACTGAGATAAGGCACGAGGGGGGTCATTCTGAAAATTACAAAAGGTTACAAGTAAAACTTCTTGAAAAGTTCTAAGACTTTAAGTTTATATATATAATATAAAAAAATATTCAGACCTGATGATTTGAATTAGAATTGCTGGAGGAAATGTTCCAAGGAGCCGTGTGATAAGAGGACGCACATTATTAATATCGACACTTCCAATGAATTATCTGCTTCAGCCAAAATATACTTATAATACAGTTCAAGGCATCTGGCCACAATGGGATACAAACACTGTGGTAAGGGTCTGAATTTGTACAGGATTTTCCTTGAAATGGACTTTGCAAAACCATGGTCTGAATCTGTACCAGGGACCTCAGCAGTCCGGACCTGAAATATGCTGAATGGGGGAAGAATCAGGAGGAGAACCTTGAATATGGCCATCCAGGAGAGTGGGGGAAGAAGCATGAGGAGAACCTGGAATATGGACATCCATGAGAGTGGGGGGGGGGGGGGACCTGGAATATGGCTGTCCAGGAGAGTGGGGGAAGAAGCAAGATGAGAATCGGGAATATGGCCATCCAGGAGAGTGGGGGAAGAAGCAGAAGGAAAACATGGAATATGGTCATCCAGGAGAGTGAGGGGAAAAAAGTAGGAGGAGAATCTAGAATATGGACATCTGGGGGATTGCGGGAAGAAGAACCTGGAATATAGCCATCCAGGTGGGAAGGAAGAAGCAGGAGGAGAACATGGAATATGGCCATCCAGGAGAGTGGGGAAACAAGCAGAAGGAAGACTTGGAATATGGGGATCCAGGAGAGTAGGGGGGGGGTGGAAGGAGGAGGATAACCTAGAATATGGGCATCCTGGGAGTGCGGGAAGAAGCACAAGAAGAACCTGGAATATAGCCATCCAGGTAGGAAGGAAGAAGCAGGAGGAGAACGTGGAATATGGCCATCCAGGAGAATGGGGGAAGAAGCAAGATGAGAACCTGAAATATGGCCATCTAGGTGGGGAGGAAAAAGCAGAAGGAGAACATGGAATATGGCAATCCAGGAGAGTGAGGGGGGAAAAAGCAGGAGGAGAACCTGGAATATGGCCATTTAGGAGAGTAGGGGAAGAAGCAGGAGGAGAACCTACAATATGGGCATCCGGGAGAGTGGGGGGGGGGGGAGCAAGAGAAGAACCTGAAATTCAGCCATCCTGGTGAGGAGGAAAAAGCAGGAGGAGAACCTAGAATATGGGCATCCAGGGGAGTGGGGGAAGAAGCAAGAGAAGAACCTGGAATATAGCCATCCAGGTGGGGAGGAAGAAGCAGGAGAAGGTTGTGGAATATGGCCATCCAGGAGAGTAGGGGAAGAAGCAGAAGAAGAACCTGGAATATGGGGATCCAGGAGAGTGGGGGGGGGGGGTGGAAGGAGGAGGAGAACCTAGAATATGGGCATCCGGGGAGTGCGGGAAGAAGCACAAGAAGAACCTGGAATATAGCCATCCAGGTAGGAAGGAAGAAGCAGGAGGAGAACGTGGAATATGGCCATCCAGGAGAGTGGGGGAAGAAGCAAGATGAGAACCTGAAATATGGCCATCTAGATGGGGAGGAAAAAGCAGAAGGAGAACATGGAATATGGCAATCCAGGAGAGTGAGGGGGGAAAAAGCAGGAGGAGAACCTGGAATATGGTGGTGGGGAGGAAGAAGCAGGAGAAGATTGTGGAATATGGCCATCCAGGAGAGTGGGGGGAAAAGCAGGAGGAGAACCTGGAATATGGTCATTTAGGAGAGTAGGGGAAGAAGCAGGAGGAGAACCTACAATATGGGCATCCGGGAGAGTGGGGGGGGGGGAGCAAGAGAAGAACCTGAAATTCAGCCATCCAGGTGAGGAGGAAAAAGCAGGAGGAGAACCTAGAATATGGGCATCCAGGGGAGTGGGGGAAGAAGCAAGAGAAGAACCTGGAATATAGCCATCCAGGTGGGGAGGAAGAAGCAGGAGAAGATTGTGAAATATGGCTATCCAGGAGAGTGGGGGAAGAAGCAGAAGAAGAACCTGGAATATGGGGGGATCCAGGAGAGTGGGGGGGGGGGGTGTGGAAGGAGGAGGAGAACCTAGAATATGGGCATCCGGGGAGTGCGGGAAGAAGCACAAGAAGAACCTGGAATATAGCCATCCAGGTAGGAAGGAAGAAGCAGGAGGAGAACGTGGAATATGGCCATCCAGGAGAGTGGGGGAAGAAGCAAGATGAGAACCTGAAATATCGCCATCTAGGTGGGGAGGAAAAAGCAGAAGGAGAACATGGAATATGGCAATCCAGGAGAGTGAGGGGGGAAAAAGCAGGAGGAGAACCTGGAATATGGTGGTGGGGAGGAAGAAGCAGGAGAAGATTGTGGAATATGGCCATCCAGGAGAGTGGGGGAAGAAGCAGAAGAAGAACCTGGAATATGGGCATCCAGGAGAGTGTGGAAAGAAGCAGGAGGAGAACCTTGAAGCTACCCTCAGTTCATTGCTCCAATTGCTCTGCTGGATCTATTTCAAGATGGTGTCCTTTCTCAGGGGGTGTACCCTTTCTGCTGTAGTTCTCTCCCTGTCAAAGCTCAAGGTGGGTGTCCTTTTTGCTGAAGCTCTCCTCCTATTACTGCTCAGGGGCTGTGTGTCCTTTATAAGGGGCATGTCCTTTCTGCTGTAGCTCTTTCCCTGTAACTGCCACAGCTTCTAACAGTATATCCAGTTTGGGGCAGTTGAAGAATGGGACAGAGCATGTGCGACCACCTACTGAGGTGGATAGAGAAATAAGGCAAAGGGCAAACAACCAGTGGCACTATACAGATACATTTTATGGGCTGTACTAAATTTGTAGTTACATGCAATTACAAAAGTATTCAGATCCAGGTGCTGTTTTGAAAAATGCAGAATGTTTTTTAATTTTTTTTGTGGGACAACCACTTAGGAGCCTTTTCGGTTTAGCCGTACAGCAGATCTGTTAGTAACCAAGTCTCCTGTTAACCATCATTACAATAAGGAAATCTGGATATTACCATGTTCTGAGACTGTAGATGATGTAGAGGCCCACTTTTAAGACCGCAAATCTTTTTTAATTATCACCCTTTCCAATTGCCCAGATGGCAGTGCTAGATTGTGTGGACTCACCAGCCATGCACGTGAAGCTGGGGCTACACTTAAACCTATTGGGGGTCATTTAAAAAGCCTGACATTTGTCTTCGATAGCCTCTGCGCTGCCGGAGGATACGCCTAATTTATGAGGAGGCGCGCGCCTCGTCTCAAATTAGTCTCATTCTCTTTCTGTCCATGCACCTAGTTTGAAATCTGCTCCAGTGAGGTGCCCTATTCTGCACCACACCTTATTAGCGAGGACGGCATAAAAACGCCTGTGCGACAAAATATATATATAATATTGTTGCATGGACGTTTTAAAAGTGGCAAAACAGGGTCTTGTGACTTTTTTTATGCCAAAAAGAGGCATAGTGATCTTGGTAAATGACCCCCTTTGATTTTAAAGGGAGTCGCCTATAACTTTTTCGTCTGCCAGTAAAAACCAGATGGTGACACATATCCTTTATTTATTTATTTATTTTTGGTATTTCTGAATTCAAATGTTTTTTATTCTGCTTCCTGAAAGTGCTTATGGGAGCTGCCATTTTGCCTGAGCTATTGTAAACAGCATTTAGAGACCTGCTCTGTGACTTGTACAAAGGAGCAGATAAGCAGTGACATCACCTGTTGGGAATGGTGAATCCTGCATTTTCTGTATATATAGGTGATATCTGTAATTTTAATCCTGCCTGTGATGATAAGGAGATGACTGCTGTGCAGACAAAGAAGTGGTGAATATTATGGGGCTTCGTGACCAGCGTGAAAATGGCAGGATTTTAGGATTTAATTTTTTTTTTAAACAAATCGTGGCATGGAAAATGAAAAATAAATTACCAAAAATTCTACAAATAATTTTATATAAATTTCTTTTAACAGAAAAACTTGATTTATGCAATTGGTAATTTTCTGATGGCACAGTCCCTTTTAAGGAGGACCTTTTCATTGATCCAGACATTTTGAAATAAGTTAAGGTAGTGTAGGGCATAGTACAGGCATGTAAGATCACTTACTAGCTTATCTGTCCGGTGCTCCGTTCCCCCGCTGTGCCCTCCGTTCACTTTTCCCGCCTGGTATGGAAATTAATAGCATCGGTACAGGGAGGAGGAGACTGCCCCGTTTCTCAATGGGCGTCTCCTTCTCCCTGGCTGTAGCGAGGTCCAATCACAGCGGAGAGCGTCACAGCCGGGGAGAAGGAGACGCCCATTGAGAAACAGGGCAGTCTCCTCCTCCCTGTACCGATGCTATTCATTAGCATACCAGGCGGGAAAACTGCAGGGCGGCACAGCGGGCGAGCGGAGTGGTGCCCAGACGAACTAGTAAGCAGTCTTACATCCCTGCACTATGCCCTACACAACCCCGTACTTATTTCATAATGTCTGGACCCATGAGAGGTCTTTTTTAACTATTGAGCTACACATGTAGTCCTTAGCAGCAAATTGACACGTATGCAATGCTGTAAACTGCAGCCATCCCTCAATTGATAGAATCAATCAAAGGTTTTAAAAAAAAAATCTATGAGGGTTGTAGTTATGGAATGAAGGCAGCACAGTGTTCATACGGCCCTACTCGGAATGGAATAGATTTCTATGCCAGGCAGATTCTCAGTCTCCGTCTCTAACCTGCTGTTTTTTGTTTTTTTTCCATAGACACGTGAAAGCCAATATTCCTGATAAACTGGGGTTCACACCTCTCATGGTTGCGGCACAAAGAGCAGATCTCAGGTAGAGTCTTATTTGTCGTCTTGTCTGCAGTCTCCTTGCGAATTCCTCTTCTGATATCTGGGTCAAGGTTTGCGGCAGGAGTGTATTTTTGTCCCAGACTTCAGCATTGATTAGAACCCGGTGAAATCCCTCAGTGTATGTATAGGGGGGATGGCTATGCAATCGGAGCAGCTGTACGAAGGTATGGAGAGAGCGCAGATTCCCTGTCTGTCACCTATCGGGAAGGACCCCCTGGACGCCCAGTGCCACGGAAGCTTCATAGGTAAATAGATATTGTAGAAGAGCCACAAATCTCCGTGATTTACTAAGCTGCATTAGGTCATGATGAGTGGAATTCATACAATGGAACTGATCCTCTAAATCTAGGCCACGGCATGCTATTGATTACCATTACAAGAAAAATACATGCTAAGGGCTCATGCACACGACCGTAAGTATTTTGCGGTTTGCCAAACACGGATCAGCAAATAATACGGATGACGTCCGTGTGCATTCCGTATTTTACGGAACAGCTGGCCCCTATTAGAACAGTCCTATCCTTGTCCGTAATGTGGACAATAATAAGACATATATTCTTTTTTTTTTTTTGCAGACCCAGTGAAATGAATGCTTCCGCATACGGTCTACAAAAAAATAAAAATAAATAAATGGAACGGACACTGAAAGAAAATACATTCGTGTGCATGAGCCCTAACGCTGCGTTCACACTTGAGCGTACGGGATGGAGCGCTCTGTATGCGCGTTTACAATCGCAGCTCCGGAACAAGCGAACGCCCATTGTCGCGCATTCCCGGAAGTCTGTGTATGGGAACGCGCGACAAGACGCCCCAAAGAAGCTCCTGAACTTCTTGGGGCGTCGGGCATTTTACAGCGCGATCGTACGCGCTGTAAAACGCCCAGGTGAGAACCATGCCGATAAGGAAGCATTGGTTTCTCCTTGTTGAGCGTTTTACAGCGCGTAGGAACACGCTGTAAAACGCTCAGGTCTGAACCGGCTGTTAGGGTCAGTTCACACTGAGTTTTTCGGTGCTGATTTTGGACTGTTTCTGCCTCAAAATCTGCTCCAAAAACGCCTCAAAACAGCCTCCTATTCATTTCAATGGGAAGCAGCACTTTCTTCTTTTTTACACGTGTTAAAAAAAGGAAGCAGCTTGTCCCATCTTGGGGCAGAATCAGCGCAGATTTTTCCTTTCAAATTAATGGGAAGCAGAAAAAAACGCACCTGTTGAGATGTGCGCATATATCAACATGCCAAAAAAACGCTTGTGGGAAAAGTACTATAGAATTTAATAAAGTAAAAAATCTGCCTGAAAAACTCTTTACAAAAAACGTGCGTAATTTTGAGGCATAAAAATCTGCTTGGATTCAGCGCTGATTTTTTACACATGTATTTTGAAAATCGGCCGTGTGAACTGACCCCAAGGGTTATTTATCAAGGGACTTGTGACTATTTTAGAGGTAAAAATAGTGGCAAGTCCCCTTTTTCTCAGACCCTGCGACAATATTAAGTGGCATGGACGGTGTCGAAACGTTTTTAACAGTTGAGCAGGACGGCGGCGGAGAAGGGGCTTGTCTGGGGGCAGTGCAGGGTATGGGACTCCGGCCCGGCAAATTTACTAACCTGTATGCCTGGAAACAGGTGTTACATGTTGGCTGAAAACTACACCAGCCTGGGGCCAGGCACACGGCTGCCGGAATATTAGCCAAATTTATGACTAGGTGCACGCCTCTTCATAAATGAGACTACTCCTCCAGCAGCGCAAGGAGAAACAAAGACTGGCATGAAAACGCTGGTCTTTGTAAATGTGCCGCAGGGAAACCCTATTAGGTCTATGAGTACATTGGCAATACAGTACATCAAGACGTGGGCATAATGTGGTGTGAACAGAGTCTAAACCCATCTAAAATCCATCTTGCTTGGTTTTAGTAACAAAAAAGACAGACACTACTCCAATGTCCTCCCATCACACAAAGAATCCAATCTAAAATCCTCACGGAAACATGTCCTCAGAAAATAACAACAAGTTTTTATGTTAAGCATATGTTTTTAAGCATTTTCTGTGATTTGTTAATTTTAAATGTTGCATGTCATTATCTATATTTTATTTTAAAAAATCTTGAATTGCTGCAGTTTTCACACTGAGACTGACACTTCCTGTTCTGCTGAGATCACTTCTCAGCAGTCATCTCATTATCATGACACGTAGGAAAAACTGGTGCCACCATTCAATATTGGTGATGGTCACAGCTCGCCTCCTCCCCCTCCCTGCACAATGACCTCTGTGCAGATCACAGAGCAGGCTCACTAAACTCCCAAAGAGGTCTATTTAGTCATCTCTAGACTACAGGTTCTAATGGTGCATATAGCTGCTGTAAGCAGCTCAGGCAAGATGGCTGGGCTGCCTCCATAATCATGTAAAAAAAAATTATATATATATATATATATATATATATATATATTTATATATATAAATCCAGTAAAAACTGTAGGTAATCAATTTTAGGTTAGTATTATTATATTCTACATTTCTACTGTAATTAACAAATACCACCTCACATACAGTCTCTGCTTTGCCAAGCTCAACCCCGTATACACAATTCTAATCATTTCATCACACTCTCAAATACAAGTCCTCCCTCGTGTTTCCCTTCTCTTCTGGAATTTACTCTTATGCTTTCTGACATTCTCCAACCCTCCAAACACATAGAGAACCTGCCTCCTCTGATAAGCCTATTACCTGGCCTGCAGAGACCCCCTATCAATATTCTACCACAGGGATGCTCAACCAGCTATTGTAAAACTACAACTCCCATCATGCCCTGCCGTAGGCAGAAACAGGTCGTTTTGCAACAGGTGGAGGACCGCAGGTTGGGCATCCATGTACGCCAGTTGGGCGTGATGGGGGCGGGGGCCATGCTGGGGCTGGATCTTCAGCCTCTACAAATTTACTTGCATTTGCAACTGGAAACGGGTGCAAATGTCAGCTAAAAACTATGCCAGCCAGGGGCACGGACTGCCACAGTTTCGCCTAATTTAGGCAATATCACCTATATCTATATGCACACACATAATTATACCTTTATAAGATATGGTTAATATATACAGGTTACGCAACACAAAAACAAATAATGGCCCAAGAAATGTAGTGGGCAACATCAGATCCCCTCAAAGGAAGCCAACTCTCAACATAGAGCAAACAAACCTCTACCAAAAAAGTCTGAAATGGCTCAAAAATTATAATCTTTATTAAATACATATATAAAAAATATTAAAAATAGAGACGAAATACATAAAAAATGAAAGTGCGGTATACACCTGAGGGAAAATATAGTAGGGCTCTCAATGCAGTGGTCCTTTCACTGTGAAGTGAAAACCATTTCAGGGGACTACCTCTTGAAGCTCATCAAGAGAATGCCAAGAGTGTGCAAAGCAGTAATCTAAGCAAAAGGTGGCTACTTTGAAGAACCTAGAATATGACATATTTTCAGTTGTTTCACACTTGTTTGTTATGTATATAATTCCACATGTGTTAATTCATAGTTTTGATGCCTTCATAGTCATGAAAATAAAGAAAACTCTTTGAATGAGAAGATGTGTCCAAACTTTTGGTCTGTACTGTATACATATATATATATATAATTATACCTTTATAAGATATGGATGAGATTGAATACATGCATGAAATGAGTCCTGTATGTAGACCTGCTACGGTATATACACTGCGTGCAGAATTATTAGGCAAATGAGTATTTTGACCACATCATCCTCTTTATGCATGTTGTCTTACTCCAAGCTGTATAGGCTCGAAAGCCTACTACCAATTAAGCATATTAGGTGATGTGCATCTCTGTAATGAGAAGGGGTGTGGTCTAATGACATCAACACCCTATATTAGGTGTGCATAATTATTTGGCAACTTCCTTTCCTTTGGCAAAATGGGTCAAAAGAAGGACTTGACAGGCTCAGAAAAGTCTAAAATAGTGAGATATCTTGCAGAGGGATGCAGCACTCTTAAAATTGCAAAGCTTCTGAAGCGTGATCATCGAACAATCAAGCGTTTCATTCAAAATAGTCAACAGGGTCGCAAGAAGCGTGTGGAAAAACCAAGGCGCAAAATAACTGCCCATGAACTGAGAAAAGTCAAGCGTGCAGCTGCCAAGATGCCACTTGCCACCAGTTTGGCCATATTTCAGAGCTACAACATCACTGGAGTGCTCAAAAGCACAAGGTGTGCAATACTCAGAGACATGGCCAAGGTAAGAAAGGCTGAAAGACGACCACCACTGAACAAGACACACAAGCTGAAACGTCAAGACTGATTTTTCTAAGGTTTTATGGACTGATGAAATGAGAGTGAGTCTTGATGGGCCAGATGGATGGGCCCGTGGCTGGATTGGTAAAGGGCAGAGAGCTCCAGTCCGACTCAGACGCCAGCAAGGTGGAGGTGGAGTACTGGTTTGGGCTGGTATCATCAAAGATGAGCTTGTGGGGCCTTTTTGGGTTGAGGATGGAGTCAAGCTCAACTCCCAGTCCTACTGCCAGTTTCTGGAAGACACCTTCTTCAAGCAGTAGTACAGGAAGAAGTCTGCATCCTTCAAGAAAAACATGATTTTCATGCAGGACAATGCTCCATCACACTCGTCCAAGTACTCCACAGCGTGGCTGGCAAGAAAGGGTATAAAAGAAGAAAATCTAATGACATGGCCTCCTTGTTCACCTGATCTGAACCCCATTGAGAACCTGTGGTCCATCATCAAATGTGAGATTTACAAGGAGGGAAAACAGTACACCTCTCTGAACAGTGTCTGGGAGGCTGTGGTTGCTGCTGCACGCAATGTTGATGGTGAACAGATCAAAACACTGACAGAATCCATGGATGGCAGGCTTTTGAGTGTCCTTGCAAAGAAAGGTGGCTATATTGGTCACTGATTTGTTTTTGTTTTGTTTTTGAATGTCAGAAATGTATATTTGTGAATGTTGAGATGTTATATTGGTTTCACTGGTAAAAATAAATAATTGAAATGGGTATATATTTGTTTTTTGTTAAGTTGCCTAATAATTATGCACAGTAATAGTCACCTGCACACACAGATATCCCCCTAAAATAGCTAAAACTAAAAACAAACTAAAAACTACTTCCAAAAATATTCAGCTTTGATATTAATGAGTTTTTTGGGTTCATTGAGAACATGGTTGTTGTTCAATAATAAAATTAATCCTCAAAAATACAACTTGCCTAATAATTCTGCACTCCCTGTACTAGGATATCTGTGTAGTAAGCTGTATTCTGTTCTGCTGTGCATCTAGGATTGTACAGTTGCTCATTGACCACGGAGCCGATATCAACCAAGTAAATGGAAGTGGAAAGAACAGGTATGTCCAATAATGCTTACAATATTTACATAAAAGAGAAGAAGTTGCATGATGGCGCACAGTATTGTCGCAGGTACAAGTTCTTGCAGTGTAAACTTCCACCACCTTTTTTACAGTAGATTTCAAACATAGAGTGAAGCGAGCCACACGATTTGCATGCGGAAATACTATAAAATCATGATTATACTTTTCACCTAATTTTGGCCTGGTTGTTCTTTCTGAAGCTACCTAAACGTGAACATCCAAGGACCAATTTTATACTCTTCATAAGGCCAGCATTCTATGCTGATAAGGCTACATGCACACGACCGTTGTGTGTTTTGTGGTCCGCAAAACACTGATGGCGTCCGTGTGCGGCGCAATTTGCGGAACGGCACGGACAGCCATTAATATAACTGCCTATTCATGTCCGCAAAACGGACAAGAATAGGACAAGTTATATTTTTTTGCGAACCACGGAACAGAGCAACGGATGCGGATCAGGGGGTTCCGGCTCCCCACACCCTGCCATTCAGTTGTTTCCTTCTAGCTCTGGTTGTGGATGGAGCTGGTTACTGCAGCACTGCTGCTTCCATTGAAGTGAATGCAGTAACCAGTTCCATCCACAGCACAATGGATGGAGCTGTGTACTTCTGGAAGTAACTTTTGCTGCCACATCTACTCTGAAGCATCTAATCAGAGGGGGTTCAGGGTACCGGACCATCAATGATTTGATATTGAAGGCTTATGCTGAGGATAGGCAATCAATATTAAAAGACATCTGTCAGCAGTTTTGTACCTATGACACTGACTGACCTGTTACATGTGCGCTTGGCAGCTGAAGACATCTGTGTTGGTCCCATGTTCATATGTGTCCGCATTGCTGAGAAGAATTAAGTTTTAATATATGGAACTGAGACTCTAGGAGTAACGGGGGCGTTACCGTTACACCTAGAGGCTCTGCTCTCTTGGCATCTGCCACACAGTCTCCACTTGGCAGGACCAGGTGTGATCACGTTTATACTGGTTGTCACTGTCCATCAAAGTAGAGAGGGTGTAGCGGTTGCAGAGCCTCTAAGTGTAATGACAACGCCCCCGTTGCTCCTAGAGCAGGGATCAGCAACCTTCGGCACTCCAGCTGTTGTGAAACTACAATTCCCAGCATGCTCCATTCATTTCTATGAGAGTTCTTAGAAGAGCAGAACAAGTATGCATGCTGGGAGTTGTAGTTTCACAACAGCTGGAGTGCCAGAGGTTGCTGATCCCTGTCCTAGAGGCTCATTTGCATATATTAAAACATAATTTTTCTCAGTAATGCGGACACATATGACCATGGGACCAACACAGATGCCTTCAGCTGCCAAGTGCACATGTAGCAGGTCAGCCAGTGTCATAGGGACAAATCTGCTGACAGATGCCCTTTAAAATCCTAGACAACCTCTCATAGTTCCAGTTTGTATTCAGTGATACTTTATCTCAAATTCCATAAAATTCAATGAAATCTTTTATTGAATTGAAATAGAAAAAAATGTGAAGAAAAGAGGAAACCACTGCGGATTCTTCCAGACTCTTTCTTCTAAGAAAATAATTAGACAGCAATGTAATAGTAGATTTTTGCAGCAGATGGGATGTGAAAGTCGTAACAATCAGCTTAATTTGCAGGAAGCAGAATATGTCTTCTTTAAAAAAAACTACGTATTGTACGCTAATTCCCTAAATAGATCATTGCGCGCCATCTAACCGCAAACAGCAGATTTAATTACTTATGGTGTTTGCTATCGAATATTACGCCCAGAAAATTTTTCTGTTTTTAATGGAGAAAGTAAGAAGAGATATCCGGAGTGTTTTACCATAATGTGAGCGCCTTTTATTTATGTGGAGGGGCGGTGGAGACAGAATTACCAAAGAGGATTTCCACCCAAAGCGTAAAAACGAGTACTGATCTGACTGGGTCAGGACTTGTGAGGTGTTCCTGGCATGCAATGGCTAGTACCTACCAAAAATGGTCCAAGAAAGGCAACTGGTGAACTTAGCATGGGTGACCAAAGCTCATTGATGCACATGGGGAGTGAAGGCTAGCCCACAGAAGATATACAGAAGGTTGCTGTCATTACAGTGGTTGCTACTTTGACACGTACCACCTACCTAAACATAGTAAAGGCCAAGCACTGTCCTTCATGGCCCTGGTATTACCTAATGACAGTGATCTCTTCTACTAGGATAATTCCCTGGACACACTACAGAACCTGTTGAGGAACATGATAAAGTGTTTGAAGTATTGACTTGGCCTTCAAACAAATCCCCAGATCTTAATCTAATGAGCGTCTGTGAGATGTCATGAGAAGTCCTGAAGGCCGCACTTCAGGACTTATTACAAGACTCAGGATCTACTGCTAACGTCTTGGTGCCATATACCAATGTACAGTTTTAGAGGTCTCTGCAAAGCCAACGAGAGACAGTTAGAGAGGGACCCCTATATAGCTTCACAGACCTGGTCCTGTAGGAGTAACTGAACTTGGGCCAGTTTAGATGAGCACATTGCATCCATGTTTATCAGTCTCTATCGGGGACATAACACCCAGACTCCTGTGCTCTCAGTGAGCTCCCACAAGACTTCAGGACTAGTGTTGAGCGAACTTCTGTTTTAAGTTCGGTGTCTAAAGTTCGACTTCCGGTTAGCGGAGAATCCCGATATGGATTCCGAATTCCGTTGTGGTCCGTGGTAGTGGAATCAATAATGGCCAATTATTGATTCCGCTACCCCGGACCACAACGGAATTCGGAATCCATATCGGGATTCTCCGCTAACCGGAAGCCGAACTTTAGACGCCGAACTTAAAACAGAATTTCGCTCAACACTATTCAGGACCAGGCTTGGACATGTCTTCACTGCCTGTCAGTCAGTGGTGGGACGCAGCATGAAGGGCATTGAGCGGAGCCTCTGGGAGCAACTAGGTGCAAAAGCACTGCCCTCGTTGCTCCTAGGGGTTTATTTGTATATTATAAAACATTGATTTTCTCAAGAATGCGGTCAAGAGCACGTCTCAAGTGAGACGGTTTTATTGCGACATATCTGACAGAACCTCTTTAAGACCTTGTGTAAGATGCAGCACCAGACATTCTTATAGAAAACGAGGATATTCATGAGTCCCTCCACTTTTGGCTCGAAATTAGGTAATGATGCTTACCTTAAGGTTAAGTTCACCTGGTCATATTTGGTCAGTATTTCCAGTATTCAGTCAGAATTAAACATTAACAGAGAAATATTCCAATAAAATTGGCATCTCTTGTGTGTTTTAGACAGTATTTCACATCTGTGGGACTGACATCAACGACATCAGAACTGTAGTCTGAATCTGGCCTTATATAGATAACACAGCTTTTAGAACTTCCTTAAAGGGATTGTCCAGGATTTTGCTTATAATGGCCTATCCCCAAGATAGGCTATCAATATGTGATCGGTGGGGCTCCGACATCCAATATCCCTGATGATCAGCTGTTTTGCAGTAGCTCAGGCACCGGAAGTCGCCGCTAGAACTACACAGCTCAGTCCACTGTGTATTGGACGAAGCTGGTTACTGCAGAGCTGCTCCCATTGAAGTGAACTACTGCAGTAACCTGCTCTATCCACTATATAATGGACAGAGCTGTGTAATACATCGGAGTAACCCTAAACCAGCTGATCAGCAGGGGATTGGGTGTCAGACCCCAGCCAATCAGAGATGGGCTAACCTCAGGATAGGTTACTAGAAGTACTCCATGGTATGGAGACTTATTGGCAATGCTACATGGGAAAGGAATAAGCAAGGAGGCATCTTCCCTGTGGAGGTATATCCAATGAAGGTGGTGGTCATAGTGCTGAAGAGGAGGGCCTTCTGCCAGGAAAAAGAAAGGGTTTTGCGTCGGCTGGGTATGCATCACATTTTATGCCTCCGTTTGACGTATACGTTACACAAAAAAAGATACAAAACCGAAGCACACCACGTTCTTGTATCCTGCACAGTGTAAAAGAAAAAAAAGAATACAGTCAGGTCCATAAATATTGGGACATCGACACAATTCTAACATGTTTGGCTCTATACACCACCACAATGGATTTGAAATGAAACAAACAAGATGTGCTTTACCTGCAGACTGTCAGCTTTAATTTGAGGGTATTTACATCCAAATCAGGTGAACGGTGTAGGAATTACAACAGTTTGCATATGTGCATCCCACTTGTTAAGGGACCAAAAGTAATGGGACAATTGGCTTCTCAGCTGTCCCATGGCCAGGTGTGTGTTATTCCCTCATTATCCCAATTACAATGAGCAGATAAAAGGTCCAGAGTTAATTTCAAGTGTGCTATTTGCATTTGGAATCTGTTGCTGTCAACTCTCAAGATGAGATCCAAAGAGCTGTCACTATCAGTGAAGCAAGCCATCATTAGGCTGAAAAAAAAACACAACAAACCCATCATAGAGATAGCAAAAACATTAGGCCTGGCCAAAACAACAGTTTGGAACATTAAAAAAACAAAGGAATGCACCGGTGAGCTCAGCAACACCAAAAGACAGGGAAGACCACAGAAAACAACTGTGGTGGATGACCGAAGAATTCTTTCCCTGGTGAAAAAAACACCCTTCACAACAGTTGGCCAGATCAAGAACACTCTCCAGGAGGTAGGTGTATGTGTGTCAAAGTCAACAATCAAGAGAAGACTTCACCAGAGTGAATACAGAGGGTTCACCACAAGATGTAAACCATTGGTGAGCCTCAAAAACAGGAAGGCCAGATTATAGTTTGCCAAACGACATCTAAAAAAGCCTTCACAGTTCTGGAACAACATCCTATGGACAGATGAGACCAAGATCAACTTGTACCAGAGTGATGGGAAGAGAAGAGTATGGAGAAGGAAAGGAACTGCTCATGATCCTAAGCATACCACCTCATCAGTGAAGCATGGTGGTGGTGGTGTCATGGCGTGGGCATGTATGGCTGCCAATGGAACTGGTTCTCTTGTATTTATTGATGATGTGACTGCTGACAAAAGCAGCAGGATGAATTCTGAAGTGTTTTGGGCAATATTATCTGGTCATATTCAGCCAAATGCTTCAGAACTCATTGGACGGCGCTTCACAGTGCAGATGGACAATGACCCAAAGCATACTGCAAAAGCAACCAAAGAGTTTTTTAAGGGAAAGAAGTGGAATGTTATGCAATGGCCAAGTTAATCACCTGACCTGAATCCAATTGAGCATGCATTTCACTTGCTGAAGACAAAACTGAAGGGAAAATGCCCCAAGAACAAGCAAGAACTGAAGTCAGTTGCAGTAGAGGCCTGGCAGAGCATCACCAGGGATGAAACCCAGCGTCTGGTGATGTCTATGCGTTCCAGACTTCAGGCTGTAATTGACTGCAAATGATTTGCAACCAAGTATTAAAAAGTGAAAGTTTTATTTATTTATTTATTATTATGTCCCATTACTTTTGGTCCCTTAACAAGTGGGAGGCACATATGCAAACAGTTGTAATTCCTACACCGTTCACCTGAATTGGATGTAAATACCCTCAAATTAAAGCTGACAGTCTGCAGTAAAAGAACATCTTGTTCGTTTTATTTCAAATCCATTGTGGTGGTGTATAGAGCCAAAAATGTTAGAATTGTGTCGATGTCCCAATATTTATGGACCTGACTGTATATGGGTTTTTTTCTTACAATGGATCTCTAGGGTGAATGGATGCCACTGTATGACATCAGTCTGAGGCATCCGTTTAACATATACATTTTTTGTATGCGTTAGGCTACATACACACGAACGTATGTGTTTTGCGGTCCACAAATTGCGGATCCGCAAAAAAATAGATGACGTCCGTATGGCATCCCTTTTTTTTTTTGCAGACCCATTGTAACAATGCCTATCCTTGTCCGCAAAACCGACAAGAATAGGACATGTTCTATTTTTTTGCGGGGCTACGGAATGGAGCAACGGATGCGGACAGCACACGGATTGCTGTCCGCATTTTTTGCAGCCCCATTGAGATGAGTGGGTGCGCACCTGAGCCGCAAAAAATGCGGCTCGGATGAGGAACCAAACCACGTTCGTGTGCATGTAGCCTTAAATAGATGGGGGAAAAACGTGATGTGAACCCAGCCTGAGGCAGAGACAAACATACACATTAGTTTCCTTGTGGCTGGTGAATAAAATAACAGGTTTGCCTCGACTCTGACAGTGTATGAGGAGCGGAGGGTGCAGAGCGTTCTTCTTCTGGCCTCCTTCTCTGTCACCTGTTTATAAAACACTTTGTGGGGAATAATTGCTGAAGACACGACCGGCCATTAATGTGCGCTAAACACACAGAGCTGGGGGGGGGCCCGGCTGGTTCACGGTGTCCTTGCCCTGCGCTCCCGCAGCAGATTTATTCAGACAGGTGAACTGCAGCACGTGGACATTATATAACAGGCTCTTCCAGTCACTGCACTTTATTTTTGCTTTAATGAGTCCCTATATGTACAAAAATAACCACAATGGCAGCTGGAGATGTGTATTAGGGCTCGTTCACACGACCGTGTGAAGCCCGTGCTGTGGACTGCAAATTGCGGTCCGCAATGCACGGGCCCCGACTGTGGCCCAGCCGCAAGGGGATCGTGGACCTATTCATTGAAGTGAATAGGTCCGCATCCGTGATGCGCAGTGCACACTGAACGGTGCCAGTGTATTGCGGATCCGCATCTGCGGTCTGCAATACGGCAACTGGCAGCACACGTTCGTGTAAATGAGCCCTTAGATATAGAGCAGCCAGGAATGTTGCATGTGTCCTGTAAAGAGGGAGATGGTTCTCCTTCTGTCACGGAACCATGAACCAGACGTACAACAAGAGATAAGTGAAAATAAGAAGGCTTTATTGAAAATAAAGCTGTAAAGCAAAAGTCCAAACGGATGGTGAAACCGAGCAGAGTCTTTGCGAAGCCAGAGGTCAGGAACCAGAAGGGTAGTCAGACGAAGCCAGGATCAGGAACCAGCAGGGTAGTCAGACGAAGCCAGGATCAGGAACCAGCAGGGTAGTCAGACGAAGCCAGGATCAGGAACCAGCAGGGTAGTCAGACGAAGCCAGGATCAGGAACCAGAAGGGTAGTCAGACGAAGCCAGGATCAGGAACCAGAAGCAGCAGCAGTCTTAGAAGCATGTGAACACAAGAGGACCAAGCAAGGAACTGAAGCCACAGACCTCCTATATATATGAGCTAGGCATCCAGCTCCTCCCAGGGGAAGGAGGAGCCGCAGGGTGGAAGGCTACAAGAAACCCAGAAACCAAGATGGCCGCCAGCACATGTCAAACGAAGGAGAGCAGCAAGCAGGTAAGACCATGACACCTTCCCTGGGAGATACCTCTTTGCACATTGTTTTCTCACAGAGCATCGACAGTAATTCTCCATACCATGGAGCACTTCCAGTTTTAGGCCTCTTGCACACGAACGTTTTTTTTTTTTTTCGTTTACATTCCATTTTTTGCGTTCCATATACAGAACCATTCATTTAAATGGATCCGCAAAAAAAAAAAAAAACGGAAGGTACTCCGTATGCCTTCCGTTTCCGTATTTCCATTTTTCTGTTCCGTTCAAAGATAGAACATGTCCGTATTTTTTGCAAATCTCTTTTTTTGCGGATCGCAAAACACTGAAAAAGCCATACGGCCTAACTATCCATACAGGACTGGACTCTTCAAGGAGACCCAGCACCCTACCTAAGCTGCACCCAAGACATCACACTCAGCCAGCCAGAATCCTCCTCCATACTGACTAGGGGCAAGGACCCTGAAACAGCTGGATATTTGGTTTTGATATTTTCCCTTGTCCTGTCCCAAGGCTTGTTAAAAAGTCAGATTTTGACTCCTAGGGAGCCACTTCCACAAGGTGGCGCTAGCGAGATGGTTCTCTTTCCTTGGGAGATACAGTTGCGAGAAAAAGTATGTGAACCCTTTGGAATGATATGTATTTCTGCACAAATTGGTCATAAAATGTGATCTGATCTTTATCTAAGTCAGAACAATAGACAATCACAGTCTGCTTAAAGAGGACCGTTCACTAGTTTAAAAACTAAAAACTAACTATATCAGTGGGTAGAGCGGCGCCCAGGGGTCCCCCTGCACTTACTAGTATGTCTGGAGTTTTTGTATTAGGGTTGTCCCTTGCTGCAGCGCTGGCCAATCGTAGCGCACAGCTCATAGCCTGGGAGTCCTCTTTAAACTAATAAAACACAAAGAATTAAATGTTACCATGTTTTTATTGAACACACCATGTAAACATTCACAGTGCAAGTGGAAAAAGTATGTGAACCCCTAGACTAATGACATTGGAGTGAGGTGTCAGCCAACTGGAGTCCAATCAATGAGATGAGGTTAGAGCTGTTGGTTACAGCTGCCCTGCCCTATAGAAAACACACACCAGTTCTGGGTTTGCTTTTCACAAGAAGCATTGCCTGATATGAATGATGCCTCGCACAAAAGAGCTCTCAGAAGACCTACGATTAAGAATTGTTGACTTGCATAAAGCTGGAAAGGGTTATAAAAGTATCTCCAAAAGCCTTGCTGTTCATCAGTCCACGGTAAGACAAATTGTCTATAAATGGAGGACGTTCAGCACTGCTGCTACTCTCCCTAGGAGTGGCCGTCCTGTAAAAATGACTGCAAGAGCACAGTGCAGACTGCTCAATGAGGTGAAGAAGAATCCTATAGTGTCAGCTAAAGACTTACAAAAGTATCTGGCTTATACTAACATCCCTGTGAGCGAATCTACGATACGTAAAACACTAAACAAGAATGGATTTCATGGGAGGATACCACAGAGGAAGCCACTGCTGTCCAAAAAAAACATTGCTGCATGTTTACAGTTTGCACAAGAGCACCTGGATGTTCCACAGCAGTACTGGCAAAATATTCTGTGGACAGATGAAACCAAAGTTGAGTTGTTTGGAAGAAATACTATGTGTGGAGAAAAAGAGGCACAGCACACCAACATCAAAACCTCATCCCAACTGTGAAGTATGGTGGTGGGAACATCATGGTTTGGGGCTGCTTTGCTGCGTCAGAGCCTGGACGGATTGCTATCATCGAAGGAAAAATAAATTCCCAAGTTTATCAAGACATTTTGCAGGAGAACTTAAGGCCATCTGTCCACCAGCTGAAGCCCAACAGCAGATGGATGTTGCAACAGGACAACGACCCAAAGCATAGAAGTAAATTGTAACGGATCTCCTAGCACCCCGACCGGGTACCTCCGTCGATAGGTGCTCCTAGTGCTTTCCGAGGACTCCAAGCACTCCACTTGACACCGTAAGCACTGCAGACCCCACGAACGGCCGAAGCTTGGTTGAGGTCTCACTGTCTCCTACCCACCCTGGACCTACGACAAGGCTCCAGGCTCCAGTGGGTGAACCTCCTAAAACCAGAGAGCAGGAACAGCTCTTACAAGAGCTAGTAGTAAAGCCAGGGGAGTATAGCAAATCTTCAGCGTATAGCAATCCCCCAGTGTTGATCAGTTACCCAAATACAGCCTCAACATGATGAAGGATAAAACAGGCACTCTTTATTGAGGGCTACCCGCCCATATTTATGCAGGTCCCCATCTGGTGGACACGCCCCTAGGGGACCAGAAGGAAGACAGTGACACAGGACAGATATGCAGCAATTCAGGATACACAGACACAATACATCCCCACAATGCATCATGGTTTCCTCCTCTCTGCCCTGGAGACACCCTAGGAGCAATTCAATTATCTCTCAAGACAAAGGGAAATCGCCAATACACATGTGGGGACAACAGGACAGAAATCACCATTTAAACATGCAATGTCACAACCCTTACAGTAAACACAGACATTTAACATATCCCCAGATAGCTCAAGTCTGAGTGCATATTATTAGGTGAATGGCACTCAGACTACACGAATACAATAAAATTAGCTATCTGGGTACCCTCACATAACATAAAATGCAATTCCAAAGACAGATTTAAGCTGTGCGGCCGGTCTGTCTTCTCCTTTAAAGTTAGTATGGGCCATAATCCTGAGGCAAGAGGCTGGTAGCCAGGCCTCTCCAAAACCCAGTGGCGAGTTTGGTTTCGCCACATAAATCAACAACAGAATGGCTTAAACAGAAGAAAATATGCCTTCTGGAGTGGCCCAGTCAGAGTCCTGACCTCAACCCGATTGAGATGCTGTGGCATGAGAAAAATATTGCTGAAAGGAAACAGTTCTGTAAAGAGGAATGGTCAAGAATTACTCCTGACCGTTGTGCATGTCTGATCTGCAACTACAGGAAACGTTTGGTTGAAGTTATTGCTGCCAAAGGAGGTTCAACCAGTTATTAAATCCAAGGGTTCACATACTTTTTCCACCTGCACTGTGAATGTTTACATGGTGTGTTCAATAAAAACATGGTAACATTTAATTCTTTGTGTGTTATTAGTTTAAGCAGACTGTGATTGTCTATTGTTGTGACTTAGATGAAGATCAGATGACATTTTCTGACCAATTTGTGCAGAAATCCATATCATTGCAAAGGGTTCACATACTTTTTCTTGCAACTGTACATCTTTGTATAGTAGGGGGTGACATCTGGTTGGCGCAGTGCAGGAGATAAGCCCATCCTCTCAGTAGGTTTGGAGAGGGAAGTAAATACCCCAAATCTGCAGGATACATGCAACATTCCGGGCTGCTCTACAAATACACATCTCCAGCTGCCATTGTGGTTATTTTTGTACATATAGGGACCTATTAAAGCAAAAATAAAGTGCAGTGACTGGAAGAGCCTGTTATATAATGTCCACGTGCTGCAGTTCACCTGTCTGAATAAATCTGCTGCGGGAGCGCAGGGCCAGGACACCGTGAACCAGCCGGGCCCCCCCAGCTCTGTGTGTTTAGCGCACATTAATGGCCGGTCGTGTCTTCGGCGATTATTCCCCACAAGGTGTTTTATAAACAGGTGACAGAGAAGGAGGCCAGAAGAAGAACGCTCTGCACCCTCCGCTCCTCATACACTGTCAGAGTCGAGGCAAACCTGTTATTTTATTCACCAGCCACAAGGAAACTAATGTGTATGTTTGTCTTTGCCTAAGCAAAACCCTTCATTTTTCGGGCAGAAGGCCCTCTTCTGCACTACGACCACCACCTTCATTTGATATATGAAAAAAGACAAAATAAAAAATCTAAAAAATAGAAAAATAATGCAGCATATAGGAGAGTGAGGTGAAGAGCTGCCAAAGTTAGATCTGGACCTGCAAATTCAGACCCTTAATTATTTTATTTTTTTAATGTCAATGAGAAGAAATGCAAAGAGAAGGCCACGTCCAATGGGCCAATTTCATTTTAAAGCCAGAAATGGATGTAAAATTGTACCTAAAGCAACAGTGGATGATCTTTCTTCAGCTGCTCTGTATGGATAGAACTTAAAGGGGTTATCCACTTTTTGGGACCCTTTTGGCCAGACCAACCTGCAGAGGGACGCGTACTCACCTGCTGCCCACCGCAGGGTTCCATTTCAGCACCGTTTGATCAGGCTAGGTTCAACAACGTGTGCGGAATGATTTCTTATTGTAGGGCTCTGTTTATCTCAAATCCCCTGCACAGTCAAGAAGGGAAAAGATAAAATGGTGTCAGCCTGCACCCTCCACTAGGGGGAGTCTGATAGAATACTTCCTGAACACTCGATTTTTTATTTTAAAAAATGGCGACTTTCTTCTATAAACAGCACCACACCTGTCATCAGGTTGTGTCTGGTATTGCAGTCCAGCCACATGTATTTCATTGTAATACTGGATGCAGCCTGTGGACAGGTAGGCGTTTCTGGAAGAAAACACCTATTTAAAAAAAAATCCCAGGCAGCCTTTGAAGTGTAATGTACAGGGTGAGTCAAAAGTCGCGGGACACCCTTTTACGGGTGAAAATGAAAATGGGGAAAAGGGAAAATGAAATATCCGAATACCCCAGCAAGTAATGGGTGGCCTATGTTTTAGGCTATGTCTGGAAGGTGGCTGCCATCTTGAAAGCTGCCATATGGGATCAAGAGCAAATTTTTTCCAATGAGAAGGGATTCATGTAGCATATCGGAGAAGACCAGAATCGATTGCCGCAATCAAGATTTGCAATATCTCTTGTGGTTCAAAAGTTATCAACACAAAGTTGCAACAACAACCGGGAACGTTCCCTGTGATGCACGTGTTCAATGTGTTGTCCGTGGGGCTGAACACAGATTCCATCTTCAGTTACCTGTAACAACAAAAGTTTTGAAATCTCTGTATTGATAACTTTTGAACCACAAGAGATATTGCAAATCTGATTGCGGGAACCGGTTTCTGGGAAAATTCTGATCTTCTTTGATATACTACATGACCCCCTTCCGATTGGAAAAATTTGCCAATATGGCGGATTTTAACATAGTGGCCATGTTCTGGACATAGCCTAAAAGATAGGCCCCCTCACCCGTTACTGGCTGGGGCCTTCAGATATTAAATTTTTCCTTTCCTTTCTGAAATTAAAGGGCGTCCCGTGACTTTTGACTCCTCCTATAGAAACTATGTGTAATAAACTTCTAAACTCCCCCTAGTGAAGATTAGAAGCTTAGGGCTCATTCAGACGACCTTTTATATGTGTCCACATCCGCTCCGCAGTTTTGCGGAACGGGTGCGGACCCTTTCATTTCAATAGGGCCGCAAAAGATGCGGACTGCACACCGTGTGCTATCCTCATCCATACTTTCGTTCTGCTGCCCGAAAAAAAAAAGATATGTCAAATTGCCGACAAGAATAGGTATTTCTATCATAGGGCTGGCCGTTCCATAAAATGCGGAACGCACGTGGCCGGTATCTGTTTTTCGGATCCGCAATTTGCAGACTGCAAAACAGATACAGTCCTCTGAATGAGCCCTTGCTGTTCTGTCTGTTTAAGGGTGCATTTACACGACCGTATGTTTTTTGTGGTCCGCAATACGTGGATGCGCAGAAAATACAGATGACATCAGTGTGACTTCCATGTTTTATCCGTTTTTTGCGGATCCATTGTAACAATGCCTATCCTTGCCCGCAAAATGGAAAAGAATAGGACATGTTCTATCTTTTTTGCGGGGCTACGGATCGGACATTTTTTGCAGACCCATTCATTTCAATGTGGATCGAATGAGGACCAAAAATACGGTCATGTGAATGGGACCTTAAGTCACATACCAGTTCTAATATCATATATGAACCAGTAATCTCAGGATGAACAGCTCTATATGTGCACAGTTAAAAGAAAACCCCAAATTCATGTGGTTAGAAGATATTTCTTATTCTGAGGTAACAATGTCCGGGCTCAGTATGGAATTAACGACTCGAGATTGGAAGCTGAGATCTGATGCAGACATCAGGAGATGCACATCTTCTTTTGGGACCAGGATTCCCAAGATTGATGTCCGTCAGTAACTTTTCCATTGCTTATTTTAACCCCTCACAAGCTGAAATGATCTATTCTTCTCCCAACTTGTCTATATGAAGTGCTTGTATATCTTTAAAGGGGTTCTGCACTTTGTTTAAACTGATGATCTATCCTCTGTATAGATCATCAGCATCTGATCGGTGGGGGTCCGACACCAGGGACCCCCGCCGGTCAGCTGTTTGAGAAGGCAGCGGCGCTCCAGCAGCGCCGCGGCCTTCTCACTGTTTACCGCAGGCCCAGAGGAACCTGAAGCAATGTCTTCTTTGAAATCCATGTCTTCAAGTTCTGACCCTTCTGTCTTTGCAGTCTAATGTTGGCTTGTTTTTCTGGACACCTGGATGTTGTGGAGTACTTAAGAAGACAAGGAGCATCTTGGGAGAACCGGGATAAGGGAGGATGCACCGCCATGCACTGGGCAGTAGATGGGGGCAATCTAAAACTCATTGAATGGATGATTGGTGATGGCTGTGAGGTACGCTACCAGCAGTTTGTTTTATTAGTGATTATTTCTGGATAAAAAACCTGGAATGTTGGATCCTCCTGGATCCTTTAGTGAGCAGGCACCCATCTTCACTGAAGGTGGATCTGAGCTGTAAATTGAGAGTTAGGCCTGTATTACACCAACAGATTATCTGACAGATTTTCTGACCAATCATTGGTCAGTTGGCCATTTACACACAGAGATCTTTTATTATATACACCAACTGTTGGTCTGATTGGACCGGAAATGGTCAGATAATCTGTTGGTTTAATAAGGCCCTTTAGTGAAGAGGAAGGCGGGAGAGGAGCCTGATAAGAGAAGAAGAAAGCATCTTTCTCTGATAAGATATATTACAAAGTTTCTTATATTCACTTGTACTATTTATTCATTCTCATTATTTTCCAGCTAAAAGTAAGGCTTAATGCACAGACCTTTAAAGGGGTTGTCCGGGTTCAGAGCTGAACCCGGACATCCCTCCATTTTCACCCAGGCAGCCCCCCCTGACTTGATCATCGGAGCAGTTCATGCTCCGATGCTCTCCTTTGTCCTGCGCTAAATCGCGCAGGGCAAAGGCATTTTCAGGAGTTCCGGTGACGAACCGGGCTCTCCATGGGGCTGCCAGGAAGCCCGGTGACGTCACCAGCACTGATGGGCGGGCTTTAGCGCTGCCCTAGACAGTAAAACGGCTAGGGCAGCACTAAAGCACGCCCATGAGAGCCGGTGACATCACCGAGCACACTGCCGGGCGTAAGCCTCCGCCCAGCAGTGTGTTATTGAAAACAAAAGAGCCCGTGCCCTGCGGGAGGGAGCACATCGGAGCATAAGATGCTCCGATGCGAGCATCAGGGGGGCTGCCTGGGTGGAAATAAAATGCTGCAATATTCAATGGAGTGAGCCAAAAAAGATCTGCATGCCTCCTGATAAAACCAGAGGCATTTGGAGGTCTGTGGGTTCCATATTAAAGGGGCTTTCTGAGATTTTAGGTCATCAGTATCTCATTGGTGGTCTGAAACCCAAGACCGCCACTGATCAGTTCTTTGACCAGCGCTCCAGTAGCGCCATAGCCTTCTCGCAGCTTAATCTAGGCCATATGATGTCATGTTTATCGGTCACATGGCCTATGCATAGCTCAGCCCCATTGAAGTGAATGCCGCTATACAATGTACAGCGCTGCGCTTGGTGAGCTGAGAGAAGGTTGCGGCGCTACTGGGAGAAGCAGTGACTTCTCAGACAGCTGATCGGCAGAGGTCCTGGGTGCCGGACCCCCACCAATCAGATACTGATGACTTATGCAGAGGGTAGGTCATCAGTTAAAAAATCTCAGAAAACCCCTTTAAGGCGTCTTAAAACTCGGAAGCGGTATGGATCCATGGTATATTCATATGCTTAGGACTTCATGTAGATTCTTTGACTAGCAATGTGTAGATCTGTGTGAAGCCTCCTGGACCTTTCATCATTTGGCTGATTGATTTCCTATAGGTTGATGTTAAAGATTCCTGTTCACGATGGACTCCACTAATGCGCGTTTCGGCAGTGACTGGAAACCCGGACGTCGCTCAGCGTTTAATTGCTGCCGGAGCAGACGTCAATGTTAAGGACAAGGATGGGAAGACCCCCCTGATGGTATGGACTGAGCTGTCATTTAAAACTATGTGCAATATAAAGATGTCGGAGGTGTCCTTGTACCATATCTGCTCGCTGGTTCTGATATAATAAGGTCAGATAAGCGGAAAAAAAACATGCTGAATGGTATACGGACTAGCACTGACAGAGGTGGAGGCGATGGAAGACACAGGAATGTAACCGGCAAGGTGACATTTAATTGTACGTCAATCTTATCTGTGCAGAACTCGGGAGGTAAATGTCACCCCCTCTGTCCTGGTATTCTCAGTAGCTGGGTTTCGAGTATACTGTACATACCTTTCTATATAATTTTTGATATAATTAGTTGCATTATATCATTTGTCTAAATGACATAATATTTGCATAATCTTCTTCGTCACATCTCGTTTCGGTCCCTACATTTGGCAGACGCGTTTTGGAAAGCTACCAGTATATACTCAGAATGGCAGGCATCTTTGTAAAAGCTCCTCAACTTATTCCTAGGCCCCCTATTGATGTATGTCCTTTTGGCATACACTCACCCGGCATGCACCAGCATGGTACACAAATGTATAGCACGTGATATATGGTGTTTTTTATTTTACTATGCGTGCCTAATTGCAGCCTATATATTCCGCTATATACCTGTACATCACAGCCTTCCATGGGCGGTATATGTCAGGAGTTCCTCTCGGACAGAGGGCTCTTAACAGATATCTGAGTGTCCAGAACTTGGAAATTGTGAGCTCCCTGGACTGTTGTGAGGTTTTCCAGTAGAACATGTACCGTCGCCCAGTTGTTTGCTGCATTAAGTTCACGGAGTCCTCATTTTACACATTTTATATTTCTTTTTTTCCTTAAGGTTGCAGCATTAAATAACCATGAGCGCCTGGTCCGTTTACTAATAGAAAAAGGTGCAGACGGCAGCATCACAAATGAGGTATTGAAAATCGCCAGAAGAAATTGTATTCCGCGCGGCAGCTATCAGACTGAAAGGTTAAGATAAGGTTCTCTCTTCTTTCTCTTCTTCTCTTTTTATTTTTTTCCTGCAGTACGGAATAGGCATCTCAGAAATGGCTAAAGCTTTCAACAGACAGGTAAGGAGATGATGGTTTGCGCTGCAGAATGAATCAAATGTTGAAAAGACTCTCTTTCTTCACCCCCGTGCTTTCATCTTCCTGACAGAATATGGTGGTGATATTAGAAGACATGAAGAAGGAGATTCTTTAAGAGACGCTTTGCATCTACATATAAACCCTCTTTTGATTATGCTGACAGCCGACATATGGAGCCCTCTGCTATGACAATACATTAAAGAGCGGCAGTTGTTCAAGGGTATACCCGCACCCTGCCGCTTCTCCTCACATTCCTTTTCTGGTCTTGTACGATTTTATAGTTGAAAAGTTGTAATCGCATGGCATAACAGTCCAGACTCACCCTAGCTTAAGGTGGGTGCAGGATATTCCCTTTGTTTAAAGCGCCGCATCTGGTATTATTTAAAGGAACACTCCAGGCAAAACTGATACAGTGCTATTCCCAAATAATAGCTGTTGCTTGACAGGGTCAGGTTCCTGCATCGTCATCTTGCCTGGCCCTGTCAATTGTATTTGTTGGCTTAGCTTACTTCAAAAAAAGTGCCTAGATTGCGGCACAACTTTTGGCACAAGGTGCATCCTTTAAATAGTCACTAACTTTTTACGCCACTTTGCATAAATCAATAGAACAAGCGACCACAGCAAACTTTGTAATATGTCTTATCAGTGAGAAATGTCTAGATCTCGTGTTATGAGCTGTTTACCACCCCCCCCCCCCTTGCTAATTGCTTTTCACGTTGAAAAATACCTTAGTACCGTCCAAGACTGGCCAGCTCCACAGGAGGCTTGTATTAGACATGTCAGTGCAAGTCTATGGAGATGGGAGGGGAGTGAGCAGGAGCGCACACAGACTAGCAGACTCCTGGAGCTGAGATGTAATGAGCTGAGATATAAGCTTTCTTTATTGACCACCATACAGGTCAGTACCTCTTTGTAATGTCCTCCATGATCTCAGGGCTGATTATGAGTACACAACAGAAGATTAGGAAGCAGATTCTTGTCTACTTTCTGCGTGCAGTGGATAGCAGCTAGTCTCCACCCACCATATCTGAGAGAACTGCAAACTAATCATTCACTTTGCACAGAGGAAACCGCTAAAACATGCCAGATACAAGTGATATAATGGCCAGAAATAGTGTTATTCCTTATGTACTGTACAAACGCTGTACTATTGTTTAATGCAGAGTTTGTGGAAATGTTAGTGGCCCTTTAAAGGGGTTCTGCAGTTCTTTTCAACTGATGATCTATTCTCCAGACAGATCATCAACATCTAATTGGTGGAACTGCCTGCCGGATCCGGCAAAAGGTATGTCAGCTGATGGCATTAGTAAGACTGATCAGGATCCTGATCAGTCTTAAAAATGCCTGATCAGTCAAAAAAATGCATTGAAATGTCAGATCCGTCTTTCCGGTGTCATCCAGCAAAACGGATCCGGCATTTTTTTCCCCTTTTCTTTCGGTCTGCGCATGCACAGACCGGAAGGACGGATCCGGCATTCCGGTATTTTGATCCGGCACTAATACATTCCTATGGAAAAAAAATGCCAGATCCAGCATTCAGGCAAGTCTTTTTCGCCGGAGATAAAACCGTAGCATGCTACAGTTTTCTCTTTTGCCTGATCAGTCAAAATGACTGAACTGAAGACATCCTGATACATCCTGAACTGATTACTCTCCATTCAGAATGCATGGGGATATGCCTGATCAGTTCTTTTCCGGTATAGAGCCCCTGTGACGGAACTCTATGCCGGAAAAGAAAAACGTTAGTGTGAAAGTACCCTAAGTCATGCCCCTTTCCAGTGAAGCCATGCCCGTTTTCACTAAGCCACACACCCTTGTAGGGCAAGTCGCAAAAAGTGTCTGAAATGTGCCTAAAACAATTAATAAATTTGTTGCAAAGCATGTGCACCAGTTGTTTGTTTATTTTGGCACAAATTGCACCCAAATTCTGGCACCCATTGTTTATTATCATATGATATATTTGTGTAATATATTGAACCCTGACCACCACCTTGGTGTATGTTATTAAAGCAACCCTCCGCTTCAAGAAAAAACAATTCCTTTTCAGCTGCAGATCTTCCAGTTCCCAGGCTCCTCTTCAGACGACCTGATTTAGGCCTCATGCACACGACCGTTGTGTGCATCCGTGGCCGTTGTGCCGTTTTCCGTTTTTTTTCGCGGACCCATTGACTTTCAATGGGTCCGTGGAAAAATCGGAAAATGCACCGTTTTGCAGCCGCATCCGTGATCCGTGTTTCCTGTCCGTCAAAAAAATATGACCTGTCCTATTTTTTTGACGGACAACGGTTCACGGACCCATTCAAGTCAATGGGTCCGTGAAAGAACACGGATGCACACAAGATTGGCATCCGCGTCCTTGATCCGTGGCCGTAGGTTACTTTCATACAGACGGATCCGAAGATCCGTCTGTATGAAAGCTTTTTCAGAGCTGAGTTTTCACTTCGTGAAAACTCAAATCCGACAGTATATTCTAACACAGAGGCGTTCCCATAGTGATGGGGACGATTCTAGTTAGAATATACTGAGAACTGTGTACATGACTGCCCCCTGCTGCCTGGCAGCACCCGATCTCTTACAGGGGGCTGTGATCTGCACAATTAACCCCTCAGGTGCTGCACCTGAAGGGGTTAATTGTGCATATCATAGCCCCCTATAAGAGATCAGGGGCTGCCAGGCAGCAGGGGGCAGACCCCCCTCCCTCCCCAGTTTTAATTTCATTGGTGGCCAGTGCGGCCCCCCCCGCCCCCCCCTCCCTCCCTCTATTGTATTATTTTCATTGGTGGCACAGTGTGCGGCCCCCCCCGCCCCTCTCCCTCTATTGTATTATTTTCATTGGTGGCACAGTGTGCGGCCCCCCCTCCCTCCCTCTATTGTATTATTATTGGTGGCCAGTGTGCGGCCTCCCCTCTCATTGGTGGCAGCGGAGAGTTAGAAGCATCATACTTACCTGCTGTGCTGTCTGTGACCGGCCGGGAGCTCCTCCTACTGGTAAGTGACAGATCATTAAGCAATGCGCCGCACAGACCTGTCACTTACCAGTAGGAGGAGCTCCCGGCCGGTCACAGACAGCGCAGCAGGTAAGTATGATGCTTCTAACTCTCCGCTGTCACCAATGATAGGGGGGGCGGGGGAGAGGGGAGGCCGCACACTGGCCACCAATGATATTAATACAATAGAGGGGGGGCCGGGGGGGGGCGCACACTGGCCACCAATGATAATACAATAGAGGGAGGGAGGGGGGGCCGCACACTGTGCCACCAATGAAAATAATACAATGGGGGGCGAGGGGGGCCGCACACTGTGCCACCAATGAAAATAATACAATAGAGGGAGGGAGGGGGGGGGACGCACTGGCCACCAATGAAATTAAAACTGGGGAGGGAGGGGGGTCTGCCCCCTGCTGCCTGGCAGCCCCTGATCTCTTATAGGGGGCTATGATATGCACAATTAACCCCTTCAGGTGCAGCACCTGAGGGGTTAATTGTGCGGATCACAGCCCCCTGTAAGAGATCGGGTGCTGCCAGGCAGCAGGGGGCTGTCACGTACACAGTTCTCAGTATATTCTAACTTGAAGCGTCCCCATCACCATGGGAACGCCTCTGTGTTAGAATATACTGTCGGATCTGAGTTTCACGATCTAACTCAAATCCGATGGTATATTCTAACATAGAGGCATTCCCATGGTGATGGGGATGCTTCAAGTTAAAATATACCATCGGATTGGAGAAAACTTCGATCCGATGGTATAATAGGGACTCCTGACTTTACATTGAAAGTCAATGGGGGACGGATCCGTTTGAAATTGCACCATATTGTGTCAACGTCAAACGGATCCGTCCCCATTGACTTGCATTGTAATTCAGGACGGATCCGTTTGGCTCCGCACGGCCAGGCGGACACCAAAACGACTGTTTTTTCATGTCCGTGGATCCTCCAAAAATCAAGGAAGACTCACGGACGAAAAAACGGTCACGGATCACGGACCAACGGAACCCCGTTTTGCGGACCGTGAAAAAATACGGTCGTGTGCATGAGGCCTAATACTGTGGATTTGATAGCCCAAGATACTTCCTGCTCCCCTGCTCACGTGAACAGTGCTGGGCAATCCAAGAGCAGAATGGCAGAAGATCAGCCTGAGAATTAGCAGATCTGCAACTAAAAAGACATAAAGGAGGTCACCAGGAAAGTGTTCTATTCGGTCCTCTGTTAATGTGAATTTTTTTTTCTTGAACTGTAGGGTCGCTTTAACGTAAAACTTTATAACTGATATTAGCATTTTGATTGCTGCTGTTTTGCCATTTATTAAAGGGCATCTGTCAGCAGTTTTTTACCTATGACACTGGCTGACCTGTTACATGTGCGCTTGGCAGCTGAAGACATCTGTGTTGGTCCCGTGTACATATGTGTCCTCATTGCTGAGAAAAGTGATGTATTAATATATGAAATGACCGCCAGGAGCAACGGGGGCGTTACCATTACACCTAGAGGCTCTGCTCTCTCTGAAACTGCTGCTTATTCTCCACTTCAATTGACAGGGCCAGGCATGGAAGATATCACACCTGGCTCTGTCAATCACAGTGCAGAGAGTAACGGCAACGCCCCCATTGCTCCTAGAGGCTCATTTGCATATATTAAAAACATCATTTTTCTCAGCAATGGTGGCACATATGAACATGGGACCAACACGGATTCCTTCAGCTGCCAAGCGCACATGTAACAGGTCAGCCAGTGTCATAGGTACAAAACTGCTGACAGATGCCAGAAACTGTATGTGAGAATATTGTTGTGGTGCAGATAGGTTCAATATCATATTGTGCTACAAGCGCTTTTATGGTTTTGTGCAGGACCTGAGTGGGTGGTGGCGGGGCATTCGAATGCTGAGAAGCTCAAAAAGTCGCCATAATGCGTGACTTTTTTTACGCCACAATTGTGGCGTAACGTGATTGATAAATGTCCCCCACTGGGTTAGATTTCTCAAAACTGGTGCAAAGTAAAACTGGCTTAGTTGCCCACAGCAATCAATCAGATTCCACTGTTCATTTTTCAGGCAATGTAACACAAAAAAACGGATTTTTACCATAGAGGATAGGCCATCAGTATGTGACCGGCCTCCTGTAGATCAGCCGTTTCAGAGTAGCTCTGGTGCGGGAACTGAACAGCTCCATCCATTGTGTAGTGGACAGAGCTGGTTACTGCACCACTGCTCCCATTGAAGCGGATTGCAGCAGTGCTGCAGTTACTAGCTCTGTCCACTACACAGCGGATGGTGCTATGTAGCACGGAGTTTAAATTCGGCTCTGGAGCTACTCTGAAAAAGCTGATTGGTGGGGGTGCCAGGAGTCGGAATCCCGCTGACCCGATATTGATGGTATCCTGTTGATAGGCCATCAATATTAAAATCCTGGAAAGCCCTATAACACTAAGTATGTTAAAATAAACCTCACTCACACAGCATTTTTATGAATTGCATTAGTTTATTACAACATTGCAGTGAAGAGATATTATTGGTTTGTTCATATTTAATGGTTTGAAAGTTTACAAAGCAGAAACAATACTTTCATGTCAGCAGATTAGTACATTGTCAACTTAAAGGGGTTGTAGGAGGGAAAAAATAGCTCCTCCCCCCCCCCCAAAAAACAAAAAAACAGCACCACTCTTGCCCATGGGTATTGCAGCTCAGCCTAATTCCCATTTTAGGCCAGTATTCTGTAGAGAATTCAGTGAATCAAGGTTTTATTGCTAATGTTCCACTAGTCACATATGGCCTGATTTAGACCTTTCTCCAACTTACAAGTACTCTCTCATTTACTTACTGCTTCATTCATGGTCCACTGAGGACCTGGATTCAGTATTAGGACCGTCCTGATAAAATGGCAGTCATGTCCTAAGCTGGTAATTCAGGTACAGTATCCTAGGTCACACATGTCTATGGCCATTTTTAAACTTCTTTTAACATCACCTCGTACAACGAGGAGTAGTGTGAATATGAAGTTTTATTCTGCCAGATTCTGCTCCTGAGGCAGAGCTCCACTGTGAAGTGCACTGGAGCAGATATACTAAGGGCTGTTTCACACGAGCGGATCCCGTGCGTGTCACCCGCAGCGTGAACGAGAGCCAAGCCCCGCTCAGGACAGCAGAGACACGGAGCAGTAACATGATTGATAACGCTCCGTGCCTTTCTGAGATCTTTTTACTACAAAATCACAGTGACCACTTTATCTCACTCTGATTTTGTAGTAAAAAGATCACAGAGAGGCACGGAGCATTATCAGTCATATTATTGCTCCGTGTCTCTGCTGTCAGCAGCGGGGCTTGGCTCTCGTTCACGCTGCGGATGACACGCAGGGGATCCGCTCGTGTGAAACAGCCCAAACAGTGACAGTGCAAAATTTACAAACACCAGTCTTGGTACAAAGTCCGTTGGTTCAGAATTCGGCAAAGGCCACCTCTTAATAAATTTGGCGCATCTCTAGGTAGTCTGTGGTCCAGAAATTCAAATGTATGCCAGCTGTTATTAGACAGTGTAAATCTGTTTGGCTTTGGGAGGCCATGATCCTCCCTTTAAGCCCCACCCAATTTTCTTGGCACTTTTGAAAAGTGTCGAGAGAAGTGAAAAGTCGCAAATTATGGCGCAGATATGACACGTGCTCCATAATCAGCGATTGATCATCTAAACTGAGCTTGACAGTCCCTCCCTTCTGTCGTGAGTGACAGCTGTAACATCCAACCAGGAGACCTCTACAGCTGTCACTCGGATCAGAAAGGAGAGGCCGTGAAGCAGCTGAATGCGCAGAGGATTTACTAGTGACGCTCCTCCTTGCAGGAGCAGAATCTGCCAGTATAAAACTTAATATTCACACTACTCTTGATAATAAAAGTTACACAAAATATATGTTTACTGCTCCTTCCAGCCTCTACCTAGTGCTGTCAGCAGCTTAGCATCATCAAAACTACTGACAGATTCCATTTAAGATCTTGACTTCAGGCTTAAAGGGCATCTGTGAGCAGTTTTGCACCTATGAAACTGACTGACCTGTTGCATGTGCGCTTGGCAGCTGAAGACATCTGTGTTGGTCCCATGTTCATATGTGTCCACATTGCTGAGAAAATGATGTTTTAATATATGCAAATGAGCCTCTAGGAGCAACGGGGGCGTTGCCATTACACCTAGAGGCTCGGCTCTCTCTGCAACTGCTGCGTCCTCTGCACTTTGACAGAACCAGTGAAATTGAAAACGTAATCACACCTGGTCCTGTCAATTAAGTGCAGAGGGTGCGACAGTTGCAGAAACAGCAGAGCCTCTAAGTGTAATGGTAACGCCCCTGTTGCTCCTAGAGGCTCATTTGCATATATTAAAACATCATTTTTCTCAGTAATGCGGGCACATAGGAACATGGGACCAACACAGATGCCTTCAGCTGCCAAGTGCACATGTAACAGGTCAGCCAGTGTCATAGGTACAAGACTGCTGACAGATGCCCTTTCAAAGGGTTTTCTAAGATTTTTATACTGATGACCTATCCTCTGGATAGGGCGTCAGTATCTGATCAGTGGGGGTCGGACCCCTCCTATCCTGAGGATAGGTCATCAGTATAAAAATCTCAGAAAACCCTTCCGAGCTGAAAAATATTCCATGGCTACAGAAGTAATTTTTGAAGTTACATTGATCTTTGTGGATAAACTATAGGATAATAATGGTGGTAAGATGGAGCAGTATCCATTGGCGAGGGGAGTAGTATCGTTGGTGAGGAGTTTCTAGAACCTGTTTCCAATGAAGAGGTGGTTAACCAAGTTGCAGAAACCCCCATTAGATCCCCCACATCTACAGGCACTCCACTTGCCGCTATATGGACCATCAGTGGTGTTCTCCTCCAAAATATCACCTTCTTATGGAACCTTTGCATGAAATAGGGGTCACATTGGGCTACAGTATGAGCCCATAGCAGTGTATGGGTGTTGTATTACGGATCCGCGAATCTTTAACGCGTCTGTGTGTACGAGTCATTAAAGCGGTTGTCCCATGAGAAATATTCTACATTTTTCAAACCAACACCTGGATCTGAATATTTTTGTATATTGTTATATAATTAAACATGTAGTATAGCCAGTGAATTATACACTGAAATCTATCTGTATAGTGCCACCTGCTGTTTGATGTTCTTCTGATCTCTCTGTCCACCTTGCTGTGGTGGACACACATGCTCAGTTCCATCCTTTTTTACTGCCATCAGATGTACCTTCTGTTACAAACTGAGGCAGTTACAGGACACGCCCCCGGAGCTGCCAACTTGAAATAAATGTAGCAGAGCAACGAATGGGGGAGATCTATGTGAGGTACGGGGCTGGTTCTAGGTTTCTGAGAGAGATTGTTATGTACCATATAATGTCTGATATTATTTTTACAAAAATCATGGGATAACCCCTTTAAAATTAGAATAAAAATTCACATAAGTGGAAGAAGACTTCTGGGTTTTAGAAGATACTGATGTAACACATTGCAAAAATAGTTGCCACCAGGTTCCTTATTTCCATAGATACTCTGTGCTTTATGCCAACCCTATACACTAATGAGCTGAGATCCTGATAAAGTGGTTTTCTGGTCCTGAGAAACATCATAGCAGTGGAGGTCCGACTCTTAGCAAGTCATCTGACCTGTTCACAGTGCTTATATGAATGCTGCCGGCCTCTTCATTGTAGAGGACAGCCATCTACTTAGTTGTGGTGACGCGGGGGTTTTGCAACTTCATCCTGTTCTAGAAAACGAGGCCAAGGCGCAATATTACAAAGGCGGAACCCAGGCAAACGGACTAAGAGAAACAATGAAGAGGCCACAGCACGAGCGCCAGGGTGAGGAGAGCCTGACCGCCACCAATCTGATATTGATGGCCTATCTTTAGGACAAGTGGTCAATACCTTGGACCTGGAAAACCTCTAACCAGGACCAATGTCTAACTTGACAACCATACTTATGACTGACCTAAACGCCGGAATATTTCCAGATTATCAGGTCCGGAGATTTACCAGAGTTAGCTACATGTGTGAAAGGCCATCACCCCAGAGATGTTCCCTGTCAGGTGCGTTCTCACTACAGTGGAAATGTTCCAGGTGCCTAGATAAGGGGCGGGAACGTTAGGCATGGCGGTTGTGATTTTCTGGAACATTTACTGCTGTTTTCAAACATGCGCTCACACGGACATAACCCGGAGTTAGTACTAGGGCTCTGGGGGGGGGGGAAGTCTGGGTAAAGTCCAGGACGGATATTGCGGATGTGTGCATTGTGGGTAAACTCCAGAAAATGTTAGGATTCCACTGTAGGGCCGTGCGGGCCCACAAATTGCGGGCCGCAATGCACGAACACCCGCTGTGGGGCAGCTGCAGCGGATTAAAGTGAATGGGTCCGTGGTCAGGCCGTACCGCAAAAAGATAGGACATGTTCTATCTTTTTGCGGAACGGAAGTACGGGACGAAACCCCACGGAAGCACTCTGTAGTGCTTCCGTAGGGTTCCGTTCCATACCATTCCGCATCTCCGGATAGATTGAAGTGAATGGGTCCGCAATCCGTGATGCGGAATGCCGACGGAACGGTGCCCGTGTATTGCGGATCCGCAAATGCGGTCTGCAATACGGCCACGGAGCGCACAGGAGGCCTTAAGTGTGAATGGGGCTGATGAGATTTGACTCCCAGGCAGCAGATATCAGATCTTCCAGGCACTTACGTGTCACTTTGAGTCCTTGTGGTGAGGAGATTGGATAGACCGCAGCGTGCATTCACTGATGCATTGTCGGTTATCCTCTGTAAACATTATCTCTGTTGTAATAGAGATGAAGGCTAGTGACGTGGACTTATTGGTGGCATAATGTCAACTTCACCAAATCCACCAGAATTTTATTTAGCACCTTTTTTGTGTCATCGTTTCAGTTCTCTAAATCCTCAAATGAAGAATAGTAACAATTAGCTGTGACTATGTATACCTTTGCAGCCTTTTTTTTTATTGGCTCCAGTGCATCTAAAATAACTTTGCACCCTTATGTGTATGCAGCTCCAATGCAGAGCTATGTGTCGTCCTAATTACAGACTGCAAATAAACCTTTGTTTGTAGTCTGATTCTTTAGTCATGTGTTACTTCCAGAGAGACTGCACACAGGGTTTATCTATAGTCTGTAACCATGGAGACATATAGGTATACATCGGAGCTAAGATATTTTTGATCAAAGCAACTTTTTTATTTTATTTTAGATGCATTTTATTGCAACAATGTAACCATCCTTTAGGCTACCTGCACACAGGTAGGTGCTGGCTGTCTTGCAGAAATTCCTCGCGGATTTGATGTGGTTTTGCAGCACATTTTAACCTTGCGTTGAAAAAGGTGAAATGAGCACAAAGAGTTGACAAGCTGCTGATTTTTCAAAATTGCATGGAGCGAAAAAAAGCTAAATTGTGCATGAGATTTTGAAAAACGAATGCACTTTGCTGATACTGTATTACGCTGCCATTTTTCAGTTTGGGAATCCGCAAAGTGTCAGGCACCCACAGATGTTGTAGCTGATCTTCAGTTTCTGCATTTAGATGACAACTACTGAGCTTCATGTACAGATGAAGAATGGAAATTAGTGGTGATCCAAGTGTGGTCCTAATGGATTAGCTGCAAGGAGTACAGGCACCCTTAAAGTTAAGCTTCCCCCTTTGTTTATTCTAGGCTGGGGGGGGGGTTTGCAGAAAGCAATTCTTTTGTAAATAGGTCTGATTTCAACCTTCCGGCTGTCTGCCACTAGAGGAAGCTTATTGCATGCTGTTTTATTTAGTTTTATATATAGTTAGTATGCAGAATACTCAAGTGCTCCCTCTAGTGGTGGCCACTGGAAGCCGGGAATGTTATCTATCAGATCTATGTCTATGCAGGGGATTTGGAGCTCTGTATCAGGAAAACACTGCACCGACCAGGATAAAGATATATATAAAAAATGTTGAACCTATATGGATTGAAAAAATTAAATTGTATTCAAAAGTTGATATTTCCTCCTGGATGTATTGACAATAGTGCAAGGAGCTTCTGCCTACAGTCAGCGCAGACGTTGCAGGTACAATCATTGCCATAGCACCTCACCAGCTCGTGAAACGTGTCGCTCCACCACTGGAATTATAGCATATTAAATACAGACTGACATAGCGGTTGATACATTGTAACATACAGCAATATACTTGTCTCTACCAAATGCTTTATTGACTAAATGCTCACTGTAAATGCTTAAAAATGGTAAAAAGAGTGCAGATTTTACAAACAAAACCTCCAGTTCTGACCGTGCTTATTGACGCCTACATATGAAGACCTCCTTCCATACAGTATACTAGAAAATGGTAAAATATTTCAAGTGTACTAGACGTTAGAAAAATATTTCCCTTCTTTGGAAAGTCATCTTTGGTTAAATATACCTAGTGCAATGCACTGCACTGTACTAAATATTCGACATAAATTAATAATTTACAAGTACCTGAGCAACTACATACAGCATAGCACCAAAGGCGACAGCTCAGTCCTTTTGTAGGATACGTCTTTTACAGTTTTAGGAAATTTTATAAAGTTCAGTTGACTCAGTAAACAGACTCCAACTTGTGTCAGAGCGTAGTGCAAACTTCACACAAGGCCTTGGCTCCTCACTTCAGGTGGGCCGGCTTAAAGATGGGTCGATGTGGTGGGACCTTCGGAGCGGGTCTGAAACCAAGCAGAACAGTACATTAACTAGAGCTATGGACAACTACAACCCATACCTTCCTTGGATTTGGAGAAGTGTTTAAAGGTGTTTTTCCGGGATTTTACTACTGATGACCTATCCCCAGTATCTGAAGTGAACGAGTGCAATACCAAGCACAGCCACTATACAATGTATGGCGCTGTGCTTGGTCAGCATGTAGAGGAGCCGGTGACTTGTCAAACAGCTGATCAGCGGCCCCCCCACCGGTCATCAGTATCATTAGCCCAAAAAGCCCCTTTAAAGCAAAGCATAAGGCTGTGTCCACATGTGGCGGATATCTGACTTTTTACGACCAGATCCACGGCAGTTGTGTTGTGGCCTTGGGCTAAAATAAAAAACAAACATTTTTTTCCCCATCAGTCTGCAATCAATACCCCATAATAAGGAAGTGAAAACTGAATTTTAGAAATTTTAGCATCTTTATTAACGCATTTCCGACCAACGCCATATATGTACGGCGCAGGTTGGGTCTTTAAACATGGCAGAGAACCAGGGCTAATGTCTGTGATCGACGTTAGCGTTGATCGAACACTTTTAACCCCTAAGATGCCATGGTCTGTTGTGACCACAGCAGCTGGGGCGGCTTTCCCTGGGAAAGCTGAGCTCCCGAGCCCATGACCGCTTTCTTGTGCTGAGAGGTTGTTCTCATTGGCAGGGCATAAGAACATGCAAGCTGGAGGTCCTGTGTCATCTGTGTTGACCGGGGTCCTGAACTTGGTGGCCTCTGCAGATAAAACTGCAACTGCATAGTACAGCAAGGCCTGGGAGCCAATAGTTCCCACCCCCATCATTCACTCTCATAGGCCACAGGCTGACTAGGCCTGAGGCCTATGAGGCAGCACTGCGAGTGCAGTCATGAAGGGATGACATCATTGTGACCAGGCCTCAAGCTGTGTGATGACCTAATTGTCACCGCCTGCACTGGGATGCGGGTAACTAAGGGAAGCATGAGTGGGACTCAGGTGCATATTTTTTTCCCCTTTCACTTTGGGGTAACATACTACTGGGGTGGGCACTACAGCGGCCCATTATAACTATAATATGGAGGGTTGCATTATAAGTATAATATAGATGGGTGCATAATAAGTACTGGGATATTACAGGGGGACATTATAAATACTGAGGGCATCATAGAGAGGTGCATTATAAATACTGGAGGCAGCATAGAGGGGCGCATTATAAATACTGGAGGCAGCATAGAGGGGCGCATTATAAATACTGGGGGCACTATAGAGGGATGCATTATTGCTACTTCCGACATTACAGAGGGGCGCATTATAGCTACTGGGGGCACTGTAGAGGGGCCTTATGGAGTGGGAATATTACTACTGGGAGCACTTTAGTGGGCCAAATTAGGGGGCCTTATTGCTACTGGGGGCACTTTGGAGAGCTTTATCAGAACCGGGGGCATTATAGGACAAAATGACTATAGTTAGTACTGTGGGAGGCATTATTTTTAGGCACAATATGTAGGACACTGCTATTAATGGGGGCGCATTTGCAGAGCATTATTACTGTAGGAGGCCTATTTGTAATGCGGGCACTATTACTATTGGTGGGACTTTTGGGAGCACTGTTAGTATGAGGGACTATCTATATCACACTGTTATATCGTCATTACAGCATTCTGGAGGCACTGGGGAGCACAGTGGGAATAGTATTGGGGGTAGCAGCAGGATACCACTGTGTGGGCACCAGGAGGAGGAGGAAGTTGATAGAAAAGTGAGGAGTCTAAGATGTATATATGGCAAACTGTAGAGACAAGACATGGCTGGAAGAAGCCGGTATGGCAATCTGGGCCAAATGGAGAAGATAAGGAAAGAAAACATCTATATCAGACATCACAGGATATAACAGGTATGTGGTGCTGGATACTCCTGTATGTTTGAAAAACAGGTAAATGGGATTGACAAGCAAAACACTTAGAGCTGCCAAAGCACCGTCCCCTGTAAACAAAGCGGGATGTGTAAAATTAGTACAATCAAATAAAGTCAAAAGTAAAATACATCCTCAGCAGATACAAAATACATAGAGTATATACAGACCCAAAGTTGGCACCTCCAGTCTTAATAAAGCCCTGCACTGGCGGTGGATCGGCCGCACTTATGTAGAGGCGCCGCTTGCAGGCCATGCCCACTTTTTTAGACCTGGGGTGAGCAGGGAAAAGTCGCAGGTTGCTTGGCAAAGGACCGCTGCACCGCAATCTGTGCCGGAAATACGTCTAATATATGGCTACCTATGTATTTTGTATCTGCTGAGGATGTATTTTACTTTTGACTATTGTACTCATTTTCTACATCCCGCTTTGTTTACTGGTGACCGAGCTTTGGCAGCTCTAAGTGGTTTGGTCGTCAATCACATTTACCTGGTTTTTAACCTGATTTATTGAATCTTTGAAGCAGCGTGTTATTTTTTTGTTTCATCAGTGTTTGTAGTATACAGATTGTACCTGCGATTATTTGACTATATACTGGGCCCTACTTTCCTGTATGTTTGGTGGCACGGAATGTAATGTTCATCCAAATATACCATTAGTACTGGGGCGGGGAGGGGTTCATATGCCCCGGGGCTTGAGCCCTTGATCTTTTGAGACCTTAGCAACGCCCCAGCAACTGTCTAAAAAGGGGGGGGGGGTCATTACTTGAATTGTTTGCCGTATTATGCAGCATGGAGCAGGATACTGCACATCTCACCGGCTACACTGAGCTGTAGTACCTTTGGCATACCTCCCAATTTTTTGGACGATTAAAGAGGGACACTTATGGTTTATTGTGTGAAAGATCCATTTTCCTATACACAGATCTATACATTTTAATAGTTTTCTCTTTTACGAAATGGTGCAA
Source organism: Bufo bufo (assembly GCF_905171765.1). Classification (NCBI taxonomy): domain Eukaryota; kingdom Metazoa; phylum Chordata; class Amphibia; order Anura; family Bufonidae; genus Bufo; species Bufo bufo. Next base: position 39,329,357 of record NC_053394.1, read on the forward strand.
AAATAATCTGAATATAGAAATTTCTAAAATCCCATAATGGGAAAAATATACAGAGAAACACTTTATAATAGGTCAATATTGTGAATGTAATAATGCAAATCTTTACCTCCAGATTAAAAAGAGGGAGATTTAAGGAGCAAAGAGGGACAGGGGGACTTGGGTCAAAAAGAGGGACACTTGGGAGGTCTGCCTTTGGTGTACCGCATGCATGTTGTATAGCAAATACTTTGCACTTTCAGTCACTGTACCATGGCAGCGGCTCTGTTCTAGCTGTCGGCAGATCTGAAAGTGGTGGAATATCATCTGGTCTGATCTGTGTTGGGTAGGACTGAGGGGGTGATTTACCATCTGGAAATATTGGCAGTTCTGCCGGTGGTGAAGAACATTATGAGGCCATAATAAGAATGTACATGCTGTACCAAGCTTTATTAGTAAATTACTTTCCCCGTCCTTCCAGTTATGAAAATTACTGAACCGGCCTCTCTGCAAATTTCAGGAAAATATAACAATTACCATTCTCATGTCCATTTTCACAAATGTATTACAAACTCTGTACAGTGATTAGTTTTTTATTGGGGCGCGCAGGTACAATCTAAGCGCATGTTCTGGAAGGGAGACATTTCGCGGCATCGTCATTTCATCAGGACATTGGACACCAAAATTCATGTTTTTCAGGCCTATGAATTCATCCACATGTTTGTAGGAACACTGAAATTACTGTCACAACCCTCACTACCCCTATGCTATCATGCAGACTCGCAGAGCTCCTAAAACGCTCTGCCCAATCATAGAGCGAAATGTTGTGTGGCTGTTCAATCACCGCTGCACAGCGCGCTCTATTCCTTCCCTACATTGACCTCTATGATCAAAGCGGGACAGAAAAATGAAGTATGAACACTGTCAAAGGACAATGCTGGAACCTGTAAACGGAGACCAGGGATGAAATATTGGCTCCTCCACTGCCCTAAGTGAACCCCTTCACTACCCTTGACCACCACTGCATCGTTCACCATGTAATACATGGGTGGGCCAAGTCTGTCGGAGTGAAAAACCCTCCCCCAGGTTGTCCATGTGCCTTGGTAGAGGATATGGAAAGGGGCTCTCATCTTTGTGATCCGTTTCCTTTAAGATTTATCTACTGGGGTTCTGAAGACCACATCCAAATGTATTGTACTGTGGATCAGCAGTGTGGAATCCCGAGTGTGAGCATGGCCAAAGTTCTTTATTATGACATACAGTTTAGCAATTGTATCCATAGAGAAAATTGAAAAAACTTTTGATATGCCATAGTGACATATTGATGGGTGGGGGTTCTGAGTGCCGAGACCCCCCCACCAGTTGCTAAAAAGAGCAGAAAGAAGCACTCACACAGAGCTCTGACGCTCCTCACTGCTGACAATCTATTAGCCCGTCCCCTGCAGTGAGGAGAGACAGCGCTCTGTGCGCGCGCTTCTTTCACGTCGTTTTAGCGATTGGTGCGGGTCTCAGCCCTCGGACCCCCACAGATCAGAACCATTGATGTCACTATGACATATCAACTGTTTATTAAAAGTACAGGGACATTTTAAGCATTTACAAGTCCATGTTTTATTTTTTTTAGCAGAAAGATAATGAATTTTTCACTTGTACTAGAACTCTGCCTTTAATTCATTGTAGGTGTTCTGCTCGAGCAGTGGGATTGCTGTTTGTATTACAGCCTCCACCGTGCAAAGACCACGCACTGTAATAAATCTAACAGCCCCGGGATCCTCAGAAAGCAATGAATCTGAGCTAGCGCAGTCTGTTTTGTAGTCTTTTAAGAGATTCCCCTGATGTAGAGGAAGAATATAATGCACTTGTTGAATGAGAGGGACACTAATGAATGGACTCGGAGCGCACTGCTTTTCTGGCCTCAGAGTCCATGAGCAGGAGAAACGTGTTTTCTCTCTTCGTTTCCAGTAAACTTGCAATCGTCGCTGCAGTTCTCGACATGGCGGAATAGATCTGCCAGTTTATACTTCTGTGAGCTGAAATCTGGTCAATCATGTTGACTACGATACGCGTTCCGCGCACACGTTATCTGTCGACGTGTTCTGGTTGATGGGTGTTTGCAAGAGGCAGACCTTACAGATGCTATGGGCCTTAAAGCAGCGGTCCCCAACCACCAGGCTACGAACCAGTAGCGGGCGTGGACTGTTACTGGTCTGCAGCGAGCGCCAGAGTTGAGTTGCGATGATCCTACTAAGAAATTTGGTCAGGAAAAATAAAATAAATTGACATGCTGTGGATTTTAAAATCCGCACGGAAAAAAAATCTGCATCGTGTGCTTTGAGAATTTCAAATTCTCATAGAATACAATGTACATGACCTACAGTGCGGATTTTCCACGCGTGGAAAATCCGCACGCAATCCTGATCGTGTGCATTTAGCCTAACAGAACAGTCCTATCCTTGTCTGTAATGTGGACAATAATAGGACTATTTTTTTGGCAGAACAGCCATGCGGACATAAGGACGTGTACACAGAGTGATTTCCGTTTTCTTTTTGCGGCCCCATTGAAGTGGAAGAAAAAAAAGAACAGACACGGAAAAAATATATGTGCATGAGCCCTTAAAAGGGCATCTGTCGGCAGATTTGTCCCTATGACACTGGCTGACATGTTGCATGTGCACTTGGCAGCTGAAGGCATCTGTGTTGGTCCCATGTTCATACAGTATCTCACAGAAGCGAGTCCACCCCTCACATTTTTTTAATATTTTGTTATATCTTTTCCTGGGACAGCACTGAAGATCTGACACTTTGATACAATGTAAAGCAGTCGGCGTCCACCTTGTATAACAGTGTATACAGCCATTAATGTCTAAACCGCTGGCAACAAAAGTGAGTACATCCCTACGTGGTGATGGCCAAATTGTGCCCAATGTGTCAATATTTTGTGTGACCACCATTATTTTCCAGCACTGCCTTAACTCTCTTGGGCATGGAGGTCACCAGAGCTTCACAGGTTGCCTCTGGAATCCTCTTCCACTCCTCCATGAAGACATCACGGAGCTGGTGGATGTTACAGACCTTGCGCTCCTCCACCTTCAATTTGAGGATGCCCCACAGATTCTCAATAGGGTTTAGGTCTGGAGACATGCTTGGCCAGTCCAGGACCTTTACCCTCAGTTTCTTTAGCAAGGCAATGGTTATTTTTGAGGTTATCATGTTGGAATAGTGCCCTGCGGCTCCGTTTCCGAAGGGAGGGGGATCAGGCTCTGCTTCAGTATGTCACAGTACATGTTGGCATTGATGGTTCCCTCAATGGACTGTAGCTCCCCACAGCCGGCAGCGCTCATGCAGCCCCAAACCATGACACCCCCACCACCATGCTTGACTGTAGGCAGGACACACTTGTCTTTGTACTGGTTACCGCCACACACACTTGACACCATCTGAACCAAATAAGTTTATCTTGGTCTCATCAGACCACAGCACATGGTTCCAGTAGTCCATGTCCTTAGTCTGCCTGTCTTCAGCAAACTGTTTGCAGGCTTTTTTGTGCATCATCTTTAGAAGAGGCTTCCTTCTGGGACAACAGCCATGCAGACCAGTGTGTGGTCCGAGCACTGACGGGCTGACCCCCCACCCCTGTAACCTCTGCAGCGATGCTGGCAGCTCTCATACAATCTCTGGCTATGACGCTGAGCACGTGCACCCAACTTCTTTGGTCGACCATGGCGAGGCCTGTTCTGAGTGGAACCTGTCTTGTTAAATTGCTGTATGGTCTCGTGCCACCGTGCCGCAGCTCAGTTTCAGGGTGTTGGCAATCTTCTTATAGCCTAGGCCAGGGATGGCCAACCTGAGGCTCTCCAGATGTTGCAAAACTACAACTCCCATCATGCCCAGACTACCTACAGCTATCAGCTTACAGCAGGGCATAGTGGGAGTTGTAGTTTTACAACAGCTGGAGAGCCGCAGGTTGGCCATCTCTATGTAGAGAACAATTCTTTTTTTCAGATCCCCAGAGAGTTCTGTGCCATGAGGAGCCATGTTGAACTTCCAGCGACCAGTATGAGAGGGTGTGAGAGCGATAACGCCAAATGTAACACACCTGCTCCCCATTCACACCTGAGACCTTGTAACACTAACGAGTCACATAGTATTGGGAAGGGAAAATGGCTAATTGGGCACAATTTGGCCTTTTTCACTTAGGGGTGTACTCACTTTTTTTGTTGGCAGCGGCAGTGTGTTGAGTTATTTTGAGGGCACACCACATTTACACTGTTATACAAGCCGTACACCGACTACTGTACATTGTATCAACGTGTCAGATCTTCAGTGTTGCCCCAGGAAAAGATATAATAAAATATTTACAAAAACGAGGGATGTACCCACTTTTGCGAGATACTGCATGTGCCCACATTGCTGAGAAAAGTTATGTTTTAATATATACAAATGAGCCTCTAGGAGCAATGGGGGCATTACCGTTACACCTAGTGGCTCAGCTCTCTGTGCAACTGACGCACCGTCTCCAGCAAAACATCATAATACCGGGTCCTGTTGTTCAATCAAATTGGAGAGGCCGCAGCAGTTCTAGAGAGAGCTGAACCTCTTGGTGTAACAGCAACACCCACGTTGCTCCTAGAGGCTCATTTGCATGTATTAAAACATAATTTTTATATCTAAAAGGCTAGGTTCACACCTGAGCGTTTTACAGCGCGTTTCTACGCGCTGCAAAACGCTCAACAGGAAAAAACCAATGTTTCCCTCTGGGCATGGTTCTCACCTGAGTGTTTTACAGCGCGTACGAACGAGCTGTAAAACGCCCTACGCCCCAAGAAGTACAGGAGCTTCTTTGGGGCGTATTGTCGCGCGTAACACCTCTGTTTTTCATTGTACGCCTCTATGGTCAATAGCAAGAACGCGCGTACAACGCGCGTTTCCAAAATACAAAAACGCCCCAAAATACGCCTCAAAAAACGCCTGATAAAAACGCCTGTAAACAGCGCTTATCGAATACGCTCAGGTGTGAACCAAATGTAACATCTATCTAGCGATCTCTATATATTGCATCTATCATATCTACACTGCTCAAAAAAATAAAGGGAACACAATAATAACACATCCTAGATCTGAATTAATTAAATATTCTTCTGAAATACTTTGTTCTTTACATAGTTGAATGTGCTGACAACAAAATCACACAAAAAAAAATAATGGAAATCTAATTTTTTAACCCATGGAGGTCTGGATTTGGAGTCACCCTCAAAATTAAAGTGGAAAAACACACTACAGGCTGATCCAACTTTGATGTAATGTCCTTAAAACAAGTCAAAATGAGGCTCAGTAGTGTGTGTGGCCTCCACGTGCCTGTATGACCTCCCTACAACGCCTGTGCATGCTCCTGATGAGGTGGCGGACGGTCTCCTGGGGGATCTCCTCCCAGACCTGGACTAAAGCATCTGCCAACTCCTGGACACTCTGTGGTGCAACGTGACGTTGGTGGATAGAGCGAGACGTGATGTCCCAGATGTGCTCAATTGGATTCAGGTCTGGGGAATGGGCGGGCCAGTCCATAGCATCAATGCCTTCGTCTTGCAGGAACTGCTGACACACTCCAGCCACATGAGGTCTAGCATTGTCTTGCATTAGGAGGAACCCAGGGCCAACCGCACCAGCATATGGTCTCACAAGGGGTCTGAGGATCTCATCTCGGTACCTAATGGCAGTCAGGCTACCTCTGGCGAGCACATGGAGGGCTGTGCGGCCCTCCAAAGAAATGCCACCCCACACCATTACTGACCTAATGACAAACCGGTCATGCTGGAGGATGTTGCAGGCAGCAGAACGTTCTCCACGGCGTCTCCAGACTCTGTCACGTCTGTCACATGTGCTCAGTGTGAACCTGCATTCATCTGTGAAGAGCACAGGGCGCCAGTGGCGAATTTGCCAATCTTGGTGTTTTCTGGCAAATGCCAAACGTCCTGCACGGTGTTGGGCTGTAAGCACAACCCCCACCTGTGGACGTCGGGCCCTCATATCACCCTCATGGAGTCTGTTTCTGACCGTTTGAGCAGACACATGCACATTTGTGGCCTGCTGGAGGTCATTTTGCAGGGCTCTGGCAGTGCTCCTCCTGTTCCTTCTTGCACAAAGGCGGAGGTAGCGGTCCTGCTGCTGGGTTGTTGCCCTCCTACGGCCTCCTCCACGTCTCCTGATGTACTGGCCTGTCTCCTGGTAGCGCCTCCATGCTCTGGACACTACGCTGACAGACACAGCAAACCTTCTTGCCACAGCTCGCATTGATGTGCCATCCTGGATAAGCTGCACTACCTGAGCCACTTGTGTGGGTTGTAGACTCCGTCTCATGCTACCACTAGAGTGAAAGCACCGGCAGCATTCAAAAGTGACCAAAACATCAGCCAGGAAGCATAGGAACTGAGAAGTGGTCAGGTCACCACCTGCAGAACCACTCCTTTATTGGGGGTGTCTTGCTAATTGCCTATAATTTCCACCTGTTGTCTATCCCATTTGCACAACAGCATGTGAAATTGATTGTCACTCAGTGTTGCTTCCTAAGTGGACAGTTTGATTTCACAGAAGTGTGATTGACTTGGAGTTACATTGTGTTGTTTAAGTGTTCCCTTTATTTTTTTGAGCAGTGTATATATTGCATCTATCTGTCTGTCTATCTAATCTGCACTGCCCATTTACAAGCGTGGGCACAAACTCTGCACCCCCCTGCAGGCTATGCTTTAGTACCTGGCATGTCCTATGTCTATGTGGATAACTGAAGGCTCCTTTAATCCCGCCATTTCTCCAGGACTGGATTGCTATGTATGGCTGTGCCTCTCTCAGACTGCCGTATGTTGTCCCCCGGTCTCCTTGTGGCGCGACATCAATTCACTACAAATCTCTTATTATTTTCTTTCCACTGTTACAAAACACGATTGCAAAAGGAAGTCTGAATTGTGACATTTGGAAACTGCCCCTTCACCTGGGAGCGTGCACCTTCCCGGGTGGACGGGGGGGATCGGGGGCCGTCACTGATGATATTTCAGACTTCGTTGTAACAGCTAAAGGCAACTACAAGTCAAAACTGTTTCTGATCCAACTCATTTACAGTCCAGTTCCTCTGCTGCCTGAAGCGCTCAACTTTGCAAAAAAAAAAAAAAGTGAGGTGCAGAGAATAAAACCTAATTTCTCGTTCTGCCAGACTTAACCCCTGCAGTCCCAGTGAGGCTCCTCTGCGGTGTGTGTAGGGCATACCTCACAGGAGTGATCTGAGGCACGGCTCCTTGATCATACATGGAGCTGGAGGCACCATCCGACCGGGTATTCTTATTCAAAGGATCTGCCGGCAGTGGCTTCTGCGGAGGGCTGGGTATGTGCGATCCCTGGAAGCAAAATAAGAGTCATTAAATTCTCGTCTGAATAAATATTTCAGTGGGAAATGGTAAGAGGAGAAGCAAAATGTGATCTCTGCTGAATCTGCAGTAGCTTTGTATAGAAACGCCATAAAACTTAGGGTATGTTCACACGTGTCCAAGCTGACATGTATGCGCAGGTAAATGTGCCACGGATCAACGTAAAGGGGTTATCCCATGAATAATGTAAAAAATGAAAATGATACATAATCTAGTACATGACAACCTCTTTCTAACAAAGCTAGAACCAGCCCTGTACCTCACATGGGTCCAGAGATCTCCACATTCCTTGCTCCAATTGTTCTACCAGATTTATTTCAGACTGGCAGCTCAGGGGCAGTGTCCTTTCTAAGGAGGAGTGTCCTTTCTCAGGGAGAGTGTCCTTTCTCAGGGAGAGTGTCCTTTCTCAGGGAGAGTGTCCTTTCTCAGGGAGAGTGTCCTTTCTCAGAGAGAGTGTCTTTTCTCAGGGGGAGTGTCCTTTCTCTGGGGGAGTGTCCTTTCTCAGGGAGAGTGTCTTTTCTCAGGGGGAGTGTCCTTTCTCTGGGGGAGTGTCCTTTCTCAGGGGGAGTGTTCTTTCTCAGGGGGAGTGTCCTTTCTCAGGGAGAGTGTCCTTTCCATGAGCATGACAGAAAAATTAGAAAAAGAGCAAACAGCAGGTGGCGCTACACAGATAGATTTCACTGAATAACTCAGTAGCTATAATACGTTTTTAATTACATGTAATTATATTCAGATCCAGGTGCTGGTTGGAAAACTGTAGTATCTTTTGTGGTACAACCCCCTTAATGTAACTAATACGTGTGGGTTTCTGTGCAGATTTTTTTCAATGGTGCAAAATCCCACATTGACATGAAGTCAATTCTGCACCAAAATCCATGTCAAATCCACATTTTTTGAAGGGGGGTTGTTAAAGAACAAAACAAAACAATGTGGTGACCTAATCATGGCCTTTACGTCAGAAACTGGCACTAAAAAGGTGATATTTTTTTTTAAAAAAGCATCATTTTCACAAAAACTCAGCAACTTTTTGGATTATTGCAGCACTCCTGGCACCTAAAAAAAAAAAAAAAAACAGTGGGTGGAACTTGACAGGAGGGGCAAGGTCTTTTGCAGTGTGCCAGATTTATTGTCAGTTTCTGGCAAAGATGCCAAACCTTTATTAAGAGGCCCGTGCCTCCTAAGACATTTTTGGCATCTTACTAAGCCCGACACATGAAATGTCGGTCTAAGGCTATGTTCACATCTGTGGTAAACGTATCTGGCAGGCTGTTATGGCAGAGAACAGCCTGACAGAGTTCACCGAATCCGGCATTGCTGGATACTGCAGTTCAACGCCAGACACAATAGACTATAATGGGATCCGGACGCTTTCCAGCATGAGTGCCGGGTTTTGGCTGAACAAAAACCTAAAGTTTTTTGTCCATTGCAATCAACTGTTTTAGTTGACAGCAGGACAGCCACCAAAATCCGGGTTGGTTGGGAGGTATGACTAAATTACTGTGTGTATTTACATTGCTGCCTGTCTTTAGGTGATTTATAAAATGGCTGTCTGTCTCTAGGTGATGTTGTCATGTTTATAAAGTTTAGTGTAAAAAAAAAAAACACAACACACACACACACACACACACACACACACACAAAGATCTCTTTCTACACAGACTCTAACAGACATGAAGAGATACTGCTGCAGATAGTAATACTGTACGTAGTTGTCAACTGTCCTGAATTTGGCAGGACTGTCCCTGATTTTCCGAAACTGTCCCAGCAAATTCAGGCTGTCCCAGGCCAAAAACAGGTGAGGCTAACCTAAACACCGCCCATAAGCGGGCGTTCCCCGGTGGGGATCCGATGACTGTATATACTGTATATGTTCTGCTCCTCAGTGCACTAATATTTACATGTTAGACACCTGGGCAGTTAACTGAAAGTCAGGTCACATGACACTTGTAAGGGTCACATGACCGACGCCATGTTTAGTCCTATCCAGCTCTCTAATGGATGCCTTTTATAGGACTAAAGTGGACTGTACCATTTTTTTTTTCTTTAGGGAGAGGCAACTGTATGGATATTATAAAGGTCTGCAAGCAAAATTTTAAATACCGTAGATGTATATTAGAAAATCATTCAGCATCCTATTGTCTACATAAAAAAAATGTATTCATTAAAGCCAGAATACACGTTAATGCCTTCCTCTTACTCCAGAACACTTTGCAGTCATCCATTTAATGTGCAATGTGAAGATGTGGATCATCAAATATTGAGGAGCTGTGAATCCATCATACTTAGGATTGGTGGAGCGGATGGAATTTGTGCCTTATGGTCCCGACTCCCGACTTCTTGTTTAAACTAAAGGGGTTGTCTGAGTTTACAAAAAAGGTCTGCTTTTCCAGAACCAGAATCACTCTTGTCCATGCAATACCAGACACAGCCAGTAGACAAGAGTGGCGCTGTTCCTGAAAAAAAAAAAAAAAAGAACTTCATATGAACTATGATATCTAGAGAGCAAAAATTAATATTTGCCAGTATGGACGGTCTAAAGCTCCTGTTTACTGGGATCTGTGTGCACTGGGGCAGCTCAGATGTCCCTCAACATCTGCCAGTTTCCTGCCAGATAAGCTTTGACAGATGTGTCCAGACACTTGATCCATTTGCAGCACAAATCTTTCTCCTGTCCTAATGGTTTGTTACAATGTATCAGTGGAGGTAATGTGTGAACCTGGACTTCACACGGTAAAATGGATTTTTCTACCTTGGGCTTTTATGGCATAGTCAACCGATATGCCATACTTGAATGATAGATGGGGGATGTCTCACCTGTGGGATCCCCTGACCCATGAACCATGTGTAAATTGTCTGCCAGAGCTTCCAGGCAGAGGCTGATGTATGCAGCTTTCTCCATTATTCCATTATTCACTTCTATAAGAGTTACGAAGACAGTCGCTGCCTCTCTATTCATTCTCTGTCTGGATGTGGTCAGGGAACCCTATTCTCCACATAGGAGCAGGTTCTAGAGGTGTGAGCCGCATCTATCGTGATGCATCCCAAAGTGGGAATACCCCTTTAAAGAGGTTGTGCCACCATTAAATGTTATTTTAGTATAATTCAGCGTGAAAAACTAGTTAATTTTGTAATTAACATTTTGTTGCAAAAATGCTCCAGTTGTGAGATATTCTCTTTATTTCCTTACTATGGTGCCACCTGGTGTTAAATTTGTATAGTAATGTGCACGTCCACCTATTAGGGTGGTTGCACATGCTCAGTTCTATCCTTCAACTGTCACCAGACATATCTACTGATAGAAGCTGTGGCGAGAAAGCTGTAGCAGAAAGGACACACCTCCCGAGATGTGATTGGGAGAGAGCTGCAGCAGAAAGGACATGTCCTTGAACTGTGATAGGGAGAGAGCTGTAGCAGAAAGGACACGTCCCTTAGAAAGGACACACCTTCCGAGCTGTGATTGGGAGAGAGCTGCAGCAGAAAGGACACACCTTCCGAGCTGTGATTGGGAGAGAGCTGTAGCAGAAAGGACACGCCCCTTAGAAAGGGCACACCTCCTGTGCTGCCAGCTTGAAGAGAATCTAGTAATCACAATTGGTCAATGGGGAAATCTCTGTATCTGTGTGAGGTGCAGGGCTGATTCTAGCTTCGTTAGAGGGATTGTCAGGTACTGTATGATGTTTGATTTTTATCTTTTATCTTTTTTGTAACATTAAGGCCCCTTGCAGACGCGCGTGTCCGATTTCGCAAGCAAGTCCATTCAGCTTTGTTTGCGATCTCGTTCAGTTTTTATCCCGCGGGTGCGATGCAATTTAATGCGTTTTGCACGTGCGTGATAAAAAACAATGTACAGTATACAAACAACATCTCTTAGCAACCATGCGTGAAAAACGCATCGCATCCGCACTTGTTTGCGGATGCGATTGTCACGCAGCTCCATTCACTTCTATGGGGCCCGCGTTGTGTGAAAAACGCAGAATACAGAGCATGCTGCTATTTTAACGCAACGCAAGAGTGATGCGTGAAAACCAACGCACATGTACACAGCCCCATTGAAATGAATGGGTCCGGATTCCGTGCGGGCGCAATGCGTTCGCATCACACATTGCACCCAAGCGGAATACTCGCTCGGGTGCGTTGCGGGAACATGCACGATTTTTCCGCGCAAGTGCAAAACATTGTAATGCGTTTTGCACTCGCACTTCACAGAAGTTCAGGCTTGGGATCGGTGTTCTGTAGATTGTATTATTTTCCCTTATAACCATGTTATAAGGGGAAATAATAATGATCATCTCCTAGCAACCGTGCATGAAAATCGCAACGCATCCGCACTTGCTTGCGGATGCTTGCGATTTTCACGCAACCCCATTCACTTCTATGGGGCCTGCGTTGCGTGAAAAACGCAGAATATAGAGCATGCTGCGATTTTCACGCAACGCACAAGTGATGCGTGAAAATCACCGCTCGTGTGCACAGCCCATAGAAATGAATGGGTCCGGATTCAGTGCGGGTGCAGTGCGTTCAACTCACGCATCGCATCCGCGCGGAATACTCGCCCGTGTGAAAGGGGCCTTAGCTGTTTTAGGTCTGAACAGGGTATTCAGCCTCTGTCTGGTTTCGCTCACTGACAGCAAACAGAGATCTAATGATGAGGAATTCATATACCGCACTACCGTACATAGTAAAACTTTTGCAGAACATTTCATTGTAGAATCAATTCACTTTAGTGATATAAAAAGTGGTGATATAGGTTTAAAAACAGAAACAGCGCCTCCCTTGTCCAGAGGTTATGACTGGCATTGCAGCTCAGCTCCACGGACATGAATAGGAGTGGAGACAGAGTGCCGCACACAACCTGCGGACGGGTGTGGCGCAGTTTTTGGCAGTAAGTAGATATGATTTTCTAATGAAAACTTACTAACCTGAATCTCCATCCTCCTGCACTACAATTACCAGAACAACCCCAGTAAAGAAGGCACAGGAGGGTCTTATTGTATGCATTCACAGACCGGCGAGCAGTAATGTGGCGCCTCCATTCCACGTGCCGCCTGAGCTGCTCAGAACGGTTGTTTAATGTGTTCTGCTCTCCAGGCGAGCAATCAGGAAAACAGGCACCAAAACCACAAGTACAAGCAGCGGCGAGGAGGCCGCGGATACTGCTGCCGGCAACCCACAGCACTGCCGTCAGGCTGAGCTTATCAAGTATGAAAAAGAAGTGGGAATTATGCTGCGGAGGCAGAGAACGCACCAATTTCCCATCTAAATGGCAATTGCCAGGGAATAAGTGGAGAGAGTAGGATGTTCTCCTCCGTATTATATGCAATGTAATGTCCCCCCTTCTGTGAAATACAAGGATATTGAAGTCGTCAGGATGTTCCAGGAGAGCAGGCAAGGTAGGAGGCTGCAATCTGATAGACGAGTACTTATCTTACATCCCCAAAGTACACTTACTGGTCATAGGAACAGTTATAGATTGGGACATTATCCTATAAAGGACAGTGGGGCCATAACAATAATAGGTCACGCTAGATCTATTATTCAGGTGAACTGGGCTGTGCCGCAGTACCAGGCACAGCCACACACGCATCTATGGCGCTGTGCCTAGATAAACCATTAAACAAAGGACCCTTAGTTCTGCTGACTGGCTTGGTCCGGGGCTTGTGCCCGACCCATCATCCATTGATGCTTTATCCTAAGGCTATGGCTACACAATCAGGTTTGTGGATGCGGTTTTGGAAGTCAAAATCAGGAGTGACTTCAAAAAAGAGAAAAAATTGGTTTTGTCCTTTATACTTTTTTTTCCTTTTATGATCCAGTCCTGATTTTAGCTTCCAAAAGTGCATCTAGAAACCGGATCGCGGTGCCTCAGGCTACATTCACACGAACGTGGTGTTTTGGAGATCCGCAAAACACGGATACCGGCCCATGTGCATTCTGCAATTTGCGGACCACACATGCCGTCGCTCTCATAGAAAATGCCTATTCTTGTCCGCAATTGCGGACTAGAATAGGACGTGTTCTATTTATTTATTTTTTCGCGGATGCGGAAAGCACACTGTGTGCTGTCCGCATCTTTTGCGGCCCCATAGAAATGAATGGGTCCCCACCCATTCCGCAAAATAGCTGAGCCCACGGCTGCAAAAAAAATCTAGTCATTAACCCTTTCTTGACCAGGCCCAAAAAAGGCCTGAATGTCAAGGCAACTTTTTGTGCATATGGTGGTTTAGTGACCGTAGCTTTTTTATTTGTTTGACTGCGATTTTTTTTATGAATTTTTTTTTAACTTGACAGTTGGGACTTTGTATTAGGATGTTTTTTTTTTTTAGATTTTATTTATTTATTTATTTTTTACTTATATTTTAATTTATTTTTGGCACATAAGAAGTCCCCCAGGTGGTCATTAAAAGACCTCTGGAGGACACTGACTTTTTTTTATTTTACTTTTCTTTTTTTCACTGTTTCCACTTAGGGTGCTCGGGTGCTTGGGCTGAACACCTCGGGATGCTTGGGTGCTCTACAGAAAACCCGAGCACAATGGAAGTCAATGGGAGAACCCGAGCATTAAACCAGGCACCCCCTGCTCTGAAGAGGGGAGGGTGTCTGGTTCACAGGAAAAGGTCAGAAATTGATGGAAACACCACTGAAATGGTTCGGGAACAGCATGGGGAGGATGTCTGGATACATCTTGGACTCCCAGGTCACTGCTGGGAACCATGTTGTCCGAGTAGTACGCCACTTTTACAGACTGACAATAATATGCACAAAACCGAAGATAAAATCGATTTTCGAGGAAAAATTGTTAGGAAACATTCTTTCCTGTATAATTACTTGTATATAAAGTGCAAGTGCTGCCAAAAGTTACAAGGAAGAGGCACTCCGATACAACCTGTATATCACATAAAGGAGGGCCTCATTCACATTGTGGTACAATAGTACAGGTAGTGGGACTCCTACACTCATAAAGCCTATGCACTAAGGGAAAAGGCTCCCAAAAATTACAAGGAACCAGCACTCCAATACACCCTTTATTGCACAAAAAGGGAGGGCATCATACACACCCTTTAAAAAAAATATGATTGATGGCCTGCTGGTGACCCTCTAAAACATTAGGGGCGAGGGCCTGCTGCTGATCTGACCATCTAAAACATTATGGACGAGGGACTGCTGGTGACCCTCTAAAACATTAGGGGTAAGGGTCTGCTTCTGAGCAGGATGATGTACAGGAGATGTAGCTGTCACGGTCCCTCCTGTGAGAGAGGTGAGAAGATCGGATAGACTTGCTGCATGTGAGGCTATCTGACAGGTCTCTCTGTTGTCCTCTATGTATGTTGTTTAGCAGGATCTCACCTCTCCTCAGGTGCCGCTCGTTATCAGTGATGAGGCTCTATTTATAATTAAAGCGTTTATTGGGTTTTACACTTTTTTGAAAAAGAAAAAAAACTGAGGATTGTAGAGGTGACCAAAGTATGATGACTGATTCACATAGGTAATTGCAGGTACAATATTATAAAGTGACAAAACCTTAGAATTCAAAAGGGTAAGAGGTATGTAGTAACTAATAGTGCATGTATATTTAGCACTTTAAGTAGAGTCTAGGCTCTGCATAACAAAGTATTAACGTAAACATTCTCAGGAGCTTTTTGGAATATCAGTCTAATAGCAACGCTGAGAGGTAAGTCTACCCTTCTAATGAAAAAATAGAGCCTGATTGAATGTAAACAAGAATATACAAAAAGTATAACCAAAAACCACAACAATTGAAAAGGGAGAAATAAAATAAAATAAAAATAAGATTTATTGTATGGGGGGGGGGGAGACAAGAGAAAAGGAACACTAGGGAGGAAGCAATACAAACAGGATAAAGAGAAAAAGAGAAGTCAAAGACATATAGAAAGAGATATGTTTAGAGGTAAACCGATCCTATCATTGAGGCAGATTATAATGTCCTGTATGTCCCTGAAGTGCGAAAATCCTCCCATGGGCCCTAAGTCTTCAGGAATTGTGCGAATTTCTGGGGGGTATGGGCTATCAGTTCCTCCATTCTTTGATATAACATTACTTCCTCAAACCATTCTTCTAGCGTTGGGGAAACCGTCGATTTCCAATGTCGAGGAATCACTGCCTTCGCCGCTTGGGTGAGAAATTTGAGCAGTGAATTTTTATATGCAGGGATAGTAAGGTCGAAAATGTATAGGAGAAAGGCTTCTGGTGTGTTTGGCAATGGAAAACCTGTTATTTTGAGTATAGCCTTGTGGACCAAGTCCCAAAACGCCCGAAGGGCCGGGCATTGCCACCAAATATGTAGAATAGAGCCCTCAGCTGTCCCACACCTCCAACATCTGTCTGTGATAGAGGGATACCATTTATGTAGCAGTGTCGGTACCCTGTACCACCTGGATAGGATCTTATAGCAAGTCTCTTGTGCTCTTGTGGCTAACAATGCTTTGTGTGAGAATATGTAACATCTGAGCCAATGAGAACAGGACAACTGGATGCCTAAATCCTGTTCCCACGCCACACAGAACGGAGGAGATTGGGAGGATCTCTGCTGTAGGAGTAGTATATATATAAAGGATATGTCTCGAGACACAGTTGAGGGATTCAGACAGGCTTGTTCGAAGACTGTAAAATTCCTTGTAAAATTATGCGAAGTGCACATGGAAGTGAAAAAATGTCGAAGTTGGAGATATTCAAAGCTATGTTTTGGTGTGGGGGGGAGTTTACCTAATATAGAGGTTAAAGGTTTCAGGGAAGTCCCCGCGAGAACCTGGCAGAATCGGAGAGGGGAGGTTTTTGTGCCTGTAAGAAAAGGATTAGGGGATGCTCCGGGGGGGAATAGGTGGTGATCAGTAATGGGAGTGAGAGGTCCCTGCGGATCTATGAGAGAAAGCTCTGAGATGATATCCCCAAGAATGGCAAATGTATGGTTCGAAGTAAAGGAAAGAGCAGATCGCTCTGTCTTCAGGACTCTCCACAGCCACGGAAGAGAGGTCAATGCTAGGGGTGACAAGTCCCTTGCTATGTTAACCCATGCTTTCTGGGAAGAAAGTCAGAGCATGTCCAAAAGCCTGGAGTATGCTGTGGAATGGTAATACAACCTACAGTCCGGGAGGCCAACCCCACCTAAATCCTTAGCTCGGGTCAAAGTTTCCCAACGTATTCGTGGTCTACCAGGGGACCATACAAAGTTCGAGAAACACTTACGAATCTGGGTCCAAAAAGAGAGAGGGATCCAAATAGGGATGGTCTGTAGGAGATAAAGAAGTCTGGGCAAAAGGTTCATTTTTAATATACTAATCTGTCCGAACCAGGAAAAGTCTTTCCTGTGCCATGACTCCAGGTCTTTTTAGAAACGAGCCAGAAGTAGGGCAAAATTGTCTTTAAACAGATGTGATAAAGTAGGACCTATATTAATCCCTAGATATGTAAGGCCTTTGGTAGGCCAAGAGAAAGGAAAAGAGGCCTTGAGTGAAGTAACTAAACCCTGTCCTACACAGATATTCAGGGCATGGGATTTGGACATGTTGATCTTAAAATTAGACCACTTCCCAAATCGAGACAATTCCGATTGTAGGCATGGAAAAGAAATGCGGGTGTTGGTGATATACAACAGTAGGTCATCCGCAAAGGCCGGCAGGCCGCACACTTGTACTCCTGGTTACCTATTCGGATACCCTGGATATCGGGGTTATCACAAATTGTTGCCATTAGATGTTCCATAACCAAGACATATAATAAAGGAGACAGTGGGCAACCATTGGCGTGTGCCATTGTGGATGGAGAAAGGGGGAGAGAGGGTCCCATAGATTTTTTATCCTTGCTGATGGAGTTTGATATAAGGTAAGTATCTTAGACATGAACCAGGGGCCTAAGCCAATATGTGTAAGGGTAGAGCGTAGGGAGGGCCATGAGATGCGGTCAAAGGCCTTCTCTGCATCAAGAGACCATAAGGGGTATATTGTGAGTTTTAGCATAATGTCTAATGTCTTGAGGGTGTTGTCCCTTGCCTCCCTTCCCGGCACAAACCCCACCTGGTCCGAGTGTACCAGAGATGGCAAAAACACCTTCAAGCTATTCGCCAAATGTTTAGCGTATATATTAAGATCCATGTTTAAAGAGAAATGGGGTGACAACTCGCACAATGAGGCTCTATTTAGATCTACCTCACACTGCTGACCATCCGGTTGATAGTTTCTGCTTGGAGTTGCTAGTGCTGGTTTGTCTTGGATCTCCTGCTTCTCCATACATCTCTAAGCTAAGTACTTGTTGCCTTCGCTGTTTCTTATTATCTGGTGTGTGTTGTTTCTAGGCCTCAGGGAGATGCAGGTTCCTTCATTCTGGAAGGAACCAGCTATGTCATCCCCTGCTACCTATCCTAGGGCTCATCAGTTTTAGCAGGGCTTTAGGTATCTGGTGTATGAGTATTTCCACCATCAGGATCTGTTAATACTGGCAGGAGTTAGGGAAAGGCCTAGGGATTACTAGGAGGTCACCATAGAAACATACATAGAAACATAGAATGTGTCGGCAGATAAGAACCATTTGGCCCATCTAGTCTGCCCAATATATCTGAATCCTATTAATAGTCCCTGGCCCTATCTTATATGAAGGATAGCCTTATGCCTATCCCATGCATGCTTAAACTCCTTCACTGTATTTGCAGCTACCACTTCTGCAGGAAGACTATTCCATGCATCCACTACTCTCTCAGTAAAGTAATACTTCCTTATATTACTTTTAAACCTTTGCCCCTCTAATTTAAAACTGTGTCCTCTTGTGGTAGTTTTTCTTCTTTTAAATATGATCTCCTCCTTTACCGAGTTGATTCCCTTTATGTATTTAAAAGTTTCTATCATATCCCCTCTGTCTCTTCTTTCTTCCAAGCTATACATATTAAGGTCCTTTAACCTTTCCTGGTAAGTTTTATCCTGCAATCCATGTACTAGTTTAGTAGCTCTTCTCTGTACTCTCTCTAGAGTATCTATATCCTTCTGGAGATATGGCCTCCAGTACTGCGCACAATACTCCAAGTGAGGTCTCACCAGTGTTCTGTACAGCGGCATAAGCACTTCACTCTTTCTACTGCTTATACCTCTCCCTATACATCCAAGCATTCTGCTGGCATTTCGTGCTGCCCTATTACATTGTCTTCCCACCTTTAAGTCTTCTGAAATAATTACTCCTAAATCCCTTTCCTCAGATACTGAGGTCAGGACTGTGTCAAATATTCTATATTCTGCCCTTGGGTTTTTACGCCCCAGGTGCATTATCTTGCACTTATCCACATTAAATTTCAGTTGCCAGAGTTCTGACCATTCTTCTAGTTTTCCTAAATCCTTTTCCATTTGGCGTTTCCCTCCAGGAACATCAACCCTGTTACATATCTTTGTGTCATCAGCAAAAAGACAAACCTTACCATCGAGGCCTTTTGCAATATCACTTATGAAGATATTAAACAAAATTGGTCCCAGTACAGATCCCTGTGGAACCCCACTGGTAACATGACCTTGTTTTGAATGTTCTCCATTGACTACAACCCTCTGCTGTCTGTCACTCAGCCACTGCCTACTCCACTCAACAATATGGGAGTCCATGCTCAATGACTGCAGTTTATTGATAAGTCTTCTATGTGGGACAGTGTCAAAAGCCTTACTAAAATCTAGATATGCGATGTCTACTGCACCTCCACCGTCTATTATTTTAGTCACCCAGTCAAAAAAATCTATAAGATTTGTTTGACATGATCTCCCTGAAGTAAACCCATGTTGTTTTTCATCTTGCAATCCATGGGATTTTAGATGTTCCACAATCCTATACTTTAATAGGGTTTCCATTAATTTGCCTACTATTGATGTCAGACTCACTGGTCTATAGTTGCTCGATTCCTCCCTACTACCTTTCTTGTGAATGGGCACGACATTTGCCAATTCCCAATCTTCCGGGACGACTCCTGTTAATAATGATTGGTTAAATAAATCTGTTAACGGTTTTGCCAGCTCACCACTAAGCTCTTTTAATAATTTTGGGTGTATCTCATCAGGCCTCTGTGACTTATTTGTCTTCACTTTAGACAGCAAACTTAGAACATCTTCCTCTGTAAAGACACATGCATCAAATGATTTATTAGTCATCCTTTCTAGTGGAGGTCCTTCTCCTTCTTTTTCTTTTGTAAAAACTGAACAGAAGTATTCATTAAGGCAGTCGGCTAGCCCTTTATTCTCTTCTACATACCTTCCGTCCTTTGTTTTTAATTTAGTTATTCCTTGTTTTAATTTCCTTTTTTCATTTATATATCTGAAGAATGTCTTATCCGCTTTTTTCATAGACTGAGCTAGTTTTTCTTCTGCCTGCGCTTTAGAAGTTCTTATAACTTGCTTGGTCTCTTTCTGCCTAATCTTGTAGATTTCCTTATCTTCATTGCTCTGGTTTTTTTTTATAATTACAAAATGCTAGCTTTTTATTTTTAATGATTTGGGCCACTTCTGCTGAGTACCACAGTGGTCTCTTCCTTTTTTTGCTTTTACTGACAAGTCTAATGCAATTTTCTGTTGCCTTCAATAATGCACCTTTTAAGTAGTCCCATTTCTCCTGGACTCCATGTAATCCGTTCCAGTCTGATAAGGACTCATTTATGACTAATTTCATTTTTGAAAAGTCCGTTTTTCTAAAATCTAAAACTTTTGTTTTTGTGTGGTGGGACTCTTTCACAGTTCTTATATTAAACCACACTGACTGGTGATCACTAGATCCCAAGGTTTCGCCTACAATGACATAATATACCGAATCCCCATTTGTGAATACCAAATCCAAAATGGCCTCCCTCCGATTGGCTCCTCAACCACTTGTTGTAGAGATAACACCAGTAGGGAATTTAGAATATCTGTACTCCTGGTAGAACTTGCTATTTTGGTTTTCCAGTTTATATCTGGAAGATTGAAATCTCCCATAATGATAACTTCTCCTTTCATTGTCATTTTAGCTATTTCTTCAACTAGTAGATCATCTAGTTCTTTAACTTGACCAGGTGGTCTATATATCTCACCTACACGAGTTACTGCATGGTTAGCAAACTGCAACGTAACCCAAACTGACTCTATGTTGGCCTCACCAACTTGTATTAGGTTAGATTTAATGCTATCTTTCACATACAGGGCCACTCCTCCTCCTTTCTTGCCTTCTCTGTCTCTTCTGTATAAAGAGTACCCTGGTATGGTTATGTCCCAGTCATTTCTTTCATTAAACCAGGTCTCCGTAACAGCCACTAAATCTACATTCTCAGATGCCATTATTGACCCAAGTTCATTGATTTTTTTACCTAAACTGCGAGCATTTGTAGACAGGACTCTGAACTTATCATTTCTTAACCTCTGTGCTTCTGACCTGTTCTGGCATTGTTTCGGGGGGCAATTGGACTCTTTTATTTTCACTCTTCCTTAGCTTTTGAGGCCTAGATTGTTGTCTATTCGTTGTGGTGTGTATTTGGTGTTTTCCCTTCCCCTTAACCTGTGACAGTAGCGCAGGTAATGTAGCTGTCACCAGTGGCAAAAAAATTTGACTGAATGTCACAGATATTTAGGATGCGCAAACCTTATACAGGAGATGTAGTGGAGGTAATGACGGTGTCACCAGCGGCTATGAAAAAATTTACAATGAATGTCACAGATATTTAGGATGCGCAAACGTTATACAGAAGATGTCGAGCAGGTAATGTCGCTGTCACCAGCGGTGAGGTAAGGCAGAGAAAGGGGTCTCTCTCTGCCTTCTGATTGGAGCCCCCGCAGTGAAAACATGGGGCTCCGATTGGTTACTATGACTTCTGAAGGTTCCCAGGCCTGTCATGGTTAACTGCCTGTAAAGCTGTGTGCAAGGCACAGGTCAGCAGGCAGTTTCTCAGTATCCCATAGACAGCATTAGTATTCTATTGTGGTCTATATCGCAGATTCCAGTGCCCTAAGTGGGCTAAAAGTGATTGTGGAGAAAGTAAAAAAATAAAAATTCAAATCACCTCCCCCTTTCCCAATTTTGCATATAAAGATAAACAATAAAAAAATAAATAGGGGTTAGGCCCATCCTGCAAACTGACCTATGCACACTCCCCAAGTCCTGCCCACCAGAGATGCTTGCACTTTTTCCTACGGTGTGCAAGCACGACCACTGCTGCTGGATTGCAGGATGGGCGTAACCCCTGGATATGAGCAGTGTATAATGTGATGGAAAAATGAATCCAGCCAGCAAAGGAGGCAATATAGACAATCACAATACATTCGTAAGTGTCTTGTATTAACGGTCTCTACATGATGAATGTCATTTTTGAAGGTGAGACAGCCCCTTTAAGAGGTTAAAAATCCTAGACCTTTACTATTAAGTAGATAATGCAATAGTAGTGAGATACAAGTGACTAAAGAACTGGCATCTTAGGCTACGTTCACACTAGCGATAGGTTTGCCTGGCAGGTTTGTCTCGCATGCTGCAGTATTTGTCCATCCGCCTCTCGGCATGTTTGCCGTTCTGTGGGCGGACCTCTGGCCCATCCCCATTATAGTGAATAGGGCCAGGCCGGACTTCTGGCGGCACACATGTGCTGCCGGAACAGCCTGCTGTACAAACCTAATGCTAGTGTAAAAGTAGCCTTAAAGGAGTTCTCCACTTTGGACAATCCCTACATTTTTGGAAGGATCACTTGACAATAAGCAGATCACAAAGTGTCCATCTGCTGTAGTCTAGAAACTGGACAATAAAGGGCTCATTTGTTAAGACCGGGGTTTTCCATGCCAGTCTTAAGTTCCTCTATACTGCTGGAGGAAGCGCCAAAGTCGCTTCCTCCGGCAGGCCATGCAACAGACTTAAAGAGGACCTTTCATCAGAATCAAGTATGTAAATTGAATATACATACATGGAGAGCGGCGCCCAGGGATCCCCCTGCACTTACTATTATCCCCGGGCGCCGCTCTTGTCCTGTGGGCGTC
The DNA here is from genome assembly GCF_905171765.1 of Bufo bufo. NCBI lineage: Eukaryota > Metazoa > Chordata > Amphibia > Anura > Bufonidae > Bufo > Bufo bufo. The sequence continues at coordinate 39,351,708 of NC_053394.1, forward strand.
TCCATGTGCAACAAAAGATAGAACATGTCCTATTCTTGTCCATTTTGCGGACAAGGATAGGCATTGTTACAATGGATCCGCAAAAAAAAAAGGATGCAATATGAATGTGAATGCGGATGGCAAAATACATAGGTTTGTGTGCATGAACCCTAATGGTCCTCCAGAGCAAGAAATGCTCTTTGGATAAGACACGAATATCCTGAGCAGGCCCCCCCATTAACTCACAATTCCTTAAAGCGGTATTCCCATATTGGACATCACTAGGCCACCCTCCCTTCATTTGAATGGGACCTCCAAAAACAACCTGGTGCGCTGCCTGAAGCCACCACTAGGGGGAGCTCAGTGAATACGAATGTTTACACTTACAACTGATTGAAATGGAAGCTGTAATTATCTGTTTGCACTTGTAACACCCCAGAGTTGTGTTACTACACGCCTCTACCCCGCTACTATCTCCTAAGAGCCTTTATACTGTCATCAGATGTGATTTTGCTCATGTCTTCCACAAATGTGCATATAAATCTATATTAAATGCAATTGTTCATGTAATTTGCCTGGTTACCAGTAGGTGGCAGCAACCCATTGGCAGGTACAAGTTACAGTTTAGTGTATCTGAGCTGGAATTGATTATTCCAACTTAGCTCCCCCTCTGTGGAGAAGTGGGCTGGACCCACATCCTGCAGCATGGGTGGAGAAGGAAGTTAGAGAGGAGTGTAGCCCAACCCCTGCTAGGGGTAGGGTGGGTGTGTATGGAGTTCCCCTGCATAGGGAAGACAGCAAGGACCTAGTCTCGGCTGAGACTTGGCCATATACCCAGCTAGAGCACCTTCAGCTCTGCTGGATGAAGAAGCAGAAACTACAGCCAAACTCCAGAGTTCCAGGAAGAAAGCATCTCCTGAGAATCCATCTGTGAGATAAATCCAGTGCCTAGGAGAAGCCAATTCCTCCTCAGATAGTCTGTCCCCACACAGCAGAAGTCACATTTAAAGCAGAATTACTCATTCCTGCCAATCATTGCCAAAACCTGCTGGGACCAAGCGACCAAAGCTGTATACTGTTTGGATGCAAGTTATTTCAAGTAAAGCAACGGAGGTCTGGACATCATTTATTCTGCAAAGTTCCTCTATTACTCCTACTATCACAACACGCAAATGTATTGCAAGTGAGCCAGGAGTCCGGCGTACCCAGGTAGGAGACACTGGGACACAACTACCACAAAACTATAGAGACATTATAGGCCATTACACCACTCTGGCATTCCTAACCTGGGACGTGCGTTATAACACCTTGGAAGGGCCCTGGGGTAGTACCCTGCGCACGCTGCAATTGGCGTCACGACAAATACAGACTATAATCCACCCGTACCTGGCCACTGCACACTCAGCTCTCCCTAGTGGTGGCTGTATGAAAATGCAGTGTTTTCACATCAGATAGAGAAGGATTTCAGCACCGGTCCCATCCTTCCCCCATCGCCACCGCACTGTGCCTGGTTTAACAGTGAATTTCCAAGTGACAGACTCCATTTAAATATTCTAATCTCTTATGTAGGCTCATGGGGTAAGCGGCTGCCAGAAACCTCAGAAACTGATTTAACATTGCTGATATACATGACTGTTCGTACATGTGCAGCATTGAGTTCCTTCAGAGCATATCCTAATTCACCGCTAGGACTATTACATGAGATGCTGTCTTTTGATCAGGCATTTTTGAGAAAAGCGGTCATTGAAATGAAGGATTGTGCTGTTTCCAGGCTCTTATTTCCATTTTTCTCCCTTTCCAGCGATGTTTTCCCATTCACTTTGCCCGCTTGAGCTATTGTCATAAACAGTGTAATCACTGGCTTCCTGCACGATAAGACTGTACAAACATATTTGGCTTATCTGTAATTGTTTGGAGACAGAATATTAGATACATAAAAAGGATGTATTACATACTTGAGAAGTCTCAGAACATGACAGAAAATAAAACGTCAGTCTGTTTGTAAAAGCTCCACCGATGGGAAGCGTGCCACTTGGCAAGCGAGCCACACACTGCCCGGGGAGAACGGCTCTGATTGCAGGTACTTAGCAGCAAATGGACTCCTACCAGGAGCCAACCTTGGGTGGTAAATTGTATTGTGCAAGGAATTACTGTACATCACACGGAGCCTGGGACACCGTATGTGACGTCTCATTCATTAGAAATGCAAATGTAAACGCTATGTTTATTCTGCTATTTCTATGCTTGCATTTAACGGAACCTCTAATACTGCTTTATAGGCTATGGACACCTTTGTGCAATTTTTTATGATTGCATTTTGCTCATGTTGGGCTAAAAATCAGGTTTTTTTTCAGTTTAATGTTCAGCTGTTTTTATTATTTGCTCATGTGAAGCCTTATCTCTGACCTCCTGACTGGGGATGAGCGAATCGACTTCGGATGAAACATCCGAAATTGATTCGCATAAAGGTTCGTTCTAATACTGTACGGAGCAGTATTAGAATGTATTGGCTCCGATGAGCCGAAGTTATTACTTTGCGAAGTCTCACGAGACTTCGCGTAATAACTTCATAAATTGATTTAGGAGGGGAAGATAGTGCAGATAGAGACCGGGGGCGAGGTAGTGGGACTGGGGGAGGAATGGAAGGAGGGACTAGAACAGTTCAGAAGGAAAGATGTAGGGTACAAAATATACATAAACCTCTCATATGTATGTATACTAATGCCAGAAGCCTGACTAATAAAAGTGGGGAGCTGGAATTAGTGATGTGTGAGGAGGACTATGACATAGTGGGAATAACTGAGACATGGCTGGATGATAGCTATGACTGGGCGGTTAATGTACAAGGTTACAGTCTGTTTAGAAAGGATCGTCAAAACTGGAGAGGGGGAGGGGTCTGCCTTTATGTAAAGTCCTGTCTAAAGCCCACACTCCGTGAAGATATAAGTGAGGGACATGAACATGTGGAGTCACTGTGGGTAGAGATACATGGAGCTAAAAACAACAATAAATTACTAATAGGAGTTTACTATAAACCGCCTAATATACCAGAGTCCACAGAAAATCTACTACTAAACGAGATAGACGAGGCGACAGATCATAATGAGGTGGTTATTATGGGGGACTTTAACTACCCAGATATAGACTGGGAAACTGAAACTTGTATATCTCATAAAGGAAACAGGTTCTTGGCAATAACCAAAAACAATTACCTTTCCCAACTGGTTCAGGACCCGACTAGAGGGACGGCCATACTGGACTTAGTATTAACCAAAAGACCTGACAGAACAGATGTGCAGGTCGGTGGAAACCTGGGAAATAGTGACCATAAAGTAATAACCTTCCAATTATCAATCAAAAGAGCGTTTCTACAGGGAGGAACAAAAATACCAAACTTCAAAAAAGCTAAATTTAGCCAACTAAGAGAGGCTATAGGTCTAACTAACTGGGACAAAAAGTCCTCAAAAATAAAAATACAGCCACAAAATGGGATATCTTTAAAAACATCCTAAAATCTCATTGTGAGAGGTACATACCGTATGGTAATAAAAGGTTAAGGAACAAAAAGAAACCAATGTGGATAAATAGAACTGTAAAGAAAGCAATAAATGACAAAAAGAAAGCATATAAAACACTAAAACAGGAGGGTAGCGAGGAAGCACTGAAAAACTATAAGGAAAAAAATAGTAAAAAACTAATAAAAGTGGTCAAACTAGAGACCGAGAGATTAATTGCCAAAGAGAGTAAAACTAACCCTAAAATGTTCTTCAATTATATAAATGTTAAAAAGTATAAATCTGAAGGTGTCTGCCCTTTAAAGAGTAATGAGGGGGGAGTCGCAGAGAGCGACGAGGAGAAAGCAAAGCTGTTAAATATTTTTTTCTCCAATGTATTCACTGAGGAAAATAAACTGTCAGATGAAATGCTGAATGTTGAAATAAATTCCCCATTAAAAGTGTCCTGTCTGACCCAGGAAGAAGTACATCAGCGACTTAAAAAGATTAAAATAGACAAATCGCCAGGACCGGATGGCATACACCCCCGTATCCTAAGGGAATTATGTAATGTCATAGCCAGATGCCAATATTCAAAAAGGGTCCAAAAACAGAGCCTGGAAACTATAGGCCGGTAAGTTTAACATCTGTTGTGGGTAAATTGTTTTGAAGGTTTTCTGAGAGATGCTATCTTAGAGCATCTCAACGGAAATAAGCAAATAACGCCATATCAGCATGGCTTCGTGAGAGATCGGTCATGCCAAACTAATTTAATCAGTTTCTATGAGGAGGTAAGTTCTAGACTTGACAGCGGCGAATCAATGGATGTCGTATATCTGGACTTCTCCAAAGCATTTGACACTGTACCACATAAAAGGTTAGTATATAAAATGAGAATGCTCGGACTGGGAGAAAACGTCTGTATGTGGGTAAGTAACTGGCTCAGTGATAGAAAACAGAGGGTGGTTATTAACGGTATACTCTCAGATTGGGTCACTGTCACTAGTGGAGTACCTCATGGGTCAGTATTGGGCCCTATTCTCTTCAATATATTTATTAATGATCTTGTAGAAGGCTTGCACAGTAAAGTATCCATTTTCACAGATGACACTAAACTGTGTAAAGTAATTTACACTGATGAGGACAGTATACTGCTACAGAGGGATCTGGATAGATTGGAGGCTTGGGCAGAGAAGTGGCAGGTGAGGTTTAACACTGACAAATGTAAAGTTATGCACATGGGAAGGAATAATGCAAGTCACCCGTACATACTAAATGGTAAAACACTCGGTAACACTGACATGGAAAAGGATCTAGGAATGTTAATAAACAGCAAACTAAGCAGTAAAAAACTGTGTCAGGCAGCTGCTGCCAAGGCCAATAAGATAATGGGTTGCATCAAAAGGGGCATAGATGCCCGTGATTAGAACATAGTCCTACCACTTTACAAATCATTAGTCACACCACACATGGAGTACTGTGTACAGTTCTGGGCCCCTGTAAACAAGGCAGACATAGCAGAGCTGGAGAGGGTCCAGAGGAGGGCAACTAAAGTAATAACTGGAATGGGGCAACTACAGTACCCTGAAAGATTATCAAAATTAGGGTTATTCACGTTAGAAAAAAGACGACTGAGGGGAGATCTAATTACTATGTATAAATATATCAGGGGTCAGTACAGAGATCTATCCCATCATCTATTTATCCCCAGGACTGTGACTGTGACGAGGGGACATCCTCTGCGTCTGGAGGAAAGAAGGTTTGTACACAAACATAGAAAAGGATTCTTTACGGTAAGAGCAGTGAGACTATGGAACTCTCTGCCTGAGGAGGTGGTGATGGTGAGTACAATAAAGGAATTCAAGAGGGGCCTGGATGTATTTCTGGAGTGTAATAATATTACAGGCTATAGCTACTAGAGGGGTCGTTGATCCAGGGAGTTATTCTGATTGCTTGATTGGAGTCGGGAAGGAATTTTTTATTCCCCTAAAGTGGGGAAAATTGGCTTCTACCTCACAGGGTTTTTTGCCTTCCTCTGGATCAACTTGCAGGATGACAGGCCGAACTGGATGGACAAATGTCTTTTTTCGGCCTTATATACTATGTTACTATGTTACTATGATTTCTACTGTAAAAGACCATATCCCGAACTCGGGTTCGGTTCCAAGGTACCATTCGGAACCGAACCCGAGTTCGGGAAATGTTTTTTTTTACAGTAGAAATCAATTAATGAAATTATTAGACTTCACAAAGTAATAACTTTGGCTCATCTGAGCCAATACATTCTAATAATTTGCGGAGCTCCTGCTCCGTACAGTATTGAAACGAAGTTTTATGCGAATCGACTTCGGATGTTTCATCCAAAGTCGATTCGCTCCTCCCTACTTCTGACCTCATAAACACTCATCATAGCTAAACCCATCAAACTAATGAGAATATGGCTTGAATGAGTGTTTATGAGATCAGGAGATCAGGCTTCACATGAGCTGTCAGGTGACGGGACTGAGAAGTGATACTCTGTAAACAGACTGATGTTCTTACCCCTCTATCTCAAAAACGGCTGAAGATTTTTAATAAAGACCAATTAAAAAAATGTTGTTTTTTTTTGCCCACAATGAGTAAAATGCAATCATAAAAGAATACCCCAAAGTGGTCCATAGCCTTTAACCACCTCCGGACCGATTAACGCAGATTCGCGTTCCGGAGGTGGCAGCCCTGCGCACAGTCACGCATCTACGCGTCATCTCGCGAGACGCGAAATTTCCTGTGAACGCGCGCACACAGGCGCGCGCGTTCACAGGATCGGAAGGTAAGCGAGTGGATCTCCAGCCTGCCAGCGGCGATCGTTCGCTGGCAGGCTGGAGATGTGATTTTTTTAACCCCTAACAGGTATATTAGACGCTGTTTTGATAACAGCGTCTAATATACCTGCTACCTGGTCCTCTGGTGGTCCCCTTTGTTTGGATCGACCACCAGAGGACACAGGCAGCTCAGTAATATGTTGCACCAAGCACCACTACACTACACTACACCCCCCCCCCCCTGTCACTTATTAACCCCTTGATCACCCCATATAGACTCCCTGATCACCCCCCTGTCATTGATTACCCCCCTGTCATTGATCACCCCCCTGTAAAGCTCCATTCAGATGTCCGCATGATTTTTACGGATCCACTGATAGATGGATCGGATCCGCAAAACGCATACGGACGTCTGAATGGAGCCTTACAGGGGCGTGATCAATGACTGTGGTGTTTACCCCATATAGACTCCCTGATCACCCCCCTGTCATTGATTACCCCCCTGTAAAGCTCCATTCAGATGTCCGCATGATTTTTACGGATCCACTGATAGATGGATCGGATCCGCAAAACGCATACGGACGTCTGAATGGAGCCTTACAGGGGCGTGATCAATGACTGTGGTGATCACCCCATATAGACTCCCTGATCACCCCCTGTCATTGATTACCCCCCTGTCATTGATCACCCCCCTGTAAAGCTCCATTCAGATGTCCGCATGATTTTTACGGATCCACTGATAGATGGATCGGATCCGCAAAACTCATACGGACGTCTGAATGGAGCCTTACAGGGGCGTGATCAATGACTGTGGTGATCACCCCCATATAGACTCCCTGATCACCCCCCTGTCATTGATTACCCCCCTGTCATTGATCACCCCCCTGTAAAGCTCCATTCAGATGTCCGCATGATTTTTACGGATCCACTGATAGATGGATCGGATCCGCAAAACGCATACGGACGTCTGAATGGAGCCTTACAGGGGCGTGATCAATGACTGTGGTGATCACCCCATATAGACTCCCTGATCACCCCCCTGTCATTGATTACCCCCCTGTCATTGATCACCCCCCTGTAAAGCTCCATTCAGATGTCCGCATGATTTTTACGGATCCACTGATAGATGGATCGGATCCGCAAAACGCATACGGACGTCTGAATGGAGCCTTACAGGGGCGTGATCAATGACTGTGGTGATCACCCCATATAGACTCCCTGATCACCCCCCTGTCATTGATTACCCCCCTGTCATTGATCACCCCCCTGTAAAGCTCCATTCAGATGTCCGCATGATTTTTACGGATCCACTGATAGATGGATCGGATCCGCAAAACGCATACGGACGTCTGAATGGAGCCTTACAGGGGCGTGATCAATGACTGTGGTGATCACCCCATATAGACTCCCTGATCACCCCTCTGTCATTGATCACCCCCCTGTAAGGCTCCATTCAGACATTTTTTTGGCCCAAGTTAGCGGAAATAATTTTTTTTTTTCTTACAAAGTCTCATATTCCACTAACTTGTGTCAAAAAATTAAATCTCACATGAACTCACCCTACCCCTCACGGAATCCAAATGCGTAAATTTTTTTTGACATTTATATTCCAGACTTCTTCTCACGCTTTAGGGCCCCTAAAATGCCAGGGCAGTATAAATACCCCACATGTGACCCCATTTCGGAAAGAAGACACCCCCAGGTATTCCGTGAAGGGCATATTGAGTCCATGAAAGATTTAAATTTTTGTCCCAAGTTAGCGGAAAGGGAGACTTTGTGAGAAAAAAAATAAATAAAATCAATTTCCGCTAACTTGTGCCAAAAAAAATAAATTTCTATGAACTCGCCATGCCCCTCATTGAATACCTTTGGGTGTCTTCTTTCCAAAATGGGGTCACATGTGGGGTATTTATACTGCCCTGGCATTCTAGGGGCCCTAAAGCGTGAGAAGAAGTCTGGGATCCAAATGTCTAAAAATGCCCTCATAAAAGGAATGTGGGCCCCTTTGCGCATCTAGGCTGCAAAAAAGTGTCACACATGTGGTATCGCCGTACTCAGGAGAAGTTGGGGAATGTGTTTTGGGGTGTCATTTTACATATACCCATGCTGGGTGAGAGAAATATCTTGGCAAAAGACAACTTTTCCCATTTTTTTATACAAAGTTGGCATTTGACCAAGATATTTATCTCACCCAGCATTAGTATATGTAAAATGACACCCCAAAACACATTCCCCAACTTCTCCTGAGTACGGCAATACCACATGTGTGGCACTTTTTTGCAGCCTAGGTGGGCAAAGGGGCCCACATTCCAAAGAGCACCTTTCGGATTTCACAGGTCATTTACCTACTTACCACACATTAGGGCCCCTGGAAAATGCCAGGGCAGTATAACTACCCCACAAGTGACCCCATTTTTGGAAAGAAGACACCCCAAGGTATTCCGTGAGGGGCATGGCGAGTTCCTAGAATTTTTTATTTTTTGTCACAAGTTAGTGGAAAAGGATGATTTTATTTTTTATTTTTTAAGTCTCATATTCCACTAACTTGTGACAAAAAATAAAAACTTCCATGAACTCACTATGCCCATCAGCGAATACCTTGGGGTGTCTTCTTTCCAAAATGGGGTCACTTGTGGGGTAGTTATACTGCCCTGGCATTCTAGGGGCCCAAATGTGTGGTAAGGAGTTTGAAATCAAATTCTGTAAAAAATGACCGGTGAAATCCGAAAGGTGCTCTTTCGAATGTGGGCCCCTTTGCCCACCTAGGCTGCAAAAAAGTGTCACACATGTGGTATCTCCGTATTCAGGAGAAGTTGTGGAATGTGTTTTGGGGTGTCATTTTACATATACCCATGCTGGGTGAGAAAAATATCTTGGCAAAAGCCAACTTTTCCCATTTTTTTTATACAAAGTTGGCATTTGACCAAGATATTTATCTCACCCAGCATGGGTATATGTAAAATGACACCCCAAAACACATTCCCCAACTTCTCCTGAATACGGAGATACCACATGTGTTCCACTTTTTTGCAGCCTAGGTGGGCAAAGGGGCCCACATTCCAAAGAGCACCTTTCGGATTTCACAGGTCATTTTTTACTGAATTTGATTTCAAACTCCTTACCACACATTTGGGCCCCTAGAATGCCAGGGCAGTATAACTACCCCACAAGTGACCCCATTTTGGAAAGAAGACACCCAAAGGTATTCACTGATGGGCATAGTGAGTTCATAGAAATTTTTATTTTTTGTCACAAGTTAGTGGAATATGAGACTTTGTAAGAAAAAAATAAAAATAAAAAAATCATCATTTTCCGCTAACTTGTGACAAAAAAAAAAAAGTTCTATGAACTCACTATGCCCATCAGGGAATACCTTAGGGTGTCTACTTTCCGAAATAGGGTCATTTGTGGGGTGTTTGTACTGTCTGGCCATTGTAGAACCTCAGGAAACATGACAGGTGCTCAGAAAGTCAGAGCTGCTTCAGAAAGCGGAAATTCACATTTTTGTACCATAGTTTGTAAACGCTATAACTTTTACCCAAACCATTTTTTTTTTTTACCCAAACATTTTTTTTTTATCAAAGACATGTAGAACAATAAATTTAGAGCAAAATTTATATATGGATGTCGTTTTTTTTTTTTGCAAAATTTTACAACTGAAAGTGAAAAATGTCATTTTTTTGCAAAAAAATCATTAAATTTTGATTAATAACAAAAAAAGTAAAAATGTCATCAGCAATGAAATACCACCAAATGAAAGCTCTATTAGTGAGAAGAAAAGGAGGTAAAATTCATTTGGGTGGTAAGTTGCATGACCGAGCAATAAACGGTGAAAGTAGTGTAGGTCAGAAGTGTAAAAAGTGGCCTGGTCTTTAAGGGTGTTTAAGCCATAGGGGCTGAGGTGGTTAAGCTTTAAGAGAATACTGGTCAAAAAGTAAAAAAAATAATTGCCTATTCTCGTGATGCTAGGCAATGAAACTGAATATTCCTCCATGCAGCAGTTGTCCTTTATTGTACTTTGTCTTAAGCACTTTTCTTGGTGGAGTTGTTGCATGCCTGTGCTAGGTATGGAAACCTATGGCAAGTCAGCGTGGGACAGATTTCCTAAGCCTGTAAATAATGTAAACTTAGATCGGCTGTCTAGACCTGCACAGGGGGTCAGGCTGATGATAAAGGGTGGTGCAGGAATAGACACTTCTGTCTAACTCTATACTAGGGATGCCCAACCTGCGGCCCTCCAGTCGTTGCAAAACTACAACTCCTGGCATGCCTGGACAGCCTACAGCTATTAAGGCATCATGGGAGTTGTAGTTTTGCAACAGCTGGAGGGCCGTAGGTTGAGCATCCCTGCTTATACACACTGGTTACTGCAGCTCCGTCCTCTACACCTTCAGAGTTCTCGGACCAGAGATAACCTGAAACAGCTGATCGGTGGGAGTGCAGGGTGTGAGACCCTCGGCGTTCAGATATTGATGGCCTATCCTTAGGACAGGCCATCAATATAAAAATCCTGGACAACTTTAAAGATACCCTAAAATTTTTCTAGGCAAGTCGTGTCAGTAAAATATGTCATTTTCCGCCATCATTAGATATTTAACGAGACGCATTACGGACACCAAGCAACCTAGAGAAGCGCTGATGCTCGGCTGCAGCTCCAGAAGCACCTACTAATATATCGCCACATTGCATTTTCGCTCGGCCTGGTGCAGCCAGCTCTTTCCCGTCCCAGTTATATTTTATGACTGCGGTGTGCCTCATATGGAACGTCTCCGAGTGTTCTTGGAAACTGTAAAGCTAAACGCCCATACATAATGTATATACACGAGCACCACATGTGTTTCATGGTTACCCCCAGGGTAAGGCATCTTAAACATTTACAATTTCATGTTCTGTTCGATCGCTGAGTAGCAGTAAAATAAACTATTATAGCAAATACTATTTACAATTACTGTGGAAAGGGAGATGGAACAGATTTACAGGGGTTGTCTGAATAAATAAAAAAGGTCAAATGCAGGGAAAGTATTAAATAATAAAGAAGTAAGCGCTGACGCTCCAATTCTGCCAGGCTTTGTTTACCTGACTGCAGTGGTGATGTGTCCTCGTCTATGTATACTGGATGTGACTGCAGCAGCCAATCACTGGCCTGAGCAGTATTGTGCTGTATATCACTGAGGCCTGCACCTCTTCATAAGTTTGGGATATAGGTCTAAAACGCCGGTCTTAATAAACGACCCCCATTGTCTGTAAGGCTGCAAAAAGACATCTGTCCATCCAATTTAGCCTACAGTCCTGCAAAGTTGATCCAGATGAAGGCAAAAGACCCTGTGAGGTAGAAGCCAATTTTCCTCATTTTAGGGGACAAAAAAATTCCTTCCCAACTCCAGTCAGGCAATAATAACTCACTGGATCAACGACCCTTCTTCAGAAAACTACTAACTATAGCCTGTAATATTATTACACTCCAGAAACACATCCAGGCCCCTCTTGAACTCTTTTAGTGAACTCAACATCACCACCTCCTCAGGCAGAGAGCTCCATAGTCTCACTGCTCTTACCGTAAAGAATCCTCTTCTATGTTGATGGAGAAACCTTTTTTCCTCCAGACGTAGAGGATGTCCTCAAATGACCATTTTACTATATGGGGCTCGGATACTATATTTCCTATAGCATCCCTATGGTTAGGTACGACCCATAGAAGTCTGTGGGCATTATTTTATGGCTCTTTACAACTCGAGAGTTGTAATGACACCTAGTAGGCGCCGTGTGCGTAAGCTTTAAGGGTAGGTTCACTCCTCCATTTAACTGATCCAGCAGACTGTTTTGTTAGAGAACAGCCTGCTAGAGTTCACCAGATACTGCAGTTCACTGCCAGACCCCTATGACGGAATCCAGACACTTTTTGATGAAAAGCCATCTTTCAGCCAGACAAAAAACGTTGCATGCACCGCCTTTCGTCTTACCGAAAGTCGGCAATTATGCCGGAAAGAGGCCGGATCCCTACCTTATCCCATTCTCGGTCCAAAGGAGTCCGGGCGTGAACAAGCAGTATCCAGCTAGGCCCAATCCCGTGAATTCCAGCAGGCTGTTCTTTGCTGGGTCAGTTAAGCGGAGTGTTGACCTACCCTTACAGTAAACTAAACTTCTCAGGCGCTCGGCAGGTTCTGCTCCTGAACATCAGTTTCTTGTCTCTTTATGCTGCAGCAGGAAGATGTTGACACCTCATAAATAAGTTATGATCATTCTTCCTGCCTGTAGGCCTGATTATTGAGATAAATGAACCGTCGTTTTACTCTTTAATGCAGAGCTTTCCGGGTCTTTGTCCCATTGATAAATGAAGACAAGTTTGGACAAAATCTGTGTGGTTTGCACTAACGTAGAACTTTAGAATTGCTAAAATATAGAAGTAAAAGACAAGCTCTTTCTTCTCGCTCTACAAATGTCCAAACTGCTTTGTTATGTTTTTTTGCCCCAGAATCTACAGTATTGGTAGTTTATCTAGTCGTGTGTGTATTGATATACAGCTTATGGCGTTCCTTCTTAAAGGGAGCCTGTCAGCAGGTTTGTCCATAGCAAACCAATCAATAGTGGCTGGTAGGGCTTAAAGAGACTATTAAAACATACCATAGTTAGGCCTCATGCACATGAACGTATTTTCTTTCCGTGTCCGTTCCATTTTATTTATTTTTTGCAGACCGTATGCAGAACCATTCATTTCAATGGGTCCGCAAAAAAAACTGAAGTTACTCCGTGTGCTATCCGTTTCCGTATGTCTGTTCCGCAAAAAGAATAAACATGTCCTATTATTGTCCGCATTACGGACAAGGATAGTACTGTTCTATCAGGGGCCAGCTGTTCTGTTCCTCAAAATACGGAATGCACACGGACGTCATCCGTATTTTTTGTGGACCGCAAAATACATACGGTCGTGTGCATGAGCCCTTATGGTAATCCTATACTGCATTCTATTATTCTAATGAGATTTTATGTGCACTGAGGGGCGGGCACTGTGCCACAATTTCGGCGCATCCGCTGTACAACATCTCGTTCCTGCCCAGGAGAGAAGAACTGTACTGTGCATGCTCTAAAATTGTGGTGCTCTGTTCAGGTGACAGACAAGAGCCGGATTCTGATGCCTGACCCTACTGAAGAGACAGTGGTATATTAGGAATTATCTTTCAGGCAATGCTCCATGGAGAAAAAAGGATGCAAATTAGCTCATACCACCCAAACCAGAGACGCCCATCTGTAGACGTCCGTGTTTCAGAACGGGGGATAGGAGCAATAAAGGCAAAAAATATAAAAATACATTACAAAATTTCAGCCACCTTCATAAAGGATTATTTTATGGGATGTTGATGCAAACTGGAAAAGCCCTTTAAGGTGCCACATGAACCAAATTTTGAGTGAGATTGTACCCTAAATAAGCTCCTAGTATAGAAAGTGATTTCCAGCTGATCTTTCTGCCTGTCATATGTACAGTAAGGGCTTGTTTATTTTCTGCAATCTTTAGTTCTTATTTTGGTATGACGTTTTTGGATGCTTTGGAACCAATTATAAGTTTTCCATAGAGCTACGGTCTCAAGTTACCATATTTTCACTTTATAATGGTCGCCCTGGAGCCACTTACAAAAGAAAATGTCCTAAAAGGCCATAAACTGTTATAGATGATCATCAGAAAATGAACTATTATTTAAATCCAGTTTTTATGTTAAATTCCCCCCTCCCCCCAATATATTTAACTTTTTCTTTTACTCCAGAAAAGTTGCATGGGAGGAATGATAAATTTCCTCCCAAAGTTAGAGGATTTGGGGGGGATGTTGTTTCAAATTTCGCATATTTTAAGAAAATTCAGCAGTTTTTACTCTGGACACTAAGCCTCATAATAGGCAAAGAAATCCTGTTCTGTAGAGATTACTTTGCCATCATTAAAGACAGGATTGAGGATATCACCTACATTTCAATAAAAGTTATGGGACAGCTCACCTTCTCTCCCTCCCTGCACAATGACCCATGCAAAGATCACAGAGCATATGTAGAAATCTGTCCCATATAAGTCAATGAACATCTCCAGTCTACAGATTCCTACATATAAGTAACACATGACCTATGTTTCAATCTAAGTTATGGGACAGCTCACCTTCTCCCCCTCCCTGCACAATGACCCATGCAAAGATCACAGAGCATATGTAGAAAGCTTTCTGATGCGAGTCAATAAACAGCTCCAGTCTACAGGCTCATATATATATATATATATATACATACATACATATATCCACACAGTATATATATAAAACACACGGTCCACATTTCAATAAAAGTTATGGGACAGCTCACCTCCTCCCTGCACAATGAGTCATGCCAAGATCCCAGAACATATGTAGAAAACTTTCTCATATAAGTCAATCTCCAGTCTACAGGTTCCTATGGTCTATGTAGCTGCTGTAAAGTAAATCTCTAGCTTCTGTCAATGCAGTTCAGGCAAGATGGCCGTCGCCATAATCATGTACAGACAATAGAATATACATAAACAAACTACATAAAATAACATAAAATAAAAACAGATTAGAAAAAAAGAATATGTATTAGGATGTAGTTTTAGTTTGCAAAAAAAAAAGTTGTGGCACATAAAACTTTAACAGTATTTATGCATTACCCCAGCTCTGCTTGTATGGGCTATGTAAGCAATGAAGACAGTCCATGGAACATACATTGACTGCAGCCACCTGATTTACCTGCTTGAGGAGAGTAGCCATGCTCCTTCTCTTTGTTTAAACCCTTAGGGCTGCAGTTTATTCCTAGAGTCACTCTCCCCATGCAGGTGCCACCAGTAGGCTTGAGCGAATCGACCTTTGGATCATAGATTCGAAGTCGATTCGTTCAAATACTTCCATTTTAATGCTGTTTCCGTACAGCATTAAAATGCATTGGCTCCGTGGAGCCAAAGTTCGTTTTACCCGGAGTCGCGTGAGACTTCTTTGAATTCCTACTGGATTCCTATCTGCGTATTTGAAAACAATTTAAAATAGCAAAGTGGGCTTTGGTACTGGCTGGTACCTTGGTACCAAAGCCCACTTCGGATTCCTATTTTAAATTGTTTTTAAATACGCAGATAGCAATACTGTAGGAATTCACCCAAGCCTCACGCAACTTCAGGCGAGAGGAACTTTGGCTCCACGGAGCCAATACATTTTAATGCTGTACGGAAACAGCCTTAAAATGGAAGTATTTCAACGACTCGACTTTGGATCTATGATCTGAAGGACGATTCGCTCAAACCTAGCCACCATTCATTCCATGCCTGGCTCTGTTCTTCATTTCCACCACTCCACAAGCTCTGCTCCGCCAACTGGCATACCTAATGTGTATTACACTGGGTCATGAAGGGTGGCAT
Source organism: Bufo bufo (assembly GCF_905171765.1). Classification (NCBI taxonomy): domain Eukaryota; kingdom Metazoa; phylum Chordata; class Amphibia; order Anura; family Bufonidae; genus Bufo; species Bufo bufo. Next base: position 39,367,373 of record NC_053394.1, read on the forward strand.
ATGTATGTAATAAAGGCAGTAAGAGCACATGAGAGGGGACAGTGCACACAAGTCCTGCAACTTGCTATACGCCACATTTTGAGGTACCACATACATACCTGCATGTTTCGGAGAGATGGTTTTGCTGGAAGAGGTCGAGCAGGCACGTTTTTCTGGATGGGATAAGGTGGACATTGTGGTTTCTGGTGGACATTGCTCTCAGGGGATTCAAGTATTCCTATTGGATAACTAATGTCCACCGGTGGATAACAATGTAGTCTGTGCAGTTTTCCGTTCTGCAGATGACAAAGTCATTGATGGAAAAGCGTTGTCCTTTGTACAAACATCGTACAAGAGGTGCATAATAAGATGGCGGTTCCAAAGATGGCAGTGTAACGGGGATGCCATAGGAATGAATGGGCTTGCAGCGCAACTCAACGTGACATGTGAATAGCAAAGAATCCAGTAGTGTTGCAGCCGCAGCAAATGTGCCAGTTCTGCTGCGACCCCATTCATTCCTATGGCATCCCCGCTACCGATCTTTGCTCACGTGGCAGCTTACATGGCCAAAATCGCTGTGTAGACGTACCCTTAGAGCTGTGGAAATGCAGACATGTTAGAAGTCAATGGAGTAAAAGATCAAATGTTACACAGCACATGTAGCCCTAGCCTTAGGGCTCATTCCGACGGCTGTATGAATGAGTCCGCATCCGTTCCGCAGTTTTTTTTTCAATGGGGCCGCAAAAGATGCGGACAGCACAACATGTGCTGTCCGAATCTGTGGTTCCGTTCCGCGACTCCACTGAAAATATAAAGCGTGTCTTATTCTTGTCTGAATAGGCATTTTCTACTATGATTGCGGACATGTGCGGTCGGCAAATTGCGGAATGCACATGGCCGGTATCCGTGTTTTGTGGATCCGCAAAGCACTACGGCCGTCTCAATGGGCCCTTATGCTGAGGATTTTCATTGCTGATTTCACCTTTTCGAAGCAAATAGTAAAATCTGTGTCAGATCGGCAGCATTTCCGTAAAAAAATCAACAACAAAAAACGCTGCAGAAAATCTGAAGCATTTCAGTCTTATGTAGACATCCTCCTAGGGCACGCACACACGGCAGTGTAGTTCAAGGTCCCTTTAGACAGGACAAATCAAAAAATTCCGTTCCTTCCGACCATGGCTTGCTCATCAGCGGTGGAGACCACTGCAATTTCATGGAGTGATCTCCTCCGCAGTATAAGGAATAGCGATCACTAATGCCATCCTTCGTCCCCAGACCGACTCCTTGTTTGCCGGCAGCAGAGCGTGTTTAGAGCGTGTCGGCAAATAATAATTTATACGCCTACACAAATGATTCAATTACCCGACAAACGAGCGTTTCACTTGTTCATCAGGTAATCGGCGTCACCTTTACACCGCCAGATAATCGCTAACAAGCATTCTTATGAACGCTCGATTATCTGGCGGATTCTCAGCCAGTGTAAAGGGCCCTTTATGCAGATTTTCTACATGGATTTTTATGCAGATTTCATTGTGTTCTGGCACCAAATCCACACCTAAATTTGCATGTGCTACTTACAGATTTTTTAGCGGATTTGCCCTAGATCTCACCCTTTGAAAATCTGCATGTAGCCTTAGGGCAGTGATGGCTAACCCCCGGCACTCCAGCTGAGGTGAGACTACGACTCCCAGCATGCTCCATTCATTTCTATGGAGTCCTGAGAACGGCCAAGCAAGTGTGCATCTTGGGAGTTGTAGTTTTACCACAGCTGGAGTGCCGGAGGTTAGCCATCACAGCCTCAAACTCTGCGGGTTTGAAAACAGAAATTCTGCATGAATTTTCATGCGTATTTCTATGCATTTCCACACCAAATCCGCACCAATTCGTGGGTATTTTGTTGCGGTTTTGTCCCAAATCTTACCCTTTACATTGCAATCCACTCATCTGTGTAATCTCATTCACTGTGCTGGTACTGTATTAGGGCTCATGCACACAACTCTTGTTTTTGTCCACATCCGATCCGCATTTTTTGCAGGTCAGTATCAGACCCATCCGATTCAGTGGGGCAGCATAAGATGCAGACAGTGCGCAGTGTACTGTCCCGCATCCGTTTGTCCGTTCTGTGGCGTCAGCAAAAATATAGAACATGTCCTATTCTTGTCAGCATTACGGACAAGGGTTGAACTGTTCTATTATGGCTTGGACGTTCCGTTCCGCAAAATGCAGAACGCCCACAGCGGGTATCCAGGTTTTGCAGATTCGCCATTTTCAGGCTGCAAAACGGCAACGGCTGTGTGCATGAGTCCTTATGTTGTGGTTTTTCCACTTAAAAATCCGCTTGGGGGAAAAAGAAAAAAAAAACACACAATTCGCAACGCGTGAGAGCCTTACGGTGCCTTCACCCGCTGCAGATTATGTTGCAGAACATTTCTGTGCCTGAAAATCCGTTCCATTCGTCTGAAATTGAATGGGGTTGTATTGGCTGGAAGCACATGGATTTCTGCAAGATCCAGTTAGAGGGATGGAAACGATTTTAAAGTCGCAGGAATTTTCGGCGACAAAATCTGCCGCGTGTATAGGCACTATTAGGGTGCATTCACACAGTCAGGGCTCATGCACACCACTGTATGTATTTTGCAGTCCGCAAAACACGGATCCACAAAAAAAAAAAAGAAAAAAGGATGACATTCCTGTAACATCTGTGTTACATCTGTATTTTTTTACGGATCCGTTGTAACAATGCCTGTCCTTGTCCGCAAAAGGGACAAGAATAGGACATGTTCTATTTTTTAGGACATGTGGAAACGGAACGCACACTGAGTTATTTCAGTTTTTTGCAGCCCCATTGAAATGAATGGTTCTGCATTCGGGCCACAAAAAAACGGAACGGACACGGATGAAAATACATCTGTGTGCATGAGTCCTCATATTGTGATTTTTATTTATTTTTGCTTCAGATTTGAGAAAACTGATAATTTATCGAAGCTGTTAAAAATACTGCAATAATTTTTAATCGGAGGATTGCGCTAATTGGTTTTCTGTGACCAGTTTTTGGTCATGTGACATTCCAGATTATCAGCAGCCATGTAGCACAAAGCCTCAGAGCACTGACTACAGATAGAATCACGTACAGTATATACTGTATATATATATATAATCCTTCCAGCCGTGCGTTTAGTTGATTTTTTATAGACCGCCACTTGGATATTACATGACAAATAGCAGCAATAAGTATGGAGGTCTCACTCACCTCCTGGACCTGCGAGGACTGTTTGCACAGCTTTGCGCTATATTCTTGATTAACTTCATTTGAGCGGCCGGCTCTTGATGGACTCGCTGACCTGCAATATAAATAATTGAATAAAACACAGAAGAGCTTCAGTCTGGAATGACACGGCGAAGGGTCTCTTCATTTTTATTCACCATGGCAAACAACGGGAGTAAAAATGATCAAATACTCTTGCAGGACTGAAAATAAATATTGATTTTTTTTTGGAAGCCACTAGCCTGGTAAATTAGCTTCTGCAATCTGTGGAAATAACACCCAGGAGACTGTTCTAATGAATCCTGGCCAATAAAGGTCTCATAGATGGAGGCAACAGTTCAGCTGACTAGGTTTCCGTCAAGGGTTACACAGATAGCTGCGACTGGAGCAATTCCAAACAAAAATATATATTTTTTGCAGTTTGTTTTATTGCAAATTGATCCAATGTTGGTCGTTCTTCAAATTTGTTCCCATTTTATATTGGAAATGTGAGGCGTCCAGTATAAATTTGTGGCTTACAAATTAAAGAGGACCTTTCACCGATCCTGACATTGTGAACTAAGTATCATGACATATACAGCGGCGCCCAGGGATCTCACTGCACTTACTATTATCCCTGGGCGCCGCTCCGTTCTCCCGTTATGTCCTCCGGTATGTTCGGGGACTTGGTTATAGTAGGCGGAGTCTGCCCTTGTTCTGCTGGGCGTCTCCTTCTCCTAGGCTGTGAGCTCTGCGATGCGATTGGCCAGCGCTACAGCCTAGGAGAAGGAGACGCCCAGCAGAACAAGGGCAGACTCCGCCTACTATAACCAAGTCCCCGAACATACCGGAGGACATAATGGGAGAACGGAGCAGCGCCCAGGGATAATAGTAAGTGCAGTGAGATCCCTGGGCGCCGCTGTATATGTCATGATACTTAGTTCACAATGTCAGGATCGGTGAAAGGTTCTCTTTAAGGCCAGCCTGATGCTCGTTGGCAAAAAGCTAATTTTTTTAAATCTTTTAGAACAAGTTCATAAATATGTCTAAAAGGTAACATTGCCTCTAAAAGGCTATTCCCACAGGATAATAATAATAATAATAAACTTTATTTCTATAGCTCCAATATATTCCGCAGCGCTTTACAATTCAGGGGTATGATATCTCAGAAGTTACCGATACATCGTGGCTCGTTGTGCTATGCCAGCCCGTCTGTTTCTGTAGTCCTGACAATATCTGCATCCATGAAGGAAGAGTTTGGGGAGGGGGGGGGCAGGGTGTCCTGGGATGGGGCACACCCAGTTGGCTAGCATCAACCACTAATTCTTCATAAATCAAGCACACACTTTAGCATAGTAATATCTAAAGTGGTTTAAAGGGAAAATGGAAAAGATGGCAAAAACATGAGAATCGTGAATTTGAGGACTCCTTAGGTTAAATGGAGTCTGTCACCAGTTTGACCCCTGGCAGAGGTAGATAGGGGAGGGGTAAAAGTACATACACTACCTGGGTGGATGCCCATTCTTCTTGCATGACCTAGGCAAAAGCGTTTTAATGCTCCCATTACTGGAATTGCAAATGCCATGGGGAGAGTTCCTAAGTGCAGTGTCACAAGCTCTCTGCCCCCGTTAGACCACCACCGTGGCACTTGTGATTGCATTACCGTGGCCTTAAAGGACATCTGTAAGCAGATCTGTACCTATGACACTGGCTGACCTGTTACTTGTGCGCTTGGCAGCTGAAGACATCTGTGTTGGTCCCATGTTCATATGTGTCCGCATTGCTGAGAAAATGATGTTTTAATATGTGCAAATGAGCCTCTAGGAGCAACGGGGGCGTTACCATTACACCTACAGGCTCAGTTCTCTGCAACTGCTGCGCCTTCTGCACTTTGATTCACAGGACCAGGCAGTGTAAACATGATTATGGCCTTGTCAATCAGGGTGCAGCAGTTTCATAGAGAGCAGAGCCTCTAGGTGTAACGGCAACGCCCCCGTTGCTCCTAGATCCTCATTTGCATATATTAAAACATCATTTTTCTCAGCAATGCGGGCACATAGGAACATGGGACCAACACAGATGCCTTCATCTGCTAAGCGCCCATGTAACAGGTCAGCCAGTTTTTATAGGTACAAACTTGATGACAGATGTCCTTTTAAAATGTTTCCACCTTGGTCATGCTAGAAGCATGAGCACCCACCAAGACGTGTTTAAACTGCTTTACCTCTTACTTGTCTACCTCTGTCAGCAGTTTTGAGAGGTCTAAACTGCTGACAGACCCCTTTTAACCAGACAGACAATATCGTTATACAAAGGTATTTTGGACGTTTTGGGATGGAGAAGGCTTCAGACAACCATCAGATTTCTTCCACCACGCCTGAACTCCCCCTTCAACTGAAGCAAATCTAATTCTTAATTCTTTAATTACAAATTAAATAACAGATGATATCTTATGGCTCACATCTTTATAAGAAAATTCATGTCCTTGCAGGACAATGACCGGCTGTCTACATCCAAATTCCATGTGCCACCGACTTACAACACTGAAGTACAATCAGATCAATGGCCTGGAGGAGACAACTATAGGCTGAGGCCTCGACATTAATGAGAAGCTGTAGGATCGTTTGCAAATTCTTAAAATTCAGTAATTGTTGCCAAAGTACTTCTACAAATATCAGGGTTTTTATTAATCTCTGGTTCAGATTCCCATATAAATCTGTTTAATACCAATGGAGAAAGTAAAATGCAGCCATGAAGGATCTTCTAAACCAGCATTCCCAGCAGTGGTACCACACACTGCCTGTGGATATATGCAGATTGGGTGAGTCACCGCAAGTTGGTGACATGCACAGTACGAAAAAAGCCTGGCATCAGGAAACTGCTGCGTTACATACGGTACAATGCCATGACACTGACTATGTACTGTACATGCCAGGGCCCTGAAGACAAGAGAAGCCTTAAGAGGTCTGGTCCTGGTCATAGAAAATTGTGGTGTTCTTAGGTGTGATCTTAGGTCTAATTAGTTTAGAAGCCTGATTAATTTAGGAGTCTGATCTGGAGTCTGACTAATTTAGCAATTAGATTAATTTAGCATTTGATACGGAGTTTGATTCATTTAGTGGTCTGACCTTGGGTTTGAATTTAGGTATCTGATCTGGTGTCTTCAATTAATGGTCTGGTGTGGTCTCTGAGGAAATCTTGGGGTCTGATCTGGGATGCAATTAATTTAGGGGCCTAATTAATTTAGCGTTCTGATCTGAAGTTTGACTAATTTAGGGGTTTGATTAATTTAGCACCTGATCTGAGGTTTGATTAATTACGGGTCTAACCAAGGGTTTCATTAATTTAAGGGTCTCATCTTGGATTTGATTAGTTTAGAGGTTTGATCTTGGGCCTTAATTAATTTTGAGGTTTGGGCTAGTGTCTGAAATTTTGGGGTCTGATTTAAATTAGGGGTTTGGTGTGAGCTCTGGATTATTTGTCTGAATAATTTATGGGTTTGATTAATTTAACTTCAGATCTGGAGTTTAACTAATTCAGAGGTCTAAGCTTGAGTTTGTTTAATTTAGGAGTCTGATCGTGGTGTTGATTAATTTTTAGAGATCTGGTCTTGGGTCTGATTAATTTGGGGGTCTGATCTTGGGTTTGATGAATTTAGGAGTCTGATCTTGGGTCTTAAGTAAATTTGGGGGTCTGGCCTGTGGTCTTAAATTGTGGGTCTGAATTAAATTCAGAGCTTGGTGCAGGCTCTAACTTAAAAGGGTTTTCAGAGATTTTAATACTGATCGATGGGGGTCTGACACCCGGGACCCCCACTGATCAGCTGTTTGAGATGGCAGCGGCACTTGCAGTAGTACAGTGGCCTTTTCTTAGATTTTTCTAGGCCAGTGACACATTCATTGGTCACGTGGCCTAGGTGCAGCTCAGCACTATAGAAGTGAATGAGGCTGAGCGCGATACCAAGCACAGCCACTATACGGTGTACGGCGCTGTGCTTGGTAAGCAGAGAGAAAGCAGCAGTGCTCACGGGAGTCCCGATGCCTTCTCAAACAGCTGATCTGTGGAGGTCCTGTGTGTCGGACATCCACCGATCAGATATTTATTACCTGTCCTGAGGATAGGTCATCAGTATTAAAATCTCAGAAAACCCCTTTAATTTAGAGATCTGGGGTCTAAATTAATATTGCAGTATGGATTTTTCATTTAGTTTGGGGTCTGATGTTTAGAATCTGAATTCATTTGGGGGTCTTGCAGCATTACAGTTGCATCATTTAAATCTGGAACATTACAGTCTGCAGATGTGTTAATGCTAGTATGAGGAAACCACTTTTGTAAAATAATTTATTGGTAGGGGTCGAGAGATAAGATATTTTTCCAGAGGTTCCCTGAGGCCAAAAAGTCTGGGAAACCCTGTCCGTTCTAAAACTGGAATCAGCAGGACCATCCAGGAATGTAAAACTCCTATCCCAACAGAATTGATCTATCACTATCAGGAAGACAATATCATATGCAGATTGACACAGGAACACGAGTTACACGATCTTCCTTCTTGTGACACAAATGACAGGACTGTGGAAAAGACATGTCGGTGGCATTATAGTGGTTGGTACTGGAGAATATGTGGCTGGTATTTAGGCCACTGGGAATTAAAAAAAACATTGTAGTCTTTAAGATGTAAGACTGGAAGAACTTCTATAGGCCCACAAACCAGGCTGAAGTTACTTTTAGTCATTAGACATTTGTTGGAGGAGATCCTGCAAACCAGCCCAATGTTGGCTTGTTGACATCTGCTGAGACTTTTGATAGAAACATTTAGCAGCTTTTTACCTCCATAGAATATATAGAATTGCTTGACTGAGCCAAAAGTCCCTGTTAATGAGGGATCCAGGTATCTCAAATGTTGGTCAAGATCCTCCGAGGTTTGTTTACACCTTTGTGGCCTTGTTATATGGATACTTCTGAACCTCCACTTTCCACCATTGCCATTAAATACAGACCTGTAGGCACTCTATGGCCCACTGTATGGTGCCTCCATGAGGCACCGTATTCTTCCCATAAATCAATTTCTTGGAGCAAATAACCAAAGGAAGATGCCTCCATTTTTTCTTGCAAACTTTCATGCAATCTTTGAGACCTAGACTTCCTTGTTCCACCGTATAAAACTGGTGACATGTGGAATTCTTTGGACACCATATTATGGATCCATACGAGCATACTGTAAGTGTATTTCTTGTCCGTTAGCTGACAAGTACTATGATAGCAGTCTTCAAACAGAAATGACCGGAAAAATCTAAAAGGGGTTGTCCGGCCTAGGACAGGTGTTTTCTTTTTAATGGGGCACAGGTTAGGAGTGGACCATTGTGGTTGTCAGCTCCTAGGCCAGACAATCCCATTAAGCCCCATCTGCTGCATCCAATGATTTTATTACCTTGGAAATAAACATTTTATTTTAAGATGAAACGCCTGCAGAGCCATTAATAATGACTAATATGTGTTTGTGTACCTAATGGTAAGCACAGAGCAGAATTTTCACATATACAGTCAGGTGCATAAATATTGGGACATCGACACAATTCTAACATTTTTGGCTCTATACACCACCACAAGGGATTTGAAATAAAACAAACAAGATGTGCTTTAACTGCAGACTGTCAGTTTTAATTTGAGGGTATTTACATCCAAATCAGGTGAACGGTGTAGGAATTACAACAGTTTGCATATGTGCCTCCCACTTGTTAAGGAACCAAAAGTAATGGGACAGAATAATAATTATAAATCAAACTTTCACTTTTTAATACTTGGTTGCAATCCTTTGCAGTCAATTACAGCCTGAAGTCTGGAACGCATAGACATCACCAGACGCTGGGTTTCATCCCTGGTGATGCTCTGCCAGGCCTCTACTGCAACTGTCTTCAGTTCCTGCTTGTTCTTGGGGCATTTTCCCTTCAGTTTTGTCTTCAACAAGTGAAATGCATGCTCAATCGGATTCAGGTCAGGTGATTGACTTGGCCATTGCATAACATTTCACTTCTTTCCCTTAAAAAAACTCTTTGGTTGCTTTTGCAGTATGCTTTGGGTCATTGTCCATCTGCACTGTGAAGCACCGTCCAATGAGTTCTGAAGCATTTGGCTGAATATGAGCAGATAATATTGCCCGAAACACTTCAGAATTCATCCTGCTGCTTTTGTCAGCAGTCACATCATCAATAAATACAAGAGAACCAGTTCCATTGGCAGCCATACATGCCCACGCCATGACACTACCACCACCATGCTTCACTGATGAGGTGGTATGCTTAGGATCATGAGCAGTTCCTTTCCTTCTCTATACTCTTCTCTTCCCATCACTCTGGTACAAGTTGATCTTGGTCTCCTCTGTCCATAGGATGTTGTTCCAGAACTATGAAGGCTTTTTTAGATGTCGTTTGGCAAACTCAAATCTGGCCTTCCTGTTTTTGAGGCTCACCAACGGTTTACATCTTGTGGTGAACCCTCTGTATTCACTCTGGTGAAGTCTTCTCTTGATTGTTGACTTTGACACACATACACCTACCTCCTGGAGAGTGTTCTTGATCTGGCCAACTGTTGTGAAGGGCGTTTTCTTCACCAGGGAAAGAATTCTTCGGACATCCACCACAGTTGTTTTCCGTGGTCTACCGGGTCTTTTGGTGTTGCTGAGATCACCGATGCGTTCCTTCTTTTTAAGAATGTTCCAAACAGTTGTTTTGGTCACACCTAATGTTATTGCTCTCTCTCTGATGGGTTTGTTTTGTTTTTTCAGCCTAATGATGGCTTGCTTCACTGATAGTGACTGATCTTTGGATCTCATCTTGAGAGTTGACAGCCACAGATTCCAAATGCAAATAGCACACTTGAAATGAACTCTGGACCTTTTATCTGCTCATTGTAATTGGGATAATGAGGGAATAACACACATCTGGCCATGGAAGAGCTGAGAAGCCAATTGTCCCATTACCTTTGGTTCCTTAACAAGTGGGAGGCACATATGCAAAGTGTTGCAATTCCTACACTGTTCACCTGATTTGGATGTAAATACCCTCAAATTAAAGCTGACAGTCTGCAGTTAAAGCACATCTTATTCGTTTCATTTCAAATCCATTGTGGTGGTGTATAGAGCCAAAAATGTTAGAATTGTGTCGATGTCCCAATATTTATGGACCTGACTGTATGTGTCTGCATACAGTGCAAATAAAAAAATCACACAGCAGACTACCATGTTTTTGAAGAGGAAAAATCACCTCCTACAAGAAAACCTGCCATAACATATGTTTCTCCTCGCAGAATAAAATGTGCCTAACTGTCTGCCTTCTGTGCGGTCTCCCTCAAATCCTATTGTAATTCAATTACTACTTGCCACTTAAGCTGGCAAGGCCTTTTGCACGGCATATGAAGTCCCAAAGAGACAGTGTTAGGCTTCTTTCACACCTGTGGCCGGGCGTTGCGGCCGGCGGTTCCAGGAGACAATGCTGTGAATCGGCTGGATAACAACCGCGGATAACAACCACACGCAGCGGTATTTGTCCAGCCGAGTCACAACTCCCAGCATATTTTCCACATAGCAGTCAAGTCTCTGCCAGACCCCATTATAGTCAATGGGGTCGGCGAAAATTGTGGTACTGTCTGGCAATGCTGGATCCAGAGAGCTCCAGCAGGCTGGAAGTCTTGCTGACAGTGTGAAAGTAGCCTTACAGATCCATAGACTAGAACAAGACCCGGTCGCCCTGCAGTACGTCGTCTTTACAGAGGAAAGATGCTACATCCATTGTGAAATGGGGTGTCCCTGTAACTGCTGGCAGTGAATGGATTTCCTACTTACAGGGGAAGAGGTAACTGCTTTAAATACTTCCTTGGGAAGGACTGCTCTGACTTGTGGGGAAGTGTAGTCACTGCTGTGACTACTGGGGAAGTGTAGGCACTGCTGTGACTACTGGGGAAGTGGAGGCACTGCTGTGACTACTGGGGAAGTGGAGGCACTGCTGTGACTACTGGGGAAGTGGAGGCACTGCTGTGACTACTGGGGAAGTGGAGGCACTGCTGGGACTACTGGTGAAGTGGCGGCACTGCTGTGACTACTGGGGAAGTGGAGGCACTGCTGTGACTACTGGGGAAGTGGAGGCACTGCTGGGACTACTGGGGAAGTGGCGGCACTGCTGGGACTACTGGGGAAGTGGCAGCACTGCTGTGACTACTGGGGAAGTGGCGGCACTGCTGGGACTACTGGGGAAGTGGAGGCACTGCTGTGACTACTGGGGAAGTGTAGGCCCTGCTGTGACTACTGGGGAAGTGGAGGCACTGCTGTGACTACTGGGGAAGTGGAGGCACTGCTGGGACTACTGGGGAAGTGACGGCACTGCTGGGACTACTGGGGAAGTGTCAGCACTGCTGGGACTATTGGGGAAGTGGAGACACTGCTGTGACTAATGGGGAAATGAAGGCACTGTTGGGACTAATGGGGAAGTGGAGGCACTGCTGTGACTACTGGGGAAGTGGAGGCACTGCTGTTACAACTGGGGAAGAGGAGGCACTGCTGGGACTAATAGGGAAGTGGAGGCACTGCTGTGACTACTGGGGAAGGGGTTTTCCAGGATTTTAATATTGATGACCTATCCTCAGGATAGGTCATCAATATCAGATCGGTGGGGCTTTCGACACCCGGCACTCCCGCTGATCAGCTGTTTGAATAGAAGGCTGCGCTTGTGCAAGCGCTGCCTTCCCTTCATTGTTTACCTGCTTGCTGTGAAAATGTGTACTTATAAGCCGTCCCATTCACATCTATGGGACGTCTCCTTCCTATACAGGTATATACTACAGAGCCGCCGCATAGAAGTGAAAGGGACGGCTTTTACTTACACTGCTCACCGCTGCGATGTTGACGGCGATAAGATAATCAATGAAGGGAAAGCTTTGCTGGCACAAGCGCAGTCTTCTCTTCAAACAGCTGATAGGCGGGGGTGCCTGGTGTCGGTCCCCTACCTATCTGATATTGATGACCTATCCTGAGTATAGGTCATCAATATTAATATCCTGGAAAACCCCTTTAAGTTTGCTCTATTCTGACTACTGGGGGGCAGGTACAAAACTCTTGTATTGTAGGCTCACACATCGCTGTTTGCAGTGTGAACAGGGCCCCACAGTGAGTCTCTGTCCCTAACTTTTAAAACTTGCTCCTAAACCTGGCAAATATTTGTTCAGGTCTGCCATAGACGCACTGGAGGACTTTACTAAGCCATTTATACCGGTTTTCAGGCATATACAAATTATACATTTTTGCAGAAGCCACAATTTGCACCAAAGTTTCCACTTTTTATTGTTTTGCTGACACTTTTTAAAAGTGAAAAGTGTGTGTGGTGCAGAGGCAGGCCACATGACAGATGATTTACCACAATTTTGTGTGTTTGCGTGGGTTTCCTCCGGGTTCTCTGGTTTCCTCCCACACTTCAAAGACATACTGATAGGGACCTTAGATTGTAAGCCCCATTAGGGACAGTTAGATGCTAATGTCTGTAAAGCGTTGCAGAATATAGTAGTGCTATATACAGTACAGACCAAAAGTTTGGACACACCTTCTCATTCAAAGAGTTTTCTTTATTTTCATGACTATGAAGGCATCAAAACTATGAATTAACACATGTGGAATTATATACATAACAAACAAGTGTGAAACAACTGAAAATATGTCATATTCTAGGTTCTTCAAAATAGCCACCTTTTGCTTTGATTACTGCTTTGCACACTCTTGGCATTCTCTTGATGAGCTTCAAGAGGTAGTCCCCTGAAATGGTCTTCCAACAGTCTTGAAGGAGTTCCCAGAGATGCTTAGCACTTGTTGGCCCTTTTGCCTTCACTCTGCGGTCCAGCTCACCCAAAACCATCTCGATTGGGTTCAGGTCCGGTGACTGTGGAGGCCAGGTCATCTGGCGCAGCACCCCATCACTCTCCTTCATGGTCAAATAGCCCTTACTTTTAAAGTTTTCCCAATTTTTCGGCTGACTGACTGTCCTTCATTTCTTAAAGTAATGATGGCCACTCGTTTTTCTTTACTTAGCTGCTTTTTTCTTGCCATAAAACAAATTCTAACAGTCTATTAAGTAGGACTATCAGCTGTGTATCCACCTGACTTCTCCTCAACGCAACTGATGGTCCCAACCCCATTTATAAGGCAAGAAATCCCACTTATTAAACCTGACAGGGCACACCTGTGAAGTAAAAACCATTTCAGGGGACTACCTCTTGAAGCTCATCAAGAGAATGCCAAGAGTGTGCAAAGCAGTAATCAAAGCAAAAGGTGGCTACTTTGAAGAACCTAGAATATGACATATTTTCAGTTGTTTCACACTTGTTTGTTATGTATATAATTCCACATGTGTTAATTCATAGTTTTGATGCCTTCATAGTCATGAAAATAAAGAAAACTCTTTAAATGAGAAGGTGTGTCCAAACTTTTGGTCTGTACTGTAAGTGCATAGAATAAATAAATAGATTTACTTTCCGGTGCTCTCACAATCAAAAGATCCCTTAAGGACTAAAAATATCCAATACAATGCCATCCTTCCTAAGCACACATCCATGGTTACTTACCTTAATTTTTCTATGGTGGTCTTCTTATTTGCAAAAATCCATCTAAATACAGTCCTTCTTTTGAGGTATAGGATGAAGGCAGCAGCCATTATACAGAAGATCGTCACCAGCACTCCAATCACTAAACCTCTGTGATCTGTAAAACAAATGGTGTATTGTCATAATTATACGGTTTTCCAAAAATGAATTTCCAGTGAATAAAGGGTAAAGACGGATATTCTGTGCAGATAAGGTAGCTGCACAAGTATGTGTTCACATTATGGTTTCATATTCCGTATTTCTGGCATCTGTTTCAGCCATTTCTGTCTAAGATCCTTGCTGCATGAAAAAAAAAAAAGGTGCTGCATGCAGGATCTCAGACAGGAATGGCTCAAACGGATGCCAAGTGTGCATAACTGATGCTCAGGATTACGGATGAGCGAAACATCCGAAGTCGATTTGCATACTTCGTTCTAATTCTGTACGGAGCGGGAGCTCCGTACAGTATTAGAATGTATTGGCTCCGATGAGCCGAAGTTATTACTTAATAACTTCAGAAATCTATTTCTACTGTAAAAAAACATTTCCCGAACTCGGGTTCAGTTCCAAGTGGCATCTTGGAACCGAACCTGAGTTCAGGAAATGTTTTTTTTTACATAGAAATATATTCCCGAAGTTATATTGCGAAGTCTCGTGAGACTTCGCAAAGTAATAACTTCGGCTCATCGGAGCTAATGCATTCTAAGGGTACCTAACACTTGTGGCAATCCGGACGCAAACGGATCCGTCTGACAAATGCATTGAAATACCAGATCCGTCTCTCCGGTGTCATCCGGAAAAACGGATCCGATATAAATTTTTCTCATGCGCGGACTGGAAGAACGGATCCGTCAATGCGGCAATTTGAATGCACTAATACATTTCAACGGAAATTAATGCCGGTATTTGCAAGTGTTGAGAATTTTTGGCCGGAGAGAAAAATACAGCATGCTGCGGTATTTTCTCCAGCCAAAAAACGTAAGAGGGACTGAACTGATGCATCCTGAACGGATTGCTCTCCATTCAGAATGCATTAGGATAAAATTGGATCAGTTTTTTTCTGGTATTGAGCCCCTAGGACGGAACTCAATACCGGAAAAGAAAAACGCTAGTGTGAAAGTACCCTTATACTGTATGGAGCTCTTGCTCCGTACAGTATTAGAATGAAGTATTATGCTTCATCCGAAGTCGATTCGCTCATCCCTACTCAGGATCTGTTTTTCACAGGATCCTGTTTTTTTTTTTCTGACGGAAGCTGGAGATGATTGACTTATTCCAGCAGCAGATTTTGGGGGACTGTCTGGAAGCCTCTATAGAGATTAGATTGCTTTGGATCTTCTGGAAAGGCTGGGTCCATAAACAAAAATCTATTGTCTATTGTGTATGAAGAGTATAAACTAATGTAAAAAAGGTAACGTACCTGAAACTCTTACAGGTCCACTGTCCACACTACCACCATAACCTGGCCTGTCACAATATGGAGGTGCCCATTCAGCTTCACAGTGACAATTCTTCTTATTATTACAAACCTTGAACATAGCATCAAAAGTTAAGGTCATTTTTTTTTTACTATTAATACATACAGTATTTCAATGGCAGATATACAACATTTATCTTCATGCTGTTTTAAGGTGACCATATATTTTCAATAGCTGTTGGATTGGCCAACATCTATTCCTCCTGGCTCCCCCATACACCTGCCACCATCTTTGGATCATGTTCACTTGTACATATGGCATTTTGCTTGCTGTGTGGTATACATTGTTTTACTCAATTGGCCGAAGTTTATGCCAATCGGCAGTTCAGGGTCCATTAGTAGCTGGGTCACTGCATATGCTGTTTCGGGTGCATTTATTAATTAGTGTGCACCTCTTAATTTTGGTGCATCTTACTCTAACAGACTTATTAAGACATGAGGGAACACTTTTAGTCCACGTTCACATCTAATTTCTGCTCTAGATTTATAATGTATGCCAAAAGACCTCCCAACATATTTGATCAACGTGTCCATACTGGCTTCATTTGCCGAATGGAGGCCTATAGAGTGTGCTTTTGGCCTACGTCTGGCTGTTTCATGTCATATCCTGGCTAATGTTAATTATATACATCTGGAAGCCCCAGTGATGTCACTGCTCATGGACATTTATCACCAGAGCTTGTGCAGAGAGCTGTCTCTAGTGCCAGGTTAGCTCTTGCTGTCTCAAGAGTCACCACCTTTCCTTCAGGAACTCTCAGTCTGCTTGGTCGCATCCTCCCATCGTGTATATATCCTCCCATGCATTATCTCAGCACTACTTCATTGGTCTGCAACTTATATGTGTCCAGTTATTGGGAAACTACAATCCTCAGCACAGTGCAATGAGCCACTGAGGAGCAGGTGCAGAGGATGGGAGTGGTAGTGGCCCTGATAAGGTGCAGTGTCATGGTGTTTCTGGCACCAGATGATGAGGTTCCGTGGCTGGTTATGTGGCTTGAAGTTATTATGACTTGGTGGTTATTCTAGGTGATGAGTGTCAGGCCTGTTTTCCCTCACTGGCAGCAGGGTCTGTAATACTGAATTTTGCTGGTCATTCTTCTGAATGTATCTGCTGTAGCTTTTGGGAAAGCTATATCTCGATTCTTGTAATCTTCCTGGAGTAAGGGTCTCATAGGAGAATGATATCAGTCTCTTGGAGTAGGAGCTCATACATCAGCTTCCTATCTCCATTGTCTCAGCTTCTTATCTCCTTTCTGGCAGGAAGTAGGACCAGCCCACTCCTACCAAGAGGGGAGAAGAAGGATGGTTAACTCTGTTCCTGCCAACCATAGCTCTTCTGCTAGAGTACATGGCAGAACATAACATTACAATACAGATACCCTGAGGTCTGGGCTATAGCAACAGGCTTGGAGCTGGAATTCTACAAAAGCTGGACAGGTACAGACTGCAAATCATTGTGTTATCTAGATAAAATGTTGGTTGTATTCCACTTTTATTCTGTGCACCATCCAGCTTTGTTACCTGGCACTGGAAAAATTAGAATATTTCATCGACTTCAAAATTTTTGCCACCTTTAAATGTAAAATTGCTCATGAAAATTTGTCCAGCTTAGAATTTATTTCAAAACCCATATTTCCAACTTCTTTCTTTCTGAAGCAAATACCTAATTTGCTCTTTTAGGAGCCTGGGCACGTCCTTATGAGAACATAAGTATCACAAGAAGCTCCTTACGTTTCATACATTGGCGGACACACTAGACCAGTGGTGGCGTACATATGGCATGGGTGCCAGAAGTGGCACTCAATCTGTAGAAGGTTCACCATCACTGCCCTAGACTGTTAGTCACCGCTAAAGGTACACGGATTCTTGGAGCAGGGTTGGATAAATTATGGGACAAGGCTTTTAAAGGGCAATTCTGCTCTAATACAAACCCCTAAGCTCTTGCGGTGTGGACTGAGCAATGTGTATGGTCTATGGTGATAAAGTCTCCACACCTCTAGAAGTAGCACTTTGATGATTTCATACAGAGATGATGGAAATGATTCACTGGGATCTAGATTTGCAGATTATTTGCATGACGAAAAACCAGTGGAGAAGAGAACTTAAAGGGGTTGTCTCTCACTTCAGCAAATGGCATTTATTGTGTAGAGAAAATTAATACAAGGCACTTACTAATGTATTGTGATTCTCCATATTGCTTCTTGCCTTTTTTTCTTCTCAATATACACTAGAATCTGCAGGAACTCTCCACACACATCCTTCCTGTAGCTTTCAGACTAAACTCCTTACTAATAAACTAGGGGACGGACCCAGTCCATCACCTGGTAACCTAACCTCAGTCTGCCATATATATATATATTTTTTTCAATAATCCAGTTTTTATTGAAAGTATTATAAAAGAATACAGAGAAACAAACAATGCCATGTACTGTAGGAAACATGTTAGGTCAAAGACAGGATCATGGGTCAGAAAAAGTTGCGAGTCCGCCAAATAAAATAGAATAAATCACAACATGTAACTTAAAGGGAACCTGTCACCGGGATTTTGTGTATAGAGCTGAGGACATGGGTTGCTAGATGGCCACTAGCACATCCGCAATACCCAGTCCCCATAGCTCTGTGTGCTTTTATTGTGTAAAAAAACCCGATTTTATACATATGCAAATTAACCTGAGATGAGTCCTGTCCCTGACTCATCTCACGTACAGGACACATCTGAGGTTAATTTGCATATGCATCAAATCGTTTTTTTTACACTTTTACACAATAAAAGCACACAGAGCTATGGGGACTGGATATTGCGGATGTGCTAGCGGCCATCTAGCAACCCATGTCCTCAGCTCTATACATCAAATCCAGATGACAGGTTCCCTTTAAGAAAATTGTATTAACTTTTTTGGTATTAGTTAATTGGTCGTTACATCCGTCACAATACATTCATCTAATGTGGGAAGATGCTGTCTCTCACTACATTATAGAAATAGGGTTTTGACTGACAACAGAATTGTGAATGGAGCTCTGGAGTATAAAACAGGCTGTTACTCCTGATCAGTACAAGATAAGTAATGTAAAATATGCCATTTTTTATGCTCTTTTGGATTGAGGCTACTTGGGCCCCCCATCATTCTACACAGGACACATTATCGATAAGGTCTAATAGGTGATACGTGAAGCATCCTATAAGAAATAGACCCTTTGGACAAGTGGTCGGCTCCAAGTCACCTCATAGAAACATAGAATATGTCGGCAGATAAGAACCATTTGGCCCATCTAGTCTGCCCAATATACTAAATACTATGGATAGCCCCTGGCCCTATCTTATATGAAGGATGGCCTTATGCCTATCCCATGCATGCTTAAACTCCTTCACTGTATTTGCAGCTACCACTTCTGCAGGAAGGCTATTCCATGCATCCACTACTCTCTCAGTAAAGTAATACTTCCTGATATTACTTTTAAACCTTTGCCCCTCTAATTTAAAACTATGTCCTCTTGTAGCAGTTTTTATTCTTTTAAATATTCTCTCCTCTTTTACCTTGTTGATTCCCTTTATGTATTTAGAAGTTTCTATCATATCCCCTCTGTCTCGTCTTTCTTCCAAGCTATACATGTTAAGGTCCTTTAATCTTTCCTGGTAAGTTTTATCCTGCAATCCATGTACTAGTTTAGTAGCTCTTCTCTGAACTCTCTCCAAAGTATCAATATCCTTCTGGAGATATGGTCTCCAGTACTGAGCACAATACTCCAAATGAGGTCTCACTAATGCTCTGTAGAGCGGCATGAGCGCCTACCTCTTTCTACTGGTAATGCCTCTCCCTATACACCCAAGCATTCTGCTAGCATCTCCTGCTGCTCTATGACATTGTCTGCCTACCTTTAAGTCTTCTGAAATAATGACCCCTAAATCCCTTTCCTCAGATACTGAGGTTAGGACTGTATCACTGATTTTATATTCTGCTCTTGGGTTTTTACACCCCATTATCTTGCACTTATCAATATTAGATTTTAGTTGCCAGATTTTTGACCATTCCTCTAGTTTTCCTAAATCCTTTTCCATTTTTTTATCCCTCCAGGAACATCAACCCTGCTACAAATCTTTGTGTCATCAGCAAAAAGACACACCTTACCATCGAGGCCTTCTGCAATTGCGCTGACAAAGATATTAAACAATATGGGACCTAGAACAGATCCCTGAGGTACCCCACTGGTAACAAGACCATGGTCTGAATATACTCCATTGACTACAACCCTCTGTTGTCTGTCCCTCAGCCACTGCCTAATCCATTCAACAATATGGGAGTCCAAGCCCAAAGACTGCAATTTATTGATAAGCCTTCTATGTGGGACAGTATAAAAAGCCTTACTAAAGTCTAGATAAGCGATGTCTACTGCACCTCCGCCATCTATTATTTTAGTCCCCCAATCAAAAAAATCAATAAGATTAGTTTGACATGATCTCCCTGAAGTATACCCATGCTGTTTTTCATCTTTCAATCCATGGGATTTTAGATGTTCCACAATCCTCTCCTTGAGTATGGTTTCCATTAATTTCCCCACTATTGATGTCAGGCTTACTGGCCTATAGTTGCCCGATTCCTCCCTACTACCTTTCTTGTGAATAGGCACAACATTTGCTAATTTCCAATCTTCTGGGACGACTCCTGTTACCAGTGATTGGTTAAATAAATCTGTTAATGGTTTTGCTAGTTCGCTGCTGAGCTCTTTTAATAGCTTTGGGTGTATCCCATCAGGCCCCTGTGACTTATTTGTATTAATTTTAGACAGTTGACTTAGAACCTCTTCCTCTGTAAAGACACATGCGTCAAAAGATTCATTAGTCTTCTTTCCTAACTGAGGTCCTTTTCCTTCATTTTCCTTTGTAAAAACTGAACAGAAGTATTAATTGAGGCAGTCAGCTAGTTCTTTATCTTCTTCCATATACCTTCCTTCTTTTGTTTTTAATTTGGTAATTCCTTGCTTTAGTTTCTTTTTTTCATTTATGTATCTGAAGAATGTCTTATAGCCTTTTTTCATTGACTGAGCTAATTTATCTTCTGCCTGTGCTTTAGAAGCTCTTATAACTTGTTTAGCCTCTCTCTGCCTAACCTTATAAATTTGCCTGTCATCATCGTTTTCTTTTATTTTTATAATTACTAAATGCTATCTTTTTGTTTTTAATGATTTTGGCCACTTCTGCTGAGTACCACAGCGGTCTCTTCCTTTTTTTTGCTTTTACTGACAAGCCTAATGCAGTTTTCTGTTGCCTTCAATAGTGCCACTTTTTAGAAGTCCCATTTCTCCTGGACTCCATTGAAACTGTTCCAATCTGATAGGGACTCGTATACCACTAATCTAATTTTAGAAAACTCCAGATGAGATTGGTCTCTACAGACTATGGGGCCCATTATCATACCAGAGCCTCGGCTTCGACCTCTTGTACTCTGCGGGCTTGGTCCAGTTTTATGTAGACTATGGGGCACATTTGTAAGATTGGCGTTTTAGACACCAGTCTTAATAAGACCCTGCGCTGAATCCGCCAGAGTTATTAAGAGACTTCGGCCTCTACATAACTTCGGCATATCCACAGCCACTTCTAAATGTAAGACAGCTTCCTTGCTGTCTTGCATTTAGACCATTTTCTACGCCTAAAACAGGTGTAGAAAATGGCGAATGAGACAGCCTGCTGGCCTGTCCCCTTCCCTGCCCACGCCATGCCCACTTTTTTTATGGGCGGGAAGGGGATGGTCCGGCAGTTACCATTTTCTATGCCTGTTTTAGGCATATTTCTGTTTAATAAATGACCCCCAATATCCATACATAATGAATATTTACATCCTTGACAGTAACATACGGCCATGGGATCGATATCTCCATGTGTTTGTTTTTTATGACTCCTAATCATGTCACATATAGCATCTCGTTAGCTTTTCATTCTTTCCTATTACAATTTAGCTTAGCATTTATGCAAGAGGAACATCTAAAATATGTATTTCCACCACATATTTTACGTGCCACAATGAGAAATTTGCTTCAAAGTCAACCAAGACAGAGCTCTGTGTGGCGCTCACCTGCTCGGTATGTGGTCCCTGAAATTACTTTTAAGTTATATTCTCCATGCTTATGTATTGGCGATGGAGACCAGGGGTTCTAGTCTTCTATTACTTGTGATGTATTCAACTATCCTGTTTAATCCTACATTTGATGTTTCACTTCAAGCAGAAGCATCTCGTCTTTGGTTATATTTATTGCAGCGGCTGCATAAGTTTATGTGCATGGTCTGTCACCCGCATTGGTAATCAGAGGTGTAACGTGAAGCTCCTGGGCCCAGCAGTAAGATCTGTATATGGGTAAAGTGGTCATCTACTGTCTCTTAGGGCACCTCTGGCATCAGAGTCCTGGGTTCATCTACAACCTCTGCACACCCTATAGTTACACCCCTGATCTGAAGGGTAGACGCACATGCTGCAGATTATTGGCTGAAATTTCTGAAACATGTATGTAAATAAGTTCCATACATCCAAATAGGGATGCCTCTGAAGAATTCACATGAATGGGACAGTAGCAGAAAATTCTGCTGCGTGTGAACCCAACGCACGTAGGGCCTTATTGTTAAAACTACTGTGTTGCTTTCCCATTTGTATACAGTGCCCATGAAGGATGGCGTTCATCACTCCAGACCACCATTTGGCTTCATAGACAGGACCATTGGTGTTGGTGAGAAGTCAGTTTTTTTATGGTTGCCCTATATTAAAGGGGTTTCTCACTAAAAAGGGGTTTTCCAGGCTCCCTAGGATGGTTCCCGACTTTTGCCTCAATACTTACAGGGCATGTACCACAAAAGTAGAAAATATGGATGCTGTTGGGCCCTTGGATATAGGAGGACTGGCATTCGTTGCTTCCATATCCTTTATTACTGGATCCAATACATGACTCCCCTTTATAGAAGGACCCCATTTTTGTCTTGGCTGGCAAAACCTGGCACCATAATTCCATGGTGACACTTTTTTTCTACGTAGGCCCTTCTCATTATGCAACCGATTTTTTTTTATTTTTTATGCTGTTTTGGATTGAGGTTCCTTGGGCCTACCATCATTGTACACAGGACACATTATCAATAAGGTCTAATAGGTGATACATGAAGCATCCTATAAGAAAAAGACCCTATGGACAAGTGGCTCCATGTTACCTCCAGATGAGATTGCTCTCTACAGACTATGGGCCCCATTATTGTACCCGGGCCTCTGCTTTGACTCTGCGGGCTTGGTCCAGCCATGTTTTATGTAGACTATGGGGCACATTTCCAGACCACCCTTTGGCTTTATAGATGGGACCATTGGTGTTGGTGAGAAGTCTGTTTTTTGATGCCCTATATTATAGGGGTTTCTCACTAAAAAGCGGTTTTCCAGGGTTCCTAGGATGGTTAATGACTTTTGCCTCAACACTTACGGGGCATGTACCACAAAGGCAGAGCATATGGATGCCGTTGGGCCCTTGGATACAGGAGGACTGGCATCAGTTGCTTCCATATCCTTTATTACTGGATCCAACAAAGGACTCCCCTTTATAGAAGGACCCCATTTCTGTCCCGGCTGGCAAAACCTGGCACCATAATTTCATGGTGCCCCTTCTTCTTTTCTATGTAGGCCCCTGCTCATCATGTAGAGTACAACACATTCCCGTATGGAGGACTGAAGGGCATACACCGCCCAAGAGCTGGTGTCCTTCTGGAGAATTAAAAGATAAGCAGTAGAAAAATGAAATGCAACCCATTCCATTGTGATGTGTAATTTCTTATCAGCGTCCACATTAGCATTATATGTAAATGACCATGTCGTAACAGAGCGAGTTCCTCCATTGTCACCTTATCATCTCATTACTCGGCTTCGGTTAATCACTTGCTCATAATAGCTCGCCAAATGCGTTATGGCCGGTGATTAAACGTACAAAGGAACACTCCTATCTTTCAGCAGAGGCCACTTTCCAAGAACCCTTCCATCCTGCCAAACAGCTCATAAACCTTGTCTGCAATACTTACTCCGTTTCCGTGGCATTGAGCTGCACAGTCGTGGACGCCAAATACGCTGATGTTCTGACACTGACGATTGAGACAAATCTAAAAGGAAGGTAAAGGGTAAATATCAGACGTCCGTTAATGCCTTTCATCAGTAGCGCCCATAGAGGTGAAGCAGCCCAATAGCAAGGGGAACCCCTTTCTGGTGTTGGTTGACGTTACCAAACCTGCGGTGAAGGGGTCTCACCACCCATTAAAATAAGGGCTTCAGCAAACCTGGGCTGGGCCCCTCATCTTCACGGTCCATACAGGAACCACATGGCTCGCTTCTGTTGTACATTCAACGTTGCGTGTGATGCCCTCCCACTGTCTGTGTGCCCAAGGCTCAGCCATGTATATATGTGCAGACACTGTTTCTTCTTTCCTAACATGTGTGTGTTTTAACAACTACTTGATTCCTCCATCTATTCTCTGATGTGTCATTCCTTTATTATTCCTGATAGAAGTTATGGATGCATTACTAGCAATTTGTAGTAAAGGTCCAGATGGGTGTTACCAGTTGGGGGGGGGGGGGGTCCTGGCACAGTCTGATGCCACTATCCCATGGTTCCGCAACCTCTGGCACTCCAGCTGTGGTGTTTTCGAAACTTGTACAGAAGTGAAGGGAGCATGCTGAGAGTCGTAGTTTCAAAACATATGGAGGGCTGACTCCTGAATTATCCATTCAGTTTTGCCAGTGTCAGACTGTTTAAAGACACACCCTCACCTGGTAGCACCCATCTGAACCTTCATTTTCTCCCCCTTCCTTTCTGACCAGAAGCATTTTCTATTTTTTTTTAGTACAGTAATTATTTTTCTGTTTAATTATTTTTCAGCGATACATCAATGTATTTTTAAGTGATACATCAGGCTCTATTTTTATGCCATTTTTATTTTAGTAGTTTTTGTTTTTATTTTTTCAATGTTTGTAATAGATCAAAGTGCAACTAAAATAAAAATATTTTTTAAATTGTACCCCCTTTCCATTATGGTTATTTTGATATAGGGGACGCATAGATTATCACCGGCGAAGCTAAAAGCTGCTGTGTGGGCTGGTGGTGATATTTTTTTATATTTTGTTTTATCTTTTCTTTTTTTTACATTTTGTTTTCATGTTCCTTCCCTGTTGGTGGGAGTGGGCTGGTCCTACTTCCTGCCAGGAGGGGGGAGTTCCAGTCCAGAGAGTGATGGGAGAGGAAGCACATGCCTGAGCTGCTACTCCTAGGAACCCTATCCATCTCTGCTGTGAAACCAACACTCCGGAAAGATCATCAGTAACCAGAATACTGCTTACAGAAAGCATCAGTGTGCCAAGACAGCAGAGTGGTCAGTGATATTACAGCTTTACAGACACTGCTGCAGGTGAGGAACCACCGCTCAAACACCCATCACTTAGAACAACCACCAGAACAGAATGATATCAAGACTGAATCTCACAGTGGACACCTATATCCACAAGTGCCTGCAAGTGCTATTCAATTGCCACACAACCAGCCACCATATCTCCCCATCTGGTGCCAGAATCTGCACTTTGTACTTAATACTGCTGTTATTGAAAAAAAAAAACTATTATACTTTTACTTCTGGCCTAATTCTTCAAACTACCTTTTCACTGTACCGATCCCCAGGGAGCAACGGCCTGAGGGAGTACACCATGACACAACACCTTGCCCTAATGCCCATATGGTCAGGTTACCCCAGTATACCCATAGCCGACACTGTCCATGTCAAACCCAGCCCCGTCCTTGCTTGTATCAGAGGTTAGGTCACTGCTTCCTCCAAGGTCAGCACACTCATCCGCTGCTGCTATCATCATTTCTTTAGTCTGATTGGCTACTCTGCGTTTTTTCTGCAGGGTTCACACGTGGACAGATAAATACTATATGCAATGAAGTTTTCAGACCATCGTGCAGATTTATTCAGTTACAGTTCACATGAACTCAATGTTGTTTTTTCACGCTTCGTTAAATTAATTCTTGATATCCCATATAAATACATGCTCTGAATAAAAAAAATATAATGATGTTCTTTGAATTTGGCAATTAACAAGTGCCTGGAAACGGAGCGCTCGCGCAGAGTTTGAAAATTATACGTGAGCTGATGTATTTTAATGGAATGGAAATTAAACACAATGACAGTATCTTATCACGATAGGAGAGTAGAGTCAGGGCTGCTGATAAAGATAAGGACTGTGAGACACAATTAGCGGGAAGTCACATTGTGACGGGGCCAGACACACAGGTTTAATCAGAGGGTGTACAGTTGGCCCTCAACGGGCTTATTAAATCTGAGATGATCAGAGAGAGATATGGAAAGGGATTATGTCATTATTAAGGCTACATGCACATGATCATGCCGTATTTTGTGGTCTGCAAATTGTAGATCCGCAAAACACACGGAGTGCTGTCGGCGTCTTTTACTGCCCCATTAAGTAAATGAGTCTGCATTCAAGCTCGGCTTGGCTCGGATGAGGACCAAAACAACGTTCGTGTGCATGAGGCCTAATACCGTATGTCGGTTGACTTAAAGGGGTTGTGTCACTTCAGTAAGTGGCATTTATTATCTAGAGATTAACACTTACTAATGTATTGTGATTGTCCATATTGCCTCCTTTGCTGGCTGGATTCATTTTTCCATCACATTATACACTGCTCGTTTCCATGTTTATGACCACCCTGCAATCCATCAGTGGTGGTCGTGCTTGCACACTATAGGAAAAAGTGCCGGTCTCTCTGGTGGCCGAGACCGCAGGAGCGCACATGGGCTGGTGCTTTTTCCTGTGGTGTACAAGCACGGCCACCGATGCTGGATTACAGGGAATATAAAACACATTCGGAAAGTCTTCAGAAAAAAAAATGGTTTCCCCCATCAATCTGCACTCAGTACCTCATAATGAGAAAGTGATAACAGAATTTAATCATTTTTTGCAAATTTATTAAAAAGGAAAAACTAAAATTTCACATGGACATAAGTATTCAGACCCTTTGCTATGACACTTGAAATTTAGCTCTAGGGGCCTACCATTTCTCTTAATCATCTTTGAGATGTTTCTACACTTTGATTGAAGTCCACCTGTGGAAAATTCAGTTGATTGGACATGATTTGGAAAGACACTGTCCTGTATATACAAGGTCTCACAGGTAACAATGCATATCAGAGCAAAAACCAAGCCATGAGGAGGAAAGAACTTCCTGTAGACCTCAGAGACAGGGTTGTGTGGAGGCACAGATCCGGACAACAGTGCCAAAGATTCTGCTGCACTGACAGTTCCCAAGAGCACATTGGCCTCCATAATTCTTAAATGGAAGAAGTTTGGAACAACCAGGACTCTTTCTGGAGCTGGCCACCCCACCAAGCTAAGTAATGAGAAGAGAAGGGACTTGGTAAGAGAGGTGACCAAGAACTGAATGGTCACTCGGGCCGGGCCACAAAGATCATGTGTGCAGATTGGAGAAACTTCCAGAAGGTCAACCATCACAGCAGCATTCCTCTAATCTGTTCTTTATGGCAGAGTGACCAGAAAGAAGCCTCTCCTCAGTTAAAGACACATGAAAGCTGTCTGGATTTTGCAAATAAAAAAGCACCCACAGGACTCTCAGACTGAGATAAACAAGATTCTCTGGTCTGAAGAACCCAAGATTGAACTTTTTGGCCTCAATTCTAAGTCTCATGTATGGAGGAAAAAAGGCCCTGCTGATGACCACCTGCCCCATAGCACTCCTACAGTGAAGCATGGTGGTGGTGGCATCATGCTGTGGGGGTGTTTTTCAGTGGCTGGAACAGGGAGACTGGTCAGGTTTGAGGGAAAACTGAATGGAACAAAGTACAGAGATATTCTAAATGAAAACCTCATTCAGAGTGCTCAGACTGTGCTGAAGGTTCACCTTTCAACAAGACAACACAGCCAAAACAACACAGGAGCAGCTTAGGGACAACTCTGTGAATGTCCTTAAGAGCCTTGACTTGAACACAATCGAACATGGAAAGACCTGAAAATCACTCTCAACCAACGGCCCCATCCAACCTGACAGAGCTTGAGAGGATATGCAGAGAAGATTGGCAGAAAATCTCCACATTCAGGTGTCCAAACCTTGTGGCATCATAAAAGTTCTGAATACTTATGTCAACGCAAGATTTTAGGTATTTTTCTTTTCAACAAATTAGCAAAGAAAAATTCTGTTTTTACTTTCTCATCATGGGTTATTGAGTGCACAAGGCTGCAAAATAACAAAATGTGAAAAAAGGGGAAAGGGTCTGAAGACTTGTTTCCGAATGTATTGTGAAAGCTGCATGAGGAGAACGCTATATTACAGTAAGGGTATAACATATCATACGGCTGTTATGTGGCCCCTGGAGATTAAGGACCCAGACAAATTGGTCTCTTCTTCTTTTGAAAGCAGGAGTAGGATACACCTTTCCAGGGGTCCTGTAAAGGGTGTGAAGAGGGAACCCAACACCATGCCCTTCTATCCTGGGTGGCAAAGTCTGGCACTATAATTTTGATAGTTGCTATTGAGCCCCCTCTGTCTTGTATCTTGTCCTACAGTATCTCATGATTTTTTTGGAGCTGGGATACTTAAATACTGATGATATGAGAAGGAAAAATGTATTACTGTGGAAGCCTAATCTTCTAGACTGTGCTTGTGCTACTGTAAAAATGATACCATCAGCAGCGCTAACACTTACCAATCATTTGCTGGCAGTGAAAATCAATTATATGTGCCAAGATGCCGTGGAAAATCTTCTCATGCACCTACTGCTGTGTAAAAAGCAACACGTTTATAATGCTCCTAGTTTTGCAGATCTAAAACTCTGCCAGAGCCTGGAGGAGTGTTAAAGGGGTTGTTTAACAATGCTACTAATGTTAAATATAATGCTATAATGAAAAGCTTACTAATATAGTCCATAGTTGCAATACTGTAGTCCCTTAAAGAATGCTCGTTGTCAGGGGTTACGGCCATCGCTGCAATCCAGCAGCGGTGGCCGTGTTTGCTAACTGGGTAGTAAAGTGCCAGCCTGTTTGGTGGCCAGGATGGCAGGAGCGTGCATGCGCCTTGCCGCACTAGCTCATTCCCATCCCGGCCACCTCGTATATGGTGTCTTAAGCTGCTCCCAGCAATGGCAGTAGAAAAGGCAGCCAGAGAAAAGAAATCGAACCTAGTTAAAGCCATGTGAAGCCTCGGAAGCGCGCGCGCGCGCACACAGGCAAGGGGCGGAATTACATTATCCCAGCACTGCTTCCCTGTGCAATCATTCAAACCAAGAAGCACCGCCCCCTGCAGTTCAGAGAGTGCTTTATACTGTGAATCCATGAAGAAGACCTGTCTTATGGTTGAAACGCGTTGATTTTATGCAGGAAGATTACTTGTTTATACTTTTTTTTTTTATGAAGAAATAAAGAATCATTGATTTTACTCGCTGGATCCATTTGGACTTTTTTGCTGTATCTACGTTTGGGTGTGAACACAGCCCGGATCCGTGCACAGCAAGTCAGAGCACCTTTACCACTTGAGAGCTGGACTTTGTTCTATCTACAAGGTCCAGAGAGTGCACCTGGAGTGCTGCCTGGACGAGCAGAAATCAGGAGGTGAGACAACCCCTTTAAAGGAACACTCCAGTGAAAACTGTGTTATGCCTAGTGCAGGTCCTGAGAGGGTGGGGCATGACACAGGGATCCATAGAGATAATCCCTATATCATGCTCCACCCCTCTAGTCCTGCTCTAGACATAACCTAGGATATATTACAGGAATATCACTGTCATGCCCTGCTCAGGCTATGTGCGGAGGTCTGCCAGGTTGGCAGCACGTGTGTAGCCTTTTGTTTTTGTTTTGGAGTTGAGCTATATCCGCCTCCCTTCAGGTGCACTGGGTGGGGTCGTTGGTTTGAGTTTAAATTGCACCCACTCCCAGTGTCCTGTGCGGGTAATAGCTTCTGTCTGGCTCTGTGAAAGGAAGGAAGGAAGGATTTGCTGTTCCTGCTCAGAAAAGATAAGTTGGTTTTGGTTTTCTTGTGGTTGTCTGTCTAGGCTGTTAGAGAGACGCCTGCCCCCTCCAGGTCCTGAGGGAGCAGGCTGCCTCTATCCCCCTTTCACCATCTTAGGGATTTTAGAAAATCTTCAGCCTAGGCACGAGGACACGTTAGTCCCACCTTCAGGGTCTGAACGTGGACATAGAAGTCTAGGGAGAGCTGGTAGAGATTTGTCAGGAGGTGACCTTGATCCCCAGCTTCTCGCCTAGACACTTGTTTGTTTATTTTCTGTGTATATGGTATCCTGTCCGCCGTGACAATCACATAGTATATGTAGAAAGATGGCAAAGAGAGTATAAACTGGATTGGAGGAAGAAGGAGGGGTACTTTGCCGTTTGAAATTGTAAACCCCCCTTTAAGAAAAAAAACTGCTCGGTTCTTGTCCCTCTAGTCTAGGAGTCCTGCAGCACTCTACCTATTGTGAAACTGCAACTCCCTACATGCTTCATTCACTTCTATGGAAGCTCTGAGAACAGGCGAGCAACTGTGCTTGCTGGGAGTTGCATTTTTTTACAGCAGCTAGGGCGCCTGCAGGCTGCAGACTCCTGCCCTAGCTTATATTGTTCATGAAGCTCTTGCATCGCAACTTAGCGCTAGAACAATGGGGATTGAAAAATCTAATGAAAAGCATTCGAGACTTGGTATTAGAGGACCCCTAGTAATGGTACATAGAGTCACCAATCCAGAGACGGTTCCGTGCACAAATTCTTTAACAAACACTGAAGACCTTAAGCTACAAAAGATGCATTTGCTTGGCCTGTATAAAAGTGGGAAGTGAAGAGTTAATCATATTCATGCTAACTGTGCGTCTAACTACAGCGGGCACATTGTGTGTCTGGATTATCCTGCAGGCCGGTCTGAGCAAGTCTCCACATTAGAGCGTGAACAATGTCTCAGTTTTGTCTAAATTGATCACATTTTATGCTCAGCGGGAAAAAGAATGCTTGAAAACATCCATTCCCAAAGACAGATAATGCCCATAAAAATGCATCCCGGCAGAAGGAAATAAAAGCCTCCAAAGAAAAGAAACTTGGGGAAAAAAAGCTTCAATATTGATGACCTGCAGTATGCTCTGGATAGGTCATCAGTATTTGATTGGTAGGGGTCTGGCTCCCAGCACGTCGCCGATCATCTGGTGACGTCATGTCCATCTGTCACGTGCCCTTTATTCAAGTGAATGGGATTGAGCTGCAATATCAAGCCCAACCACTATACAATGTATGGCGCTGTTCTTGGCTTAGGCTAGGTTTACATCGGCATTACGGTATTCTGGTAGTCTATTCTCGCAGAGGATAACTTGAGGTATTCTATCATAGACTATGACTAATGGTGAAAGATGGAGATGTCCTCATGTAAACTCGGGGATGTGTTTTGTGTGATCCTAATGGAGAAGCATAATGGTGGGAAACCATTATAAGACTCATGTTTCTGACCACGAACAGAATCAGAATTCTGAATTTGATTTAGAAAATGTTCTGGAAGTATGCAATTAATATAAATGTATAAATCATATAATTAATACGGGTTACAATAAGAACGTCTCATAGAATAATAATTTCTATGTCCACACTTACTTTTCCATGTCCGCACTTTGTCCCAGCCAGTACTAGCCCTGGGTCTGGCATGTCATCCCCCAGATATACATGGGTACCGCGACACAAAATTTTTCCGCCTTCTTGCAGGGGGATGTTGGTTTCTATGGAGACAGCATTGGTGCCAATTACGGGTCGACTTGCGCCACCTTGACACTGTATTTTTCCACACTTAGCATCTCTTAAAAAACAAACACAACAAGGTTTTGTTCCACACCATGAAGTCTAAAATCAGTTGCCATAACATTATCCGATAATCTATATAGAAACATATAAAAGTAAACCTACCGGCTTTCACACTTCATAAAAGATCTAGCATTGTCTTTCCCGCAGTTTCCATAGGGATCTCCTGCAGAGTTCACTCTCTCAAAGCAAATACCTGGGGCGGGCTTCGCACCTGAAATATAATCATATTAGCTATGTCTTAGTTATCGCAATGAAAACCTCATCTGATGTTCTGCAGAGGGTGACATCTGTTGTCAGGTGAAAATTGTTGCAAATTTTATGAGATTTGCAAGATTCAAAGTAACACAGATTTAATTAGTAAAGATCATGTCAGGGTAAAATAATGGATTCTTTGCAGCATGCTCCTATTAGCATAATGATTTAGTAATGCATGCACATAGCTACAATACACGAACGCTAGGTTCCAATTACATCGTAGTGGGTAAGAGAATGTTAAAGACCAGGTAGAAGCAATCGGGAGAACTTATGGTGCTTCTCATCCAAGGACATAGGAGTGCATATTTAGTGAGCCTAAAATTATTATGAACTTATCTGTATCCTTGTGAATAAGAAGCCTGAACAATGAAGTTTTTGAAGTTTGGTGTTGGATAAGGCTTAGTAGACCCCTATGGACACAAGGCAGTGGAGAATTGACCAAATCAAGCCTTCTACAGAAAGACTAATTATATCATAGACCAGGTAGAACCAATTGGAAGAAACTAGTGGTGCTTTTCATCCATGGAAAATGATTGTGTATCAGCCATTTAACCTAGAATAATTGAGACTATGACTCTTTTGTGGATAAGAAGTTTTTGAAGTTGGCTAAGGCTTTGGAGAACCTTAAGGACACAGGGTACAACAAGGAAGTGTGTCTTCCTTGACCAAATCAAGGCTTCTACTGGAAGGGAACTTTTTGAAGTTTTGTGTTGGTAAAGGCTTTGGAGAACCCTATGGACACAGGGTGCAACAAGGAAATGGATCTTCGACCAAAAGATTACAATTACATTGTAGTGGGTAAATGAATTTTAAAGCCCAAGTAGAAGCAATCAAAAGAACTTGTGGTGCGATGCTTCTAATCCAAGGAAATAGGATTGCATATCTAGTGAACCTAGAATTATTGAAGCTATGATATTTTCCGTAGCCTTTTATGGATAAGAAGCCCAAACAATGAAGTGTTTGAAGTTTGGTGTTGACGAAAGCTTTGGAGGACCCTAAGGACACAGGGTACAACACGGAAGTGTAATATTTACCAAATCAAACCTTCCACTGGAAGGCCAAAATTAATTTTATCTCATTGGATAAAGAGGTCAAAGTGAAATATTTTTCATACTGAGAAGCCTAGCTCGAATTTAAACCAGAATTGATTTATTGGCCTCAGTTGCTAAAAATATGAACCATTTTTGCATCAAAGTCTTTGGAACTATTCAGATCTTTTCTTTTTTCACAAACTGCTGATTGGCGGGGGTGCCGGGAGTCAGACCTCCACCAATCATATATTGATGACCTATCCTGAGGATGGCTCATCAATATTACTGGCTGCACAACCCCTTTAATACAAGACACTTATTAATGTATTGTGATTGTCCATATTGCCTCCTTGGCTTACATTATTCATTTTTACATCACATTATACACGGCTTGTTTTCAGGGGTTACGTCCACCCTGCAATCCAGCAGCTGTGGCCGTGCTTGCACACTATAGGAAAAGGCACTGGCCTCTCTGGTGGCTGGGACATGGGAGTGTGCATATGCCAGCAATTTTTCCTACAGTGCGCAAGCATGGCCACCACTGCTGGCTTGCAACATGGTCATAACTCCTGGAAACGAGCAGTGTAGAATGTGATGGAAAAATGAATCAAGCCAGCAAAGGAGGCAATATGGACAATCACAATACATTAGTAAGTGCCTTGTATTAACTATCTCTACATGATGAATGCCATTTGATGTAGTCAGACAACCCCTTTAATTGCTCATTGAGAAAAGAAAAAAAAATCAAGAATTTTACAAAAAGTTGACGGCTATTCTTTTAGAGCTTTCACAGGTCAATGAGCAAACCAAGTAATTCAAAAGATATTATTTGGTTCCATTAAAGCTGAGAAGCGTCTCTTTCCTGTATCACATCAACCAGTACTTACCCAGTCAACATTATCCATTATTTCAAAGACAGGGAGAGAACTTGTGTTACGCTTACATAATTATTCATTTAAAGTTGATGCACATATATACACAATGATGGGCAACAGGGGCATAGCATCATTGGGTGCAGAATTAGCGATCACAGCTAGGCCCAAGTGCTCGCGGGGGTCCAAAGACCACTCTACCTCATAAGAACACACCAGTATTAAAAATGGCACATGGTAGGTAAGGAGCCCTGTTGCAGATTTAGAATTATGGCCGAGCAACTTATATCCCTAATGGGCAGTATCTAGTCTAGTCTAAGCTCGGCCACCCAGTGGCCATAAGGTCACTTTTGGTGTGGCAATTTGTGGAAGTTTGACCCACAAGTGAATATGTTATGTGGCTCTCCCAACTGTCCCATGACACCCCCCACCCACACACTGGTAACACCCAGCTGGACCTTCATTGCAAACTGTTAGTAATTCCTTCATAACCTCCAGCAGGAATAATGAAGGAATGGCACAACATTGTGATGTTCTAGAATTGTTATTACATGGGGGATGCACATAGTTACTATAAAAGACATGTCAGGAGAGGTTGTAGGTCCTCTTTAAGGTCAGGGAGATGCAACGTAGGAAAATATGAATAGTAGGCACTTAAAGGCATAGTCCTCTAGCAGTCCACCAGCTCAGCGTAGGTGGTATTACCACTGCAACAAGGAAAACAGTAGCCCACAGCATCATAACAGGCAAACAGATATGCTCCTTCTTCAAGACAAAGTTGCGCTCATTCTTGACCACATGTGGACTTCATAGGTGGCCCATCAGAGATGCCTCCTCACTTGTAATGATGTAAGGGGAAATGGACTAGCCATAACTCTCCCCCAAAGACAACAGCTGATCACCAGGGGCATCTGAATCTGACCCTTCCCCTGAAGATCCCGTGATTGAAATGGGTTGTCATGATAAGAAGAACCAATTACGGTTCAGATGCTACAGGATGTTTACAGTAGGATCCACAAACTAGGTTATGAAATGAGAACACATAGGTAATATCAATGGATCATCCGAGATTGTGGAACTGTCTCGCTATAGCTGTGGGAGGCGAGACGATCCATAGAGAGCGTCAGTAATAATCACTGCTTTATATAACGAGACAAAAATTGTCGATTAACGTTCAGGTAAAGATGAAACATTTAAGATGTGGTTTTGGACAAGAGAAAAAAAATGCTATTGAACAAAGTGCTATATAATAAACCACAGGCAGCTATTAGAGAACTACTCGAGCATCACAACAAAGCGACTATCCTGAGGAAAGCTACAACGCTAAATTAATTTGGTGCGCAGACGTTATTCCTCATCCTGATCTTGCTTTTAGTGGGGAACATCTCTTGTAAAACAATAATAAAATCAATGCCAGGGAAGCGAGACGTATTTGTTTCTAGTCTAGTTACAGCGAGCAAGTCCCAGAAGCCTAGATGTATCTAGATGTGGTTTTCAAGGACCATGGGGGTGGTTTTATCAAAATGGAAGTGTTCACCACCATAGCAAACGATCAGACTCCAGTTCTCATTTTTTGGCAACGCTTCCACTTTTCACTTGAACCAGATTTGATAAATCTAAGACCAGGTTTACTTGGAAACTTTGGAAGAGATGTATCGAAACTGATGTAAAGAGGAGGTGTTAATGGAAACCAATCCGAGTGCTATTCACATTTTCAAAATGGCTGCTGAAAAAAGTTGGAATCTGATTGGTTGACTACTTTGTTTTTTCCTTTGTTTAATCCATATTCCCAAGCGAGCGTGGTTGAGCTGTACACCACCTATGGCACCCAAAAAATATGCCTTTTTAAGCAACTGTACAAGTGACTTTTGAGCCAGTTATTGTGATTTCCCTACAGTTTTTATTCTGCATTAACCAAGGAGGTAAGAAGAATAGGGCCGCATTGCAGGTTCCCAAATCAGGAATGGTCCCCCCGCCTGTAGTAACACAAACAGCAGTCGTCAAGTGTGGATAATAGTGATCACATATCAGTGATCTTCAATCTGTGTCTCTCTACCTGTTGCAACTACAGCTCCCGTCATACCCTGATAACCACAGACTCAGGGCATGATGGGAGTTGCACTTTTGCAACAGCTGGAGAGCCACAAGTTGGGGAACTTTTGCTATATACAGAATGGTAGAGCTAGACTGCAGGAAACCTCCAAAGCTGTCCCTTAGCCTCCAAAAGTCAAAGCAACTGTTACTGTGAGCACTGGTGCCTTCTCAAGCAGCTGATCGGCGATGGACCCCGACTGATCACCAGAGGATCCAGAGGATAGGTCATCAGTAAATATACCTAGGAAAATCCTTTTAATTATGGATAAAAAATTTACTTTTTGACAATAAACAATGTTCAGATGTGGTCAGTTGACCTCTATGAAGTGTGTAAAAAACTTGAAGAGCAACCTTCTAAAAGTGTAAAAGTCCTGCACCAACTGACTAAAAACATCAAAGTAGCATATCAAAGAAATATTCATGGTAATGGCCATCATTG